>NC_067413.1:101880762-102252046 GCF_009764475.1 Pristis pectinata
TTGTCCAGGCTGCAACCTCAGACATCAAGAAATTTATGCCTCTGCCATTGTGGTCAGCTGTCACACTGGATACTTGCCGTTGAGCTGACAATTCTGTCTTCTTCTTGCTTGCAGACCAGTCAAAGCTGAGACAGGTGCTACTGCTTCAGCAGCATGCTTGAAGAAATAGCGCTCTGGAATGCTACCTTGTGCTTGGTTAGCCTTGGGTATCCTGTGATTTCATGTGAGTGCATTCCTTCCGCTGACTTGCCTCAGCCCTGATCTGAGCAGCACTATCCCACCCGCTCGCACCGTGATACGGCAATTGGTGCTTCACCAAGTAAAACGAGAGCCGCTCCTTCGAGCCGGAGTCGAACCAGCGACCTAAGGATGACTACACTTCCACTACAGTCCTCCGCTCTACCAGCTGAGCTATCGAAGGAAAGCCAGAAGCAAGCTTCTCCGCGTACACTCTTTGCTCTCCACATCTTTGGCCTTCCGTCCATGCTCTCTGTCCACCTCCAGCAGCACGCTGACACTTGCAGCTGCCGACTCCTGAAAAGGGCTCGGCCCAGTGGCGCAATGGAGAACGCGTCTGACTACGGATCAGAAGATTGTAGGTTCGACTCCTACCTGACACGTTGTCATGCTTTGCTCAATCTTTTGCAAGCCTTGCCTGCTGCCTACTTGCCCCATGCTGCCCGGTCTAATGCTTTCTCCACACTTATACTTCTTAATGGCTGACGGACTGCTCAGATCGACATTCATGCTTGATTGAAGCGGCAATTGGCTGGTCTGCGTCCATCGTTTCTCCTCTCAAACCACTTAGACCCAGCAGCTCACAACCTCTGCAGCAACTGACAGGATTTACTGTCCCTCCTCCCTCTACCACCTTCAGTATATCGAGCAAACTTTTGCCAAGCAGATGGCCCGACGTGCCTCTGAATCCAAAAGAGGAATGGAGAATGCGGGCATCGATCCCGCTACCTCTCGCATGCTAAGCGAGCGCTCTACCATTTGAGCTAATTCCCCACCACTTTTGCCTCTCTTTCTCTTCTTCACTCTGCACCACAACCAATCGTCTTCCAGGTCTTAGCATTCGCAGCAAATCTAGCTACAGCCATGCAAAAAGAGGAGATGATTTCAAGCTTGTGCAAGTACACCGATCAGCGGTAGGGAGCACCTAAGCGGACCAGCAGAAAGCCAGAAGCAAGCTTCTCTGCGTACACTCTTTGCTCTCCACATCTTCAGCCTTCCAGCCATGCTATCTGTACACATCCAGCAGCAAGCTGACACTTGCAGCTGCCGACTCCTGCAGAGGGATCGGGCCAGTGGCGCGATGGATAAAGCGTTTGACTACGGATCAGAAGATTGTAGGTTCGACTCCTACTTGGCTCGTTGTCTTGCTTTGCTCCATTTTTTGCAAGCCCTGCCTGCTGCCTTCTTGCCCCCTGCTGCCTGGGCAAATGCCTTCTCCACACTGACGCTTCTTAATCGCAGACACACTGCTCAGATCGACACAGACGCTTGATCTCAGCGGCAACCGGTTGGTCAGCATCCATCGTTTCTCCTCTCAAACCACGTAGACCCAGCAGGTCTCAACCTCTGCAGAAACTGACAGGATTTCCTGTCCCTCCTCCCTCCAGCACCTTCAGCATATCGAGAAACACATCGAGCAAACTTTTGCCTTGCGGATGGCCCGACGTGCCTCTGAATCCAAAAGAGGAATGGAGAACGAGGGCATCGATCCCGCTACCTCTCGCATGCTAAGCGAGCGCTCTACCATTTGAGCTAATTCCCCAACACTTTTGCCTCTCTTACTCTTCTTCACTCTGCACCACAACCACCACTGCATGCATGCCACCAAATGCATCAACATACACGCATTCCCCCAACAAAGCAGGTAATTATCCACAAACATGAACACTCACACTTCCACCGCAACTATTGCTGACACACTGCACAGCACACCATCTCCACCTTATCCTCAGCAAATCACATCATTCAACTCCGCTTTTCAACACATAACTCCCGTGGCAGCTAATGCCCATTGCTTCAGCACTCTCAATCGTCTTCCAGCTCCTAGCATTCGCAGCAAATCTAGCTGCAGTCATGCAAACAGAAGAGGTGACTCCAACTTGCGCAAGTACACCGATCAGCGATAGGGAGCACCTAAGCGGACCAGCAGAAATCGGCTCAGGGACCGGCCACAATGCCCCAAGATGTCTCAGGTTTCAAGCTCGGCCTGCAACTGCGAGCTGTGGCTTCAGATTCTAGCACTCCCTGCTGGTATAACCTGCAAGTGCCGAAAATCGACTGCCTTGTCCAGGCTGCAAACTCAGATATCAAGAAAGTTATGCCTCTGCCATTGTGCTCAGTTGTCACACTGTATACTTGCCGTTGAGCTGACAATTCTAACGTCTTTTTGCTTGCAGAACAGTCAAAGCTGAGACAAGTGCTACTGCTTCAGCAGCATGCTTGAAGAAATAGCATTCTGGAATGCTACCTTGTGCTTCGCTGGCCTTGGGTATCCTGTGATTTCATGTGAGTGCATTCCTTCCGCTGACTTGCCTCAGCCCTGATCTGAGCATCACCAAACCAACCGCTCGCACCGTGATTCGGCAATTGGTGCTTCACCGAGCAAAACGAGAGCCGCTCCTTGGATGCGGAGTCCAATCAGCGACATAAGGATGACAACACTTCCACTACAGTCCTCCGTTCTACCAGCTGAGCATTCAAAGCAAAGCCAGAAGCAAGCATCTCTGCGTACACTCTTTGCTCTCCACATCTTTGGCCATCCGTCCACGCTATCAGTCCACCACCAGCAGCACGCTGGCACTTGCAGCTGCCGAGTCCTGCAAAGGGCTCGGGCCAGTGGCGCAATGGAGAACGCGTCTGACTACGGATCAGAAGATTGTAGGTTCGACTCCTACCTGGCTCGTTGTCATGCTTTGCTCAATCTTTTGCAAGCCTTGCCTGCTGTGTTCTTGCCCCCTGCTGCAAAGAAAAATGCCTTCTCCACACTTTTGCTTCGGAATCACAGACGGACTGCTCAGATCGACACTCACGCTTGATCTAAGCGACACCTGGCTGGTCTGCGTCCATCGTTTCTCCTCTCAAACCACGTAGACCCAGCAGGTCTCAGCCTCTGCAGAAACTGACAGGATTTCCTGTCCCTCCTCCCTCCAGCGTCTTCAGCATATCGAGCAACACATCGAGCAAACTTTTGCCGAGCGGATGGCCCGACGTGCCTCTGAATCCAAAAGAGGAATGGAGAATGAGGGCATCGATCCTGCTACCTCTTGCGTGCTAAGCGAGCGCTCTACCATTTGAGCTAATTCCCCAACACTTTTGCCTCTCTTACTCTTCTTCACTCTGCACCACAACCAGCACTGCATGCCTGCAACCAAATGCATCAACATACACGCATTCCCCCAACAAAGCAGGCAATTATCCACAAACATGAACTCTCACACTTCCACCACAACTATTGCTGACACACTGCGCAGCACACCATCTCCACCTTATCCTCAGCAAATCTGATCATTCAACTCCGCTTTTCAACACACAACTCCCGCGGCAGCTAATGCCCATTGCTTCTGCACTCTCAATCGTCTTCCACCTCTTAGCATTCGCAGCAAATCTAGCTACAGTCATGCAAAATGAAGAGATGACTCCAACTTGTGCAAGTACACCAATCAGCGGTAGGGAGCACCTAAGCGGACCAGCAGAAATCGGCTCAGAGACCAGCCACAATGCCGCAAGACATCTCAGGCTTCAAGCTTGGCCTGCAACTGCGAGCTGGGGCTTCAGATTCTAGCACTCCCTGCTGGTAATTACCTGAAAGCGCAGAAACTTGACTGCCTTGTCCAGGCTGCAAACTCAGACATCAAGAAAGTTATGCCTCTGCCATTGTGGTCAGCTGCCACACTGTATACTTGCCGTTGAGCTGACAATTCTGTCTTCTTCTTGCTTGCAGACCAGTCAAAGCTGAGACAGGTGCTACTGCTTCAGCAGCATTCTTGAAGAAATAGCGCTCTGGAATGCTACCTTGTGCTTGGTAAGCCTTGGGCATCCTGTGATTTCATGTGAGTGCATTCCTTCCGCTGACTTCACTCAACCCTGATCTGAGCAGCACTATCCCACCCGCTCGCACCGTGATACGGCAATTGGTGCTTCACCGAGTAAAACGAGAGCCGCTCCTTCGAGCCGGAGTCGAACCAGCGACCTAAGGATGACTACACTTCCACTACAGTCCTCCGCTCTACCAGCTGAGCTATCGAAGGAAAGCCAGGAGCAAGCTTCTCCGCGTACACTCTTTGCTCTCCACATCATTGGCCTTCCGTCCATGCTATGTGTCCACCTCCAGCAGTGCGCTGACACTTGCAGCTGCCGACTCCTGAAAAGGGCTCGGCCCAGTGGCGCAATGGAGAACGCGTCTGACTACGGATCAGAAGATTGTAGGTTCGACTCCTACCTGACACGTTGTCATGCTTTGCTCAATCTTTTGCAAGCCTTGCCTGCTGCCTACTTGCCCCATGCTGCCCGGTCTAATGCTTTCTCCACACTTATACTTCTTAATGGCTGACGGACTGCTCAGATCGACATTCATGCTTGATTGAAGCGGCAATTGGCTGGTCTGCGTCCATCGTTTCTCCTCTCAAACCACTTAGACCCAGCAGCTCACAACCTCTGCAGCAACTGACAGGATTTACTGTCCCTCCTCCCTCTACCACCTTCAGTATATCGAGCAAACTTTTGCCAAGCAGATGGCCCGACGTGCCTCTGAATCCAAAAGAGGAATGGAGAATGCGGGCATCGATCCCGCTACCTCTCGCATGCTAAGCGAGCGCTCTACCATTTGAGCTAATTCCCCACCACTTTTGCCTCTCTTTCTCTTCTTCACTCTGCACCACAACCAATCGTCTTCCAGGTCTTAGCATTCGCAGCAAATCTAGCTACAGCCATGCAAAAAGAGGAGATGATTTCAAGCTTGTGCAAGTACACCGATCAGCGGTAGGGAGCACCTAAGCGGACCAGCAGAAAGCCAGAAGCAAGCTTCTCTGCGTACACTCTTTGCTCTCCACATCTTCAGCCTTCCAGCCATGCTATCTGTACACATCCAGCAGCAAGCTGACACTTGCAGCTGCCGACTCCTGCAGAGGGATCGGGCCAGTGGCGCGATGGATAAAGCGTTTGACTACGGATCAGAAGATTGTAGGTTCGACTCCTACTTGGCTCGTTGTCTTGCTTTGCTCCATTTTTTGCAAGCCCTGCCTGCTGCCTTCTTGCCCCCTGCTGCCTGGGCAAATGCCTTCTCCACACTGACGCTTCTTAATCGCAGACACACTGCTCAGATCGACACAGACGCTTGATCTCAGCGGCAACCGGTTGGTCAGCATCCATCGTTTCTCCTCTCAAACCACGTAGACCCAGCAGGTCTCAACCTCTGCAGAAACTGACAGGATTTCCTGTCCCTCCTCCCTCCAGCACCTTCAGCATATCGAGAAACACATCGAGCAAACTTTTGCCTTGCGGATGGCCCGACGTGCCTCTGAATCCAAAAGAGGAATGGAGAACGAGGGCATCGATCCCGCTACCTCTCGCATGCTAAGCGAGCGCTCTACCATTTGAGCTAATTCCCCAACACTTTTGCCTCTCTTACTCTTCTTCACTCTGCACCACAACCACCACTGCATGCATGCCACCAAATGCATCAACATACACGCATTCCCCCAACAAAGCAGGTAATTATCCACAAACATGAACACTCACACTTCCACCGCAACTATTGCTGACACACTGCACAGCACACCATCTCCACCTTATCCTCAGCAAATCACATCATTCAACTCCGCTTTTCAACACATAACTCCCGTGGCAGCTAATGCCCATTGCTTCAGCACTCTCAATCGTCTTCCAGCTCCTAGCATTCGCAGCAAATCTAGCTGCAGTCATGCAAACAGAAGAGGTGACTCCAACTTGCGCAAGTACACCGATCAGCGATAGGGAGCACCTAAGCGGACCAGCAGAAATCGGCTCAGGGACCGGCCACAATGCCCCAAGATGTCTCAGGTTTCAAGCTCGGCCTGCAACTGCGAGCTGTGGCTTCAGATTCTAGCACTCCCTGCTGGTATAACCTGCAAGTGCCGAAAATCGACTGCCTTGTCCAGGCTGCAAACTCAGATATCAAGAAAGTTATGCCTCTGCCATTGTGCTCAGTTGTCACACTGTATACTTGCCGTTGAGCTGACAATTCTAACGTCTTTTTGCTTGCAGAACAGTCAAAGCTGAGACAAGTGCTACTGCTTCAGCAGCATGCTTGAAGAAATAGCATTCTGGAATGCTACCTTGTGCTTCGCTGGCCTTGGGTATCCTGTGATTTCATGTGAGTGCATTCCTTCCGCTGACTTGCCTCAGCCCTGATCTGAGCATCACCAAACCAACCGCTCGCACCGTGATTCGGCAATTGGTGCTTCACCGAGCAAAACGAGAGCCGCTCCTTGGATGCGGAGTCCAATCAGCGACATAAGGATGACAACACTTCCACTACAGTCCTCCGTTCTACCAGCTGAGCATTCAAAGCAAAGCCAGAAGCAAGCATCTCTGCGTACACTCTTTGCTCTCCACATCTTTGGCCATCCGTCCACGCTATCAGTCCACCACCAGCAGCACGCTGGCACTTGCAGCTGCCGAGTCCTGCAAAGGGCTCGGGCCAGTGGCGCAATGGAGAACGCGTCTGACTACGGATCAGAAGATTGTAGGTTCGACTCCTACCTGGCTCGTTGTCATGCTTTGCTCAATCTTTTGCAAGCCTTGCCTGCTGTGTTCTTGCCCCCTGCTGCAAAGAAAAATGCCTTCTCCACACTTTTGCTTCGGAATCGCAGGCGGACTGCTCAGATCGACACTCACGCTTGATCTAAGAGGCAACTGGCTGGTCTGCGTCCATCGTTTCTCCTCTCAAACCACGTAGGCCCAGCAGGTCTCAGCCTCTGCACAAACTCACAGGATTTCCTGTCCCTCCTCCCTCCAGCGGCTTCAGCATATCGAGCAACACAGCGAGCAAACTTTTGCCGAGCGGATGGCCCGACGTGCCTCTGAATCCAAAAGAGGAATGGAGAACGAGGGCATCGATCCCGCTACCTCTCGCATGCTAAGCGAGCGCTCTACCATTTGAGCTAATTCCCCAACACTTTTGCCTCTCTTTCTCTTCTTCATTCTGCACCACAACCAGCACTGCATGCCTGCAACCAAATGCATCAACATACACGCATTCCCCCAACAAAGCATGCAATTATCCACAAACATGAACTCTCACACTTCCACCACAACTATTGCTGACACACTGCACAGCACACCATCTCCACCTTATCCTCAGCAAATCTGATCATTCAACTCCGCTTTTCAACCCACAACTCCCGCGGCAGCTAATGCCCATTGCTTCTGCACTCTCAATCGTCTTCCACCTCTTAGCATTCGCAGCAAATCTAGCTACAGTCATGCAAGGAGAAGAGATGACTCCAACTTGTGCAAGTACACCAATCAGCGGTAGGGAGCACCTAAGCGGACCAGCAGAAATCGGCTCAGGGACCTGCCACAATGCCCCAAGACGTCTCAGGGTTCAAGCTTGGCCTGCAACTGCGAGCTGGGGCTTCAGATTCTAGCACTCCCTGCTGGTATTAGCCTGCAAGCGCAGAAAATCGACTGACTTGTCCAGGCTGCAAACTCAGACATCAAGAAATTTATGCCTCTGCCATTGTGGTCAGCTGTCAGACTGTATACTTGCTGTTTAGCTGACAATTCTGTCTTCTTCTTGCTTGCAGACCAGTCAAAGCTGAGACAGGTGCTACTGCTTCAGCAGCATGCTTGAAGACATAGCGCTCTGGAATGCTCCCTTGAGCTTGGCTAGCCTTGGGTATCCTGTGATTTCATGTGAGTGCATTCCTTCCGCTGACTTGCCTCAGCCCTGATCTGAGCAGCACTATCCCACCCGCTCGCACCGTGACACGGCAATTGGTACTTCACCGAGTAAAACGAGAGCCATTCCTTCGAGCCAGAGTCGAACCAGTGACCTGAGGATGACTACACTTCCACTACAGTCCTCCGCTCTACCAGCTGAGCTATCGAAGGAAAGCCAGAAGCAAGCTCCTCCACGTACACTCTTTGCTCTCCACATCTTTGGCCTTCCATCCATGCTATGTGTCCACCTCCAGCAGTGCGCTGACACTTGCAGCTGCCGACTCCTGAAAAGGGCTCGGCCCAGTGGCGCAATGGAGAACGCGTCTGACTACGGATCAGAAGATTGTAGGTTCGACTCCTACCTGACACGTTGTCATGCTTTGCTCAATCTTTTGCAAGCCTTGCCTGCTGCCTACTTGCCCCATGCTGCCCGGTCTAATGCTTTCTCCACACTTATACTTCTTAATGGCTGACGGACTGCTCAGATCGACATTCATGCTTGATTGAAGCGGCAATTGGCTGGTCTGCGTCCATCGTTTCTCCTCTCAAACCACTTAGACCCAGCAGCTCACAACCTCTGCAGCAACTGACAGGATTTACTGTCCCTCCTCCCTCTACCACCTTCAGTATATCGAGCAAACTTTTGCCAAGCAGATGGCCCGACGTGCCTCTGAATCCAAAAGAGGAATGGAGAATGCGGGCATCGATCCCGCTACCTCTCGCATGCTAAGCGAGCGCTCTACCATTTGAGCTAATTCCCCACCACTTTTGCCTCTCTTTCTCTTCTTCACTCTGCACCACAACCAATCGTCTTCCAGGTCTTAGCATTCGCAGCAAATCTAGCTACAGCCATGCAAAAAGAGGAGATGATTTCAAGCTTGTGCAAGTACACCGATCAGCGGTAGGGAGCACCTAAGCGGACCAGCAGAAAGCCAGAAGCAAGCTTCTCTGCGTACACTCTTTGCTCTCCACATCTTCAGCCTTCCAGCCATGCTATCTGTACACATCCAGCAGCAAGCTGACACTTGCAGCTGCCGACTCCTGCAGAGGGATCGGGCCAGTGGCGCGATGGATAAAGCGTTTGACTACGGATCAGAAGATTGTAGGTTCGACTCCTACTTGGCTCGTTGTCTTGCTTTGCTCCATTTTTTGCAAGCCCTGCCTGCTGCCTTCTTGCCCCCTGCTGCCTGGGCAAATGCCTTCTCCACACTGACGCTTCTTAATCGCAGACACACTGCTCAGATCGACACAGACGCTTGATCTCAGCGGCAACCGGTTGGTCAGCATCCATCGTTTCTCCTCTCAAACCACGTAGACCCAGCAGGTCTCAACCTCTGCAGAAACTGACAGGATTTCCTGTCCCTCCTCCCTCCAGCACCTTCAGCATATCGAGAAACACATCGAGCAAACTTTTGCCTTGCGGATGGCCCGACGTGCCTCTGAATCCAAAAGAGGAATGGAGAACGAGGGCATCGATCCCGCTACCTCTCGCATGCTAAGCGAGCGCTCTACCATTTGAGCTAATTCCCCAACACTTTTGCCTCTCTTACTCTTCTTCACTCTGCACCACAACCACCACTGCATGCATGCCACCAAATGCATCAACATACACGCATTCCCCCAACAAAGCAGGTAATTATCCACAAACATGAACACTCACACTTCCACCGCAACTATTGCTGACACACTGCACAGCACACCATCTCCACCTTATCCTCAGCAAATCACATCATTCAACTCCGCTTTTCAACACATAACTCCCGTGGCAGCTAATGCCCATTGCTTCAGCACTCTCAATCGTCTTCCAGCTCCTAGCATTCGCAGCAAATCTAGCTGCAGTCATGCAAACAGAAGAGGTGACTCCAACTTGCGCAAGTACACCGATCAGCGATAGGGAGCACCTAAGCGGACCAGCAGAAATCGGCTCAGGGACCGGCCACAATGCCCCAAGATGTCTCAGGTTTCAAGCTCGGCCTGCAACTGCGAGCTGTGGCTTCAGATTCTAGCACTCCCTGCTGGTATAACCTGCAAGTGCCGAAAATCGACTGCCTTGTCCAGGCTGCAAACTCAGATATCAAGAAAGTTATGCCTCTGCCATTGTGCTCAGTTGTCACACTGTATACTTGCCGTTGAGCTGACAATTCTAACGTCTTTTTGCTTGCAGAACAGTCAAAGCTGAGACAAGTGCTACTGCTTCAGCAGCATGCTTGAAGAAATAGCATTCTGGAATGCTACCTTGTGCTTCGCTGGCCTTGGGTATCCTGTGATTTCATGTGAGTGCATTCCTTCCGCTGACTTGCCTCAGCCCTGATCTGAGCATCACCAAACCAACCGCTCGCACCGTGATTCGGCAATTGGTGCTTCACCGAGCAAAACGAGAGCCGCTCCTTGGATGCGGAGTCCAATCAGCGACATAAGGATGACAACACTTCCACTACAGTCCTCCGTTCTACCAGCTGAGCATTCAAAGCAAAGCCAGAAGCAAGCATCTCTGCGTACACTCTTTGCTCTCCACATCTTTGGCCATCCGTCCACGCTATCAGTCCACCACCAGCAGCACGCTGGCACTTGCAGCTGCCGAGTCCTGCAAAGGGCTCGGGCCAGTGGCGCAATGGAGAACGCGTCTGACTACGGATCAGAAGATTGTAGGTTCGACTCCTACCTGGCTCGTTGTCATGCTTTGCTCAATCTTTTGCAAGCCTTGCCTGCTGTGTTCTTGCCCCCTGCTGCAAAGAAAAATGCCTTCTCCACACTTTTGCTTCGGAATCGCAGGCGGACTGCTCAGATCGACACTCACGCTTGATCTAAGAGGCAACTGGCTGGTCTGCGTCCATCGTTTCTCCTCTCAAACCACGTAGGCCCAGCAGGTCTCAGCCTCTGCACAAACTCACAGGATTTCCTGTCCCTCCTCCCTCCAGCGGCTTCAGCATATCGAGCAACACAGCGAGCAAACTTTTGCCGAGCGGATGGCCCGACGTGCCTCTGAATCCAAAAGAGGAATGGAGAACGAGGGCATCGATCCCGCTACCTCTCGCATGCTAAGCGAGCGCTCTACCATTTGAGCTAATTCCCCAACACTTTTGCCTCTCTTTCTCTTCTTCATTCTGCACCACAACCAGCACTGCATGCCTGCAACCAAATGCATCAACATACACGCATTCTCCCAACAAAGCAGGCAATTATCCACAAACATGAACTCTCACACTTCCACCACATCTATTGCTGATACACTGCGCAGCACACCATCTCCACCTTATCCTCAGCAAATCTGATCATTCAACTCCGCTTTTCAACCCACAACTCCCGCGGCAGCTAATGCCCATTGCTTCTGCACTCTCATTCGGCTTCCAGCTCTTCGCATTCGCAGCAAATCTAGCTACAGTCATGCAAGGAGAAGAGGTGACTCCAACTTGTGCAAGTACACCAATCAGCGGTAGGGAGCACCTAAGCGGACCAGCAGAAATCGGCTCAGGGACCTGCCACAATGCCCCAAGACGTCTCAGGGTTCAAGCTTGGCCTGCAACTGCGAGCTGGGGCTTCAGATTCTAGCACTCCCTGCTGGTATTAGCCTGCAAGCGCAGAAAATCGACTGACTTGTCCAGGCTGCAAACTCAGACATCAAGAAATTTATGCCTCTGCCATTGTGGTCAGCTGTCAGACTGAATACTTGCCATTGAGCTGACAATTCTGTCTTCTTCTTGCTTGCAGACCAGTCAAAGCTGAGACAGGTGCTACTGCTTCAGCAGCATTCTTGACGAAATAGCGCTCTGGAATGCTACCTTGTGCTTGGCTAGCCTTGGGTATCCTGTGATTTCATGTGAGTGCATTCCTTCCGCTGACTTGCCTCAGCCCTGATCTGAGCAGCACTATCCCACCCGCTCGCACCGTGATACGGCAATTGGTGCTTCAGCGAGTAAAACGAGAGCCGCTCCTTCGAGCCGGAGTCGAACCAGCGACCTAAGGATGACTACACTTCCACTACAGTCCTCCGCTCTACCAGCTGAGCTATCGAAGGAAAGCCAGGAGCAAGCTTCTCCGCGTACACTCTTTGCTCTCCACATCATTGGCCTTCCGTCCATGCTATGTGTCCACCTCCAGCAGTGCGCTGACACTTGCAGCTGCCGACTCCTGAAAAGGGCTCGGCCCAGTGGCGCAATGGAGAACGCGTCTGACTACGGATCAGAAGATTGTAGGTTCGACTCCTACCTGACACGTTGTCATGCTTTGCTCAATCTTTTGCAAGCCTTGCCTGCTGCCTACTTGCCCCATGCTGCCCGGTCTAATGCTTTCTCCACACTTATACTTCTTAATGGCTGACGGACTGCTCAGATCGACATTCATGCTTGATTGAAGCGGCAATTGGCTGGTCTGCGTCCATCGTTTCTCCTCTCAAACCACTTAGACCCAGCAGCTCACAACCTCTGCAGCAACTGACAGGATTTACTGTCCCTCCTCCCTCTACCACCTTCAGTATATCGAGCAAACTTTTGCCAAGCAGATGGCCCGCCGTGCCTCTGAATCCAAAAGAGGAATGGAGAATGCGGGCATCGATCCCGCTACCTCTCGCATGCTAAGCGAGCGCTCTACCATTTGAGCTAATTCCCCACCACTTTTGCCTCTCTTTCTCTTCTTCACTCTGCACCACAACCAATCGTCTTCCAGGTCTTAGCATTCGCAGCAAATCTAGCTACAGCCATGCAAAAAGAGGAGATGATTTCAAGCTTGTGCAAGTACACCGATCAGCGGTAGGGAGCACCTAAGCGGACCAGCAGAAAGCCAGAAGCAAGCTTCTCTGCGTACACTCTTTGCTCTCCACATCTTCAGCCTTCCAGCCATGCTATCTGTACACATCCAGCAGCAAGCTGACACTTGCAGCTGCCGACTCCTGCAGAGGGATCGGGCCAGTGGCGCGATGGATAAAGCGTTTGACTACGGATCAGAAGATTGTAGGTTCGACTCCTACTTGGCTCGTTGTCTTGCTTTGCTCCATTTTTTGCAAGCCCTGCCTGCTGCCTTCTTGCCCCCTGCTGCCTGGGCAAATGCCTTCTCCACACTGACGCTTCTTAATCGCAGACACACTGCTCAGATCGACACAGACGCTTGATCTCAGCGGCAACCGGTTGGTCAGCATCCATCGTTTCTCCTCTCAAACCACGTAGACCCAGCAGGTCTCAACCTCTGCAGAAACTGACAGGATTTCCTGTCCCTCCTCCCTCCAGCACCTTCAGCATATCGAGAAACACATCGAGCAAACTTTTGCCTTGCGGATGGCCCGACGTGCCTCTGAATCCAAAAGAGGAATGGAGAACGAGGGCATCGATCCCGCTACCTCTCGCATGCTAAGCGAGCGCTCTACCATTTGAGCTAATTCCCCAACACTTTTGCCTCTCTTACTCTTCTTCACTCTGCACCACAACCACCACTGCATGCATGCCACCAAATGCATCAACATACACGCATTCCCCCAACAAAGCAGGTAATTATCCACAAACATGAACACTCACACTTCCACCGCAACTATTGCTGACACACTGCACAGCACACCATCTCCACCTTATCCTCAGCAAATCACATCATTCAACTCCGCTTTTCAACACATAACTCCCGTGGCAGCTAATGCCCATTGCTTCAGCACTCTCAATCGTCTTCCAGCTCCTAGCATTCGCAGCAAATCTAGCTGCAGTCATGCAAACAGAAGAGGTGACTCCAACTTGCGCAAGTACACCGATCAGCGATAGGGAGCACCTAAGCGGACCAGCAGAAATCGGCTCAGGGACCGGCCACAATGCCCCAAGATGTCTCAGGTTTCAAGCTCGGCCTGCAACTGCGAGCTGTGGCTTCAGATTCTAGCACTCCCTGCTGGTATAACCTGCAAGTGCCGAAAATCGACTGCCTTGTCCAGGCTGCAAACTCAGATATCAAGAAAGTTATGCCTCTGCCATTGTGCTCAGTTGTCACACTGTATACTTGCCGTTGAGCTGACAATTCTAACGTCTTTTTGCTTGCAGAACAGTCAAAGCTGAGACAAGTGCTACTGCTTCAGCAGCATGCTTGAAGAAATAGCATTCTGGAATGCTACCTTGTGCTTCGCTGGCCTTGGGTATCCTGTGATTTCATGTGAGTGCATTCCTTCCGCTGACTTGCCTCAGCCCTGATCTGAGCATCACCAAACCAACCGCTCGCACCGTGATTCGGCAATTGGTGCTTCACCGAGCAAAACGAGAGCCGCTCCTTGGATGCGGAGTCCAATCAGCGACATAAGGATGACAACACTTCCACTACAGTCCTCCGTTCTACCAGCTGAGCATTCAAAGCAAAGCCAGAAGCAAGCATCTCTGCGTACACTCTTTGCTCTCCACATCTTTGGCCATCCGTCCACGCTATCAGTCCACCACCAGCAGCACGCTGGCACTTGCAGCTGCCGAGTCCTGCAAAGGGCTCGGGCCAGTGGCGCAATGGAGAACGCGTCTGACTACGGATCAGAAGATTGTAGGTTCGACTCCTACCTGGCTCGTTGTCATGCTTTGCTCAATCTTTTGCAAGCCTTGCCTGCTGTGTTCTTGCCCCCTGCTGCAAAGAAAAATGCCTTCTCCACACTTTTGCTTCGGAATCGCAGGCGGACTGCTCAGATCGACACTCACGCTTGATCTAAGAGGCAACTGGCTGGTCTGCGTCCATCGTTTCTCCTCTCAAACCACGTAGGCCCAGCAGGTCTCAGCCTCTGCACAAACTCACAGGATTTCCTGTCCCTCCTCCCTCCAGCGGCTTCAGCATATCGAGCAACACAGCGAGCAAACTTTTGCCGAGCGGATGGCCCGACGTGCCTCTGAATCCAAAAGAGGAATGGAGAACGAGGGCATCGATCCCGCTACCTCTCGCATGCTAAGCGAGCGCTCTACCATTTGAGCTAATTCCCCAACACTTTTGCCTCTCTTTCTCTTCTTCATTCTGCACCACAACCAGCACTGCATGCCTGCAACCAAATGCATCAACATACACGCATTCTCCCAACAAAGCAGGCAATTATCCACAAACATGAACTCTCACACTTCCACCACATCTATTGCTGATACACTGCGCAGCACACCATCTCCACCTTATCCTCAGCAAATCTGATCATTCAACTCCGCTTTTCAACCCACAACTCCCGCGGCAGCTAATGCCCATTGCTTCTGCACTCTCATTCGGCTTCCAGCTCTTCGCATTCGCAGCAAATCTAGCTACAGTCATGCAAGGAGAAGAGGTGACTCCAACTTGTGCAAGTACACCAATCAGCGGTAGGGAGCACCTAAGCGGACCAGCAGAAATCGGCTCAGGGACCTGCCACAATGCCCCAAGACGTCTCAGGGTTCAAGCTTGGCCTGCAACTGCGAGCTGGGGCTTCAGATTCTAGCACTCCCTGCTGGTATTAGCCTGCAAGCGCAGAAAATCGACTGACTTGTCCAGGCTGCAAACTCAGACATCAAGAAATTTATGCCTCTGCCATTGTGGTCAGCTGTCAGACTGAATACTTGCCATTGAGCTGACAATTCTGTCTTCTTCTTGCTTGCAGACCAGTCAAAGCTGAGACAGGTGCTACTGCTTCAGCAGCATTCTTGACGAAATAGCGCTCTGGAATGCTACCTTGTGCTTGGCTAGCCTTGGGTATCCTGTGATTTCATGTGAGTGCATTCCTTCCGCTGACTTGCCTCAGCCCTGATCTGAGCAGCACTATCCCACCCGCTCGCACCGTGATACGGTAAAACGAGAGCCGCTCCTTCGAGCCGGAGTCGAACCAGCGACCTAAGGATGACTACACTTCCACTACAGTCCTCCGCTCTACCAGCTGAGCTATCGAAGGAAAGCCAGGAGCAAGCTTCTCCGCGTACACTCTTTGCTCTCCACATCATTGGCCTTCCGTCCATGCTATGTGTCCACCTCCAGCAGTGCGCTGACACTTGCAGCTGCCGACTCCTGAAAAGGGCTCGGCCCAGTGGCGCAATGGAGAACGCGTCTGACTACGGATCAGAAGATTGTAGGTTCGACTCCTACCTGACACGTTGTCATGCTTTGCTCAATCTTTTGCAAGCCCTGCCTGCTGCCTACTTGCCCCCTGCTGCCCGGTCTAATGCTTTCTCCACACTTATACTTCTTAATGGCTGACGGACTGCTCAGATCGACATTCATGCTTGATTGAAGCGGCAATTGGCTGGTCTGCGTCCATCGTTTCTCCTCTCAAACCACTTAGACCCAGCAGCTCACAACCTCTGCAGCAACTGACAGGATTTACTGTCCCTCCTCCCTCTACCACCTTCAGTATATCGAGCAAACTTTTGCCAAGCAGATGGCCCGACGTGCCTCTGAATCCAAAAGAGGAATGGAGAATGCGGGCATCGATCCCGCTACCTCTCGCATGCTAAGCGAGCGCTCTACCATTTGAGCTTATTCCCCACCACTTTTGCCTCTCTTTCTCTTCTTCACTCTGCACCACAACCAATCGTCTTCCAGGTCTTAGCATTCGCAGCAAATCTAGCTACAGCCATGCAAAAAGAGGAGATGATTTCAAGCTTGTGCAAGTACACCGATCAGCGGTAGGGAGCACCTAAGCGGACCAGCAGAAAGCCAGAAGCAAGCTTCTCTGCGTACACTCTTTGCTCTCCACATCTTCAGCCTTCCAGCCATGCTATCTGTACACATCCAGCAGCAAGCTGACACTTGCAGCTGCCGACTCCTGCAGAGGGATCGGGCCAGTGGCGCGATGGATAAAGCGTTTGACTACGGATCAGAAGATTGTAGGTTCGACTCCTACTTGGCTCGTTGTCTTGCTTTGCTCCATTTTTTGCAAGCCCTGCCTGCTGCCTTCTTGCCCCCTGCTGCCTGGGCAAATGCCTTCTCCACACTGACGCTTCTTAATCGCAGACACACTGCTCAGATCGACACAGACGCTTGATCTCAGCGGCAACCGGTTGGTCAGCATCCATCGTTTCTCCTCTCAAACCACGTAGACCCAGCAGGTCTCAACCTCTGCAGAAACTGACAGGATTTCCTGTCCCTCCTCCCTCCAGCACCTTCAGCATATCGAGAAACACATCGAGCAAACTTTTGCCTTGCGGATGGCCCGACGTGCCTCTGAATCCAAAAGAGGAATGGAGAACGAGGGCATCGATCCCGCTACCTCTCGCATGCTAAGCGAGCGCTCTACCATTTGAGCTAATTCCCCAACACTTTTGCCTCTCTTACTCTTCTTCACTCTGCACCACAACCACCACTGCATGCATGCCACCAAATGCATCAACATACACGCATTCCCCCAACAAAGCAGGTAATTATCCACAAACATGAACACTCACACTTCCACCGCAACTATTGCTGACACACTGCACAGCACACCATCTCCACCTTATCCTCAGCAAATCACATCATTCAACTCCGCTTTTCAACACATAACTCCCGTGGCAGCTAATGCCCATTGCTTCAGCACTCTCAATCGTCTTCCAGCTCCTAGCATTCGCAGCAAATCTAGCTGCAGTCATGCAAACAGAAGAGGTGACTCCAACTTGCGCAAGTACACCGATCAGCGATAGGGAGCACCTAAGCGGACCAGCAGAAATCGGCTCAGGGACCGGCCACAATGCCCCAAGATGTCTCAGGTTTCAAGCTCGGCCTGCAACTGCGAGCTGTGGCTTCAGATTCTAGCACTCCCTGCTGGTATAACCTGCAAGTGCCGAAAATCGACTGCCTTGTCCAGGCTGCAAACTCAGATATCAAGAAAGTTATGCCTCTGCCATTGTGCTCAGTTGTCACACTGTATACTTGCCGTTGAGCTGACAATTCTAACGTCTTTTTGCTTGCAGAACAGTCAAAGCTGAGACAAGTGCTACTGCTTCAGCAGCATGCTTGAAGAAATAGCATTCTGGAATGCTACCTTGTGCTTCGCTGGCCTTGGGTATCCTGTGATTTCATGTGAGTGCATTCCTTCCGCTGACTTGCCTCAGCCCTGATCTGAGCATCACCAAACCAACCGCTCGCACCGTGATTCGGCAATTGGTGCTTCACCGAGCAAAACGAGAGCCGCTCCTTGGATGCGGAGTCCAATCAGCGACATAAGGATGACAACACTTCCACTACAGTCCTCCGTTCTACCAGCTGAGCATTCAAAGCAAAGCCAGAAGCAAGCATCTCTGCGTACACTCTTTGCTCTCCACATCTTTGGCCATCCGTCCACGCTATCAGTCCACCACCAGCAGCACGCTGGCACTTGCAGCTGCCGAGTCCTGCAAAGGGCTCGGGCCAGTGGCGCAATGGAGAACGCGTCTGACTACGGATCAGAAGATTGTAGGTTCGACTCCTACCTGGCTCGTTGTCATGCTTTGCTCAATCTTTTGCAAGCCTTGCCTGCTGTGTTCTTGCCCCCTGCTGCAAAGAAAAATGCCTTCTCCACACTTTTGCTTCGGAATCGCAGGCGGACTGCTCAGATCGACACTCACGCTTGATCTAAGAGGCAACTGGCTGGTCTGCGTCCATCGTTTCTCCTCTCAAACCACGTAGGCCCAGCAGGTCTCAGCCTCTGCACAAACTCACAGGATTTCCTGTCCCTCCTCCCTCCAGCGGCTTCAGCATATCGAGCAACACAGCGAGCAAACTTTTGCCGAGCGGATGGCCCGACGTGCCTCTGAATCCAAAAGAGGAATGGAGAACGAGGGCATCGATCCCGCTACCTCTCGCATGCTAAGCGAGCGCTCTACCATTTGAGCTAATTCCCCAACACTTTTGCCTCTCTTTCTCTTCTTCATTCTGCACCACAACCAGCACTGCATGCCTGCAACCAAATGCATCAACATACACGCATTCTCCCAACAAAGCAGGCAATTATCCACAAACATGAACTCTCACACTTCCACCACATCTATTGCTGATACACTGCGCAGCACACCATCTCCACCTTATCCTCAGCAAATCTGATCATTCAACTCCGCTTTTCAACCCACAACTCCCGCGGCAGCTAATGCCCATTGCTTCTGCACTCTCATTCGGCTTCCAGCTCTTCGCATTCGCAGCAAATCTAGCTACAGTCATGCAAGGAGAAGAGGTGACTCCAACTTGTGCAAGTACACCAATCAGCGGTAGGGAGCACCTAAGCGGACCAGCAGAAATCGGCTCAGGGACCTGCCACAATGCCCCAAGACGTCTCAGGGTTCAAGCTTGGCCTGCAACTGCGAGCTGGGGCTTCAGATTCTAGCACTCCCTGCTGGTATTAGCCTGCAAGCGCAGAAAATCGACTGACTTGTCCAGGCTGCAAACTCAGACATCAAGAAATTTATGCCTCTGCCATTGTGGTCAGCTGTCAGACTGAATACTTGCCATTGAGCTGACAATTCTGTCTTCTTCTTGCTTGCAGACCAGTCAAAGCTGAGACAGGTGCTACTGCTTCAGCAGCATTCTTGACGAAATAGCGCTCTGGAATGCTACCTTGTGCTTGGCTAGCCTTGGGTATCCTGTGATTTCATGTGAGTGCATTCCTTCCGCTGACTTGCCTCAGCCCTGATCTGAGCAGCACTATCCCACCCGCTCGCACCGTGATACGGCAATTGGTGCTTCACCGAGTAAAACGAGAGCAGCTCCTTCGAGCCGGAGTCGAACCAGCGACCTAAGGATGACTACACTTCCACTACAGTCCTCCGCTCTACCAGCTGAGCTATCGAAGGAAAGCCAGGAGCAAGCTTCTCCGCGTACACTCTTTGCTCTCCACATCATTGGCCTTCCGTCCATGCTATGTGTCCACCTCCAGCAGTGCGCTGACACTTGCAGCTGCCGACTCCTGAAAAGGGCTCGGCCCAGTGGCGCAATGGAGAACGCGTCTGACTACGGATCAGAAGATTGTAGGTTCGACTCCTACCTGACACGTTGTCATGCTTTGCTCAATCTTTTGCAAGCCTTGCCTGCTGCCTACTTGCCCCATGCTGCCCGGTCTAATGCTTTCTCCACACTTATACTTCTTAATGGCTGACGGACTGCTCAGATCGACATTCATGCTTGATTGAAGCGGCAATTGGCTGGTCTGCGTCCATCGTTTCTCCTCTCAAACCACTTAGACCCAGCAGCTCACAACCTCTGCAGCAACTGACAGGATTTACTGTCCCTCCTCCCTCTACCACCTTCAGTATATCGAGCAAACTTTTGCCAAGCAGATGGCCCGACGTGCCTCTGAATCCAAAAGAGGAATGGAGAATGCGGGCATCGATCCCGCTACCTCTCGCATGCTAAGCGAGCGCTCTACCATTTGAGCTAATTCCCCACCACTTTTGCCTCTCTTTCTCTTCTTCACTCTGCACCACAACCAATCGTCTTCCAGGTCTTAGCATTCGCAGCAAATCTAGCTACAGCCATGCAAAAAGAGGAGATGATTTCAAGCTTGTGCAAGTACACCGATCAGCGGTAGGGAGCACCTAAGCGGACCAGCAGAAAGCCAGAAGCAAGCTTCTCTGCGTACACTCTTTGCTCTCCACATCTTCAGCCTTCCAGCCATGCTATCTGTACACATCCAGCAGCAAGCTGACACTTGCAGCTGCCGACTCCTGCAGAGGGATCGGGCCAGTGGCGCGATGGATAAAGCGTTTGACTACGGATCAGAAGATTGTAGGTTCGACTCCTACTTGGCTCGTTGTCTTGCTTTGCTCCATTTTTTGCAAGCCCTGCCTGCTGCCTTCTTGCCCCCTGCTGCCTGGGCAAATGCCTTCTCCACACTGACGCTTCTTAATCGCAGACACACTGCTCAGATCGACACAGACGCTTGATCTCAGCGGCAACCGGTTGGTCAGCATCCATCGTTTCTCCTCTCAAACCACGTAGACCCAGCAGGTCTCAACCTCTGCAGAAACTGACAGGATTTCCTGTCCCTCCTCCCTCCAGCACCTTCAGCATATCGAGAAACACATCGAGCAAACTTTTGCCTTGCGGATGGCCCGACGTGCCTCTGAATCCAAAAGAGGAATGGAGAATGAGGGCATCGATCCCGCTACCTCTCGCATGCTAAGCGAGCGCTCTACCATTTGAGCTAATTCCCCAACACTTTTGCCTCTCTTACTCTTCTTCACTCTGCACCACAACCACCACTGCATGCATGCCACCAAATGCATCAACATACACGCATTCCCCCAACAAAGCAGGTAATTATCCACAAACATGAACACTCACACTTCCACCGCAACTATTGCTGACACACTGCACAGCACACCATCTCCACCTTATCCTCAGCAAATCACATCATTCAACTCCGCTTTTCAACACATAACTCCCGTGGCAGCTAATGCCCATTGCTTCAGCACTCTCAATCGTCTTCCACCTCTTAGCATTCACAGCAAATCTAGCTACATTCATGCAAAGAGAGGAGCTGACTTCAAGCTTGTGCAAGTACACCGATCAGCGGTAGGGAGCACCTATGCGGACCAGCAGGCATCATCTCAGAGACCTGCCACAATGCCGCAAGACGTCTCAGGCTTAAAGCTTGGCCTGCAACTGCG
Source organism: Pristis pectinata (assembly GCF_009764475.1). Taxonomy (NCBI): domain Eukaryota; kingdom Metazoa; phylum Chordata; class Chondrichthyes; order Rhinopristiformes; family Pristidae; genus Pristis; species Pristis pectinata. The sequence continues at coordinate 101,902,200 of NC_067413.1, forward strand.
AGCTGGGGCTTCAGATTCTAGCTCTCCCTGCTGGTATTTACCTGCAAGCACGGAAACTCGAGTGCCTTGTCCAGGCTTCAACTCAGACATCAATAAAGTTATGCCTCTGCCATTGCGGTCAGCTGTCACACTGTATACTTGCTGTTTAGCTGACAATTCTGTCTTCTTCTTGCTTGCAGACCAGTCAAAGCTGAGACAGGTGCTACTGCTTCAGCAGCATGCTTGAAGAAATAGCGCTCTGGAATGCTACCTTGTGCTTGGCTAGCCTTGGGTATCCTGTGATTTCATGTGAGTGCATTCCTTCCCCTGACTTGCCACAGCCCTGATCTGAGCAGCACTATCCCACCCGCTCGCACCGTGATACAGCAATTCGTGCTTCACCGAGTAAAACGAGAGCCACTCCTTCGAGCCGGAGTCGAACCAGCGACCTACAGATGACAACACTTCCACTGCAGTCCTCCGCTCTACCAGCTGAACTATCGAAGGAAAGCCAGAAACAAGCTTCTCCGCGTACTCTCTTTACTCTCAAATTCTTTGGCCTTCCGTCCATGCTATCTGTCCACCTCCAGAGGTACGCTGACACTTGCAGCTGCCGACTCCTGCAAAGGGCTAGGGCCAGTGGCGCAATGGATAACGTGTCTGACTACGGATCAGAAGATTGTAGGTTCGACTCCTACCTGGCTCGTTGTCTTCCTTTGCTCAATGTTTTGCAAGCCTTGCCTGCTGCCTTCTTGCCCCCTACTGCCCAGGCAAATTCCTTCTCCACACTTACGCTTCTTAATCGCAGACAGACTTCTCAGATCGACTGTCACGCTTGATTTAAGTGGCACCTGGCTGGTCTGCATCCATCAATTCTCCTCTCAAACCATGTAGACTCAGCAGGTCTCAGCCTCTGCACAAACTGACAGGATTTTCTGTCCCTCCTCCCTCCAGCACCTTCAGCTTATCGAGCAACACATCGATCAAACTTTTGCCAAGCGGATGGCCCGACGTGCCTCTGAATCCAAAAGAGGAATGGAGTATGTGGGCATCGATCCCGCTACCTGTCGCATGCTAAGCGAGCGCTCTACCATTTGATCTAATTCCCCATCACTTTTGCCTTTCTTAATCTTCTTTACTCTGCACCACAACCACCACTGCATGCCTGCAACCAAATGCATCAACATCCACGCATTTACCCAACAAATCAGGCAATTATCCACAAACGTATACTCTCACCCTTCCACCACAACTATTGCTGACACACTGCACCTCATCCTGCACACCATTAGCAAATCTGGTCATTCAACTGCAGTTGTCAATACCCAACACCCGCATCATTTTACGCACATCCCCCAATATAGCAGGGAATTATCCATGAACCAATATACTTGCTGTCAGGTCTGTTGGAGCTGCTGCGGAGGGTTTGAACTTCTTTGACAGTGGGATGGGAACCAAAGTGGTTGGTTAGCTTTTTTTGCTTTTAGTTTAGAAATAGATGCAGCGTTTTAAAAGAGTGTGAGGAAGGATTGGCCGTTGTAAGGGCAAAATTGCAGTCAGTTGGATGGGCTGAAGTGTTCAACAAGTATCAGGAACTAGTGTGATGAACTTAGAGCATGGTTAATTACATTCAACTAAGACGTTGTGGCCATTTCAGAGATTTGGCTGTGTTACGGACTAGGTTACTATTGGTGAATGTCTCTTTAAGATAGAGCATAGTTGGGTGTGTGTGTGGAGTGCTTATGTCAACAAAAGATAAAGGACGGAATGACGTTGAAGGAGTCAGAGAGAGAGAGAGGAGAGAGAGAAGAGAGAGAGAGAGAGACACCAGCCGCTAGTTTCTCTATCGATGGATGAGAAACAATCACTGTGTCTGTCACTACAATCCACGTATGGAAATTGGGAGTAATCCGGTGGAGTTCACTTCGTTGCTGACCTGTGCAGGGAAACAGGTATTTGTGTGGACGACCACGATTCGGATGCTTTTCGGGGTGAGGAAGTCACTACCGAGTAAACACTGAGGTGTCGTTTGGGTTCCATCGTGGAACATTTGGATTTCGTAATTACTCTCTCTGTTCTCTCTACATCTACGTCTTATCTTCAGACAACGGTGGTTGTTCAAGAAGCTTTTGCTCATGGCTTTCTGAACTGAACTTTATGAACCATTCCTGGACTTAGAGTTTGGGACTTTGCCACACACACACAACGAGTCTGGTTTTGGGGTTAATGTTTAAGGTTTAACATTTTTATTTCTAACATTCTAACATTTTTACTTTTATTTTTCTTATTATCATAAGTAGTTATTAATAAAGTAGTTTTTCACACTTATCACATGACTCGGAGTGTTTCTTTTGTTGCTGGTTCATAACAGCTGTCACAAGGGCAGGAATGGCTGCTGGATATTCCAGGGTTTAGATGGTTCATAAGGGACGGGAATGGAGGTGAAAGAGTTGGCTGGGGTGCGGCTTTGCTGATCAGGGACAGTATCACAGCTTTAGAAAAGGATGACCTTGTGGAAGGATCATCAACTGAATCTGTGCGGTGGAAATCAGAAACAAGAAGGGAGTGATCACTCTATTATGAGTATTCTAAAGACCCCCCAGTAGCAGCAGAGACACTGAGGAGCAGATCGGGAGGCAGATATTAGAATGGTGCAAAAATAACAGGGTTATTGTCATGGCTGATCTCAACTTCCCTAATATTGATTGGCACCTCCTTCGTATAAAGGGAATAGATGGAGCAGAGTTTGTTCGGAGTGTTCAGGAAGGATTCCTGACACATTATGTGGACAGGCCAGCTGGAGGAGAGGCAATTCTGCACCTGGTACTCAGCAATGAGCCTGATCAGGTTTCATATTTCTTTGTGGGAGAGCATTTTGGAGGCAGTGACCATAACTCCTTGACCTTTACCACAGCCTTGGAGAGGGATCGGAGCAGATGATATGGGAAAGTATTTAATTGGGGGAGGGGGAATTATGATGCTATTTGGCAGGAATTTGGGAGTGTAAGTTGGGAACAGATGTTCTTGGGGAAGTGCACAACAAAAATGTGGAGGATGTTTAGGGAGTACTTGCATGGGGGTTCCGGAGAGGTTTGTCCCATTGAGGCAGGGTAAGGATGGTAGAGTGAAGGAACCGTGGTTGACAAGAGATGTAGAATATCTTGACAAGAGGAAGAAAGATGCTTACCTGAGGTTTAGAAAGCAAGGATCAGACAGTGCTTTGGAGAGTTAAAAATTAACCAGGGGGATCTTAAGAAGGGGGCATGAGAAGACCTTGGCAAGTAGGATTAAGGAAACCCCAAGGCGTTCTACAAGTATGTGAAGAGTAAGAGGATGAAATGCGAAAGGATAGGGCCTATCGAGTGCAGCAGTGGGAAAGTGTGTATGGATCCAGAAGAAATAGCAGAGGTACTTAATGAATACTTTACGTCAGTATTCACCACGGAAAAAGATCTGGGGGATTGTAGTGGGGACTTGCAGTGGCCTGAAAAGCTTGAGCATGTAGATATTAGAAAAGAGGTCGTGCTGAAACTTTTGGAAAGCATCAAGTTAGATAAGTCGCCGGGACCGGATGAGATATACCCCAGGTGGCTGTGGGAGGCGAGGGAGGAGATTGCAGAACCTCTGACGATGATCTTTGTGTTGTCCATGGAGACGGGAGAGGTTCCGGAAGATTGGAGGGTTGAGGATGTTGTTCCCTTATTCAAGAAGGGGAGTAGGGATAGCCCAGGAAATTATAGACCGGTGAGTCTTACCTCAGTGGTTGGTAAGCTAATGGAGAAGATCCTGAGAGGCAGGATTTATGAACATTTGGAGAGGTATAATATGATTAGGAATAGTCAGCATGGCCTTTTCAAGGGCAGGTCCTGCCTTACGAGCCTGATTGAATTTCTTGAGGATGTGACTAAGCACATCGATGAAAGGAGAGCAGTAGATGTAGTGTATATGGATTTCTGCAAGGCGTTTGATAAGGTACCCCAGGCGAGGCTTATGGAAAAGGTGAGGAGACATGGGATCCAAGGGGACATTGCAGTGTGGATCCAGAACTGGCTGGCCCACAGAAGGCAAAGAGTGGCTGTTGAAGGGTCGTATTCTGAGTGGAGGTCGGTGACCAGTGGTGTACCTCAGGGATCTGTACTGGGACCCTTACTATTTGTGATTTTTATAAATGACCTGGATGAGGAAGTGGAGGGGTGGGTTAGTAAGTTTGCGGATGACACGAAGGTTGGGGGTGTTGTGGATAGTTTGGAGGGCTGTCAGAGGTTACAGAGGGACATAGATAGGATGCAGAGTTGGGCTGAGAAGTGACAGATGCAGTTCAACCCAGATAAGTGTGAAGTGGTTCATTTTGGTAGGTCAAAATGTTGATGGAATATAGTATTAATGGTAGGACTCTTGGCAGTGTGGAGGATCAGAGGGATCTTGGGGTCCGAGTCCATAGGACACTCAAAGTGGCTGCGCAGGTTGACTCTGTGGTTAAGAAGGCATATGGTGTATTGTCCTTCATCAATCGGGGAATTGAATTTAGGAGCCGCGAGGTATTGTTGCAGCTATATAGGTCCCTGGTCAGACCCCACTTGGAGTATTGTGCTCCGTTCTGGTCGCCTCACTACAGGAAAGATGTGGAAGCCATAGAATGGGTGCAGAAGAGATTTACAAGGATGCTGCCTGGAATGCGGAGCATGCCTTATGAAAGCAGGTTGAGGGAACTCTGCCTTTTCTCCTTGGAGAGACGGAGGATGAGGGGGGACCTGATAGAGGTGTATAAGATGATGAGAGGAATTGATAGGGTAGATAGTCAGAGGCTTTTCCCCAGGGCTGAACTGGTGGCCACAAGAGGACATAGGTTTAAGGTGCTGGGGAGTAGATATAGAGGAGATGTCGGGGTAAGTTTTTTACTCAGAGAGTGGTGAGTGCGTGGAATGGTCTGCTGGAAATTGTGGTGGAGGCTGATATGATAGGGTCTTTCAAGAGACTGTTAGATCGGTATATGGAGCTGAGTAAAATAGAGGGCTATGGGTAAGCCTAGTAATTTCTAGGGTAGGGACATGTTCGGCACAGCTTTGTGGGCCGAAGGGCCTGAATTGTGCTGTAATTGTTCTATGTTCTATTTGAACCCACCTAGCTGCCCAATTTGCTCATGTCCACTGCCTGTTACCATATTAAGTGCCTTCTTGTAAATTTTAAAAAATTTTTTTTTATTTTACAGCACGGTAATAGGCCCTTCCGGCCCAACAAGCCTGCACTGCCCATTTTAAACCCAAAATTAATCTACCCGTACACCTTTAGAATGTGGGAGGAAACTGGAGCACCTGGTGGAAACCCACGCAGACACAGGAGAACGTACAAACTCCTTACAGACAGCGACCGGAATCGAACCCCGATCGCTGGCGTGGTAATAGTGTCGCACTAACCGTTACGCTACCATGCCGCCCTAAAGCAAACTCTTAGCGCAGTAGGCAGCGCATCAGTCTCATAATCTGAAGGTCCTGAGTTCGATCCTCAGAGAAGGCATTGCTGATTCTTTAATGGTTTTATTCACTCAGGAAAATCAACAGGTCTTGCATCCTACAGCACAATAAAGTATATGCTGTCCCTCATGATCCCAACACCACATCATATACCGATCTCGAGCGAGAGATTGGTGGCAAGTTCGCAGACAGCTGCTGTCACACTTGCACCCTGATCAAAAAGGGCAGTGGAGAATGCAGGACTTCATTCCACAATCTTTCACCTGCTGAACAAGCACCGTACCATGCAAGCTGATACACCCATACCTGTTATGCTCTTCAATTTGTTTGCCTAGCATTTGACCAGTAGTGCAGACACTCAAGTTGCTGTATGACAATGCACACAGTCCTAATTCAGGTCACCAAACTGGAAAAGTAAACTCACTCTCTCCCTCCACAGATAATGCTGCTGCACTGGGTAAAGGTGTGAGCGTGAACCTGAGCTTCTGCAGGGGAGGTGAATGAGGGGCCAGTTGAAGATCCACAGTTCTTGCCTTCTCTGGCACTTTCCCCTTCCTGCTCCAACGCACACGCCCATCTTGGTATTGGTATTTGTTTATTATTGTCACTTGTACCAAGGTACAGTGAAAAACTTGTCTTGCATACCGTTCGTACAGATCAATTCATTACACAGTGCAACAGGGTAAAAACAATAACAGAATACAGAGTAAAGTGTCACAGCTACAGGGAAGTGCATTGCAGGTAGACAACAAGATGCAAGGTCAAACACTGAGGAAACAATTGCATGGCGAGCTTGTTCATCTTGCAGCAGCCCCTCAGTGCAGGCCCACAAGTTCCTGCACAGTCATTCTTCAGATAGTCAACCAGAAAAGTAAATCTCAATTGTTCCTATCTCCAGCAGGAGGGGCAAGCAGCGGCTGTGCTGACTGTGAGGGAGTGGCTGAGTACCCTTGCTGACTGATGGAAAATATATCTTGTTTTAAGATATGTGCTGATACTTTTGTCACTGGCACTTGTGGCTGGTGGAAAACTGTATACTTTCTGCTCTGTCTTGTTTAACACAAGGAGATTGGGCACTGGGATCAAGCAGTAATGCAGCGAACAGACATACTGAAGCAGAGGTGTTGATTGGGAACCAGCGCACATGAACATTCAAAATGACACTCCTGCAGTCTATTCAATAATGAATCTATTCACTTAAGCAAGTTCAGCCAAATGCTATTGGTGGAAAACACCACCATGCTGTAAGTCCATTCTGGTAAGATCTTAGAGAGACTCAGACAAAAGTAGTGCATAGTGCAACTCAATGGACAGTGGCTACAGTTACCCATCATTGTCGTAAAGTGGGAAAAATGGCCAACATTTTGGGATAGACTGGCTGAGACAACTTAACACATTTAGAGGAATACTTTCAGCAACATTGTTCAAAATTGCACATTGAAACACTATTGGAAAGGCATGATAATGTGTTCAATAATTGGTACAATGACATACACTAAAACTCTTAACCTGGCAAGCTCAGGACTTTGGTGGTGCAGGGCCGGTAGATTTTACAACTAATGTACATTATTCCTACTAATAACTCAATATATTTTAACTTTTTTTAATTACATAGTAATATAGTACACATTCCAATGAAACTAACAAATCTGAAGGGAGCACAAGAACAGGAGCCCCAGTAGTTTAAAGGCAACACAGGAATCACTGGAATCTTTAGATTAAGGGGAGTGTGGGAATCAGAGCTCAGTGAGTTTAAAGGAAGCACAGAACTGGAGCCCCAGTTATTCTAAAGATGGTGTGGGAAATAGGGCCTCAGTCAATTTAAAGGGAATGTGGGAAACAGTTCCCAGATTAATTTCAAGGGAGCATGAGAACTAGGGCCCCACTAGGTTTAAAGGGAACATAGGAAACAGAGCCTTGGTGTATTTCAAGAAAGTGCAGGAATCAGGGCCCCAGTGAGTTTAAAAGGAGTGGGGAACTAAGAACCCATAAGTTAAAAGGGAGCAAGGGAAATGGGGCCCCATTGAATTTAAAGGGAACACAGGAACCAGGATTGTGATGAGCTTCAAGGACGCATGGGAAGTGAGGCCCTGGTGACTTTTCAGAGAGTGCAAGAACTTGCACTTTATTGTCTACCTGCACTACACTTTCCCTATAGCTGTTACACTTTTTTCTGCATTCTGTTATTGTTTTACCTTGTACGACCTCAACGCATTGTGTGTTGAATTGATCTGTATGAACAGTGTGCAAGACAAGTTTTAACTGTACCTCAGCACATACGACAGTAATAAACCAATACCAAATGGGGCCCTGGTTGGTTTCAAAGGAGCATGGGCACTGGGTCCCAGTGAATTTCAAGGGAATGCTGGAACAGGGACCCAAGGTATTTAAAGGAAGCACAGGAAACATCACTTGGCAAGCCTGATGCTGAACAATTGGGATTTACTTATACAAGTGAACCCCAATTGACAGGGGGCTGCATTCCCAGAAAGCCTCATCATTTGTGCATGCACCAAGAGAATGTGAAAATAAAATAAAAATTGACACAAATTCAACGAGAACAAATTTTTTATTCTGCATCTCAGGTTTTTGGTAGTGACTTGTGAATTCCATAAGGGCAAATTCCTGTTACGTGAACTGCTATAACAAGGAGTCACCTGTAGTCAATAATGGATTATTGGAGTTTTGCTGTAACAGGTCACATGGAAAGTCAGCCTTTTGCAAAGCCAGACTTGTCCCATTTTATGTAAGGAGACATGATGAGAAGTAACTGGGCAGGGTCGGCTGATGTGCTTGTGAATACTGAGACTACAAAGTCATGTTAATTCAAGATGTAGATGATGAAAAATAACTGCTATTCACAAGACTAGTTAGCAAATTTAGCAAAATCAAAAAAAAATTGACCTGACTCATACCTAGGCACAATTGAATGTCGACAATGATAATCAGCAGTACTTGAACATTAACCTGCACTAAGAACCGTCTTCAAACAGAGATGAAGTAAAATCATGCAAGGATTGGATCAATGTTGTCTAACCAAGATGATATGTTGATTGCCTTGGGTCCAGAAAGAGAAATCTCCTGATGTTGGAGGAAGTGTCCAGGAGATTATATATGAAGCTGCATCAAAGAAAATGCATGCTTTTGCAACAAGCAATTTACCTTGGTTTGAAGGTTGATGCAAATAGTCTAGAACCAGTGAAGAAGATTTGAACCATAGAACAATAGAGCACAATCCAGGCCCTTTGGCCCACCATGTTGTGCTGACCTTCAAACCACAACCCCTTCCTCCCACATATCCCTCTATCTTAAATTCCTCCATATGCTTATCTAACAATCTCTTGAACTTGACCAACGTATCAGCCTCCACCGCCACCCCAGACAGCACATTCCATGCACCAACCACTCTCTGGGTGAAAAACCTCCCTCTGACATCTCCCTTGAACTTCCCACCCATTACCTTAAAGCCATGCCCTCTTGTATTGATCATTGGTGCCCTGGGAAAGAGGTGCTGGCTGTCCACTCTATCTATTCCTCTTAATATCTTGTATACCTCTATCATGTCTCCCCTCATCCTCCTTCTCTCCAATGAGTAAAGCCCTAGCTCCTTTAGCCTCTCCTCATAATGCATACTCTCTAATCCAGGCAGCATCCTGGTAAATCTCCTCTGCACCCTCTCCAACACCTCCACATCCTGCCTATAATGAGGCGACCAGAACTGGACACAGTACTCCAAGTGTGGTCTAACCAGAATTTTGTAAAGCTGCATCATTACTTCGCGGCTCTTAAACTCGATCCCACGATTTATGAAAGCTAACATACCATAAGCTTTTTTTAACTACCCTATCCACCTGTGTGGCAACTTTCAGTGATCTGTAGATATGAACCCCCAGATCCCTCCGCTCCTCTACACTGCCCAGAATCCTGCCATTTACCTTGTATTCTGCCTTGGAGTTTGTCCTTCCAAAGTGTACCACCTCACACTTCTCTGGATTGAACTCCATCTGGCATTTGTCAGCCCAGCTCTGCATCCTTTCAATATCACTCTGCAAGCTTCGACAGCCCTCCACACTATCCATAGCACCACCAATCTTTGTCTCATCTGCAAACTTGCTAACCCACCCTTCCACCCCCTCATCTAAGTCATTAATAAATATCACAAAAAGTAGAGGTCCCAGAACCAATCCCTGTGGAACGCCACTAGTCACAGCCCTCCAATCCGAATGCACTCCCTCCACCACAACCCTCTGCTTTCTACAGGCAAGCCAATTCTGAATCCACACAGCCAAGCCCCCCCTGGATCCTTTGGCCTCTGACCTTCTGAAGAAGCCTACCATGCAGAACCTTGTCAAACGCCTTACTAAAATCCATGTAGACCACATCTACTGCACTACCCTCGTCAATCTTCCTGGTCACCTCCTCAAAGAACCCTATCAGGCTAGTGAGGCAAGATCTTCCCTTCACAAATCCATGCTGGCTGTCCCTAATCGGTCCATGATTCTCTAAATGGTCATAGATCCTATCTCTAAGAATCCTTTCCAGTTGAGTTTCCAGGAGTTGAGATCACCTGTGTACCAAAACCAAAAAATGTGGCTCAGCAAAAGTCATTCCCAGGGATGGTGCAGTATTACACAATTCCTTCCAGATAGTGCTCATGCCAAGGATTCAAAGACTGAGAAAGGACGTGAAGCAAGGAGCAGCTCGGAAACAGGTCTTTTGGCCCACTGAGTCTGCAGTGACCAACCACCCATTTGCATTAATCCTACATTAATCCTATTTTTTTTTATTCTTCCCACATTCTCATCAACTCCCTCTAGATTCTGCCACTCACATACACACCAGGAGCAGTTTACAGCGGCCAATTAACCAACCGACCTGCATATCTTTGGGATGTGGGAGGAAACCAGAGGCAAATGCAGTCACAAGAAGAATGTACAGACTCCACACAGACAGTAACAGAGGTCAGGATTGAACACAGGTCTCTGGCAATATGAGGTAGTGGCTCTACTAGCTGCACCACTGTGCCTGCTCTTGTATGATAGATGATAGTCTAGAGAAACTCATTGCTTTTGCTTCTCACACCCTCACAAGGAATGAGCAAAATTATGCACACAAGAGTGAAGTACTTGGAATCAAGAAATTCCATCAGATTTTACTATGCAGATCTTTGATCCATACAACAGCTAATACACCACTATAATATTAAACTACTATAGATCTTCTATGCCAATATGGTAAGAACAAGGATGAAAAGATAGACACTGTCATGACCTGTCAGGCCTTGGATTAGAAGATTATAGCTTGAACTCCTATCTGGCCCAGTCTTACAACATTTTATATACAGTTTTTAGGTAGCTTGCTGGGTGCCTTATTCTGGCACGTGGCCTGACTACTGGCAGAGCAAGTGCCTTCTTAGCACAGTAAGCAGCATTACAGAAGTTCCTGAGTTCAGTCCTCAGAAGGCATTGGACCTCATCTTTGCAGCCAGGAAAATGAACAAATTGTCAAAAGATTTGCTACTCCTTGTTCTCCTGCAACTCAAAACATGGTGATATTGATTTATGTGACCCATTCCCTGTGTCACTGCCTTCACGTTATCCCCTATTCTGGAGGTCCAAGGAAGGATGTGTCTGTGCATAAGACTCCAGAGAAAATAGAGTGCGTTTTCAATGCCAAACTGATCTTGATTAACCCATCACCCCCTGTGTGGGATGCTTAGTGAGACAGGCATTGGTGAAGAAGGGCCCTGGCCCATTGAAAGCTGCTGGTCTTTTAGCTAATAGACATGTCCCCAGTCAGTCGTTGCCAATTTGCACACTCCAGGAGTCAAATCTCAATAAACTATACACGGAACGTGTATAAAGTTCGGTGTAAAGGCTACCCACCACACTTAACATTATTTTGTACCCAAGTAGCATTGTAAAGACATGTATCACACGCAGGACCGGGAATATATTGATTGAACCCACGTTGTTCGGCCTTTGGGTGAACTCGTGTATGCAAAAAAAATGGAAACAAGTAATTCATTTAGTCAAAAATAAATTCTAGGACAGCCTTCCACTCTTCCTGTCGACTTACTGAGGGAAAGGACGTCTCGCTGGGTCACCGTGTGCTTTGCCCGCGTCCGGCGCGGCGTCCAGCTGCCACCAACCGCGCCCAAACCCGGCGTTGAGCTGCCGCCAACCGTGCCCAAACCCGGCGTTGAGCTGCCGCCAACCGCGCCCAAACCCGGCCCAGCCGCGCAATGAAAAACGTCGGACCACACACCCACGCAACATACCAGTAAATTTAAAAAGATTTATTTCAATATTGTTTTTTGTTTTCTGACTCTCACTTTAATCAATAAACGCAGGTGCGATAAAAGATATAGCCAGAGACCCAGAACAAAAACTCAGCAACGAATGTAAATCACGTCATTAGAAATGCAGCACATGGTCAATTTAAGCCGGGGGGGGTCACAATTCAGCTCAAGGGAGGTTTTGTTTTGTGTTTTATGTCTTTTTTGTCAAACGAATAACAAAGGATTTCTTGTAATTATCTCTCTTTACATATATATATTCATATAAAATACATCAAAGCATGCTAAGCGTTCCATAAGGCAGGGAAGAAACAAATGTATTATAAAAAACACTGCACATTTGTTGCCACCGATTTACATCATGTTGTTCTGCAGCGAATTTACCTCAGCGCTCGCACTCTCCTTGTTGTCGTGTTTCGGCGTCCAGTTGTTTTGCACATTGAATGAGTCCTCGTCTTTCGGGCAGGTTTTTAATGACTCGTGGATTTTATTTTGTCCATTCACGTCGTCCTGGAGATATAATTGGTTCAAAACAAAAAACCAACAGAGAGGGAAGAAGAAAACAGAACGTTGTAAAAATATTAAGCTGTTCCTGAGAGTGGAGCACAGTCACACCAGTGGGTCATATAGGGTTTGAGAATGAGGAGCATCTACTAAGCCTCCGTTCACTTGTAAATTACTTTATTAATCTGGGAGAGAAAGTGAAAAAATTTGAGTCTAGACATTTTATGTTAAAGCAATACTGTCAAACTCTGATTAAAATCATCCCTCAGTTCCTAACGGGCCTCAAATTCTGTAGGGTATGAAAGATAAGGGAATTATTATAACACAATTCCACATATCAAAGGTTGATGAGATAAAGCCCTGTCCATCAGATTTCATGCAGAATGAATGGAGAGAGAAGAAGCCAATTTTTATTCTGTCTATTGCAGTGGAACAAGAAGAGGGTGGAAAATGGAAGTTCTGTGTTCCATTGGCAATGGGAGTGAATGGAAAAAATTTTGTTCATTTGGACAATACAATTGGACTGGGTAAGAAGTGGTTTGCTCTTTTGAGGTACAAGTCAATGGAATTGATTGGGAATTGATTGCTTTAGTGTGACAACATATAATTAGGTTAGACAAGAAGAGGCTATTCCATTAGGATTCTTTGCAGTGACTAAAGTTTTAATCATAAAGATTGTATTCATTGCAATTCTACACATTGCAAGACAACAGGAAAAGATTTGGAACCTTTATGATGTTCTCTATGTCCATATGTGAAAATATTTCTTATATAATGCAGTTAATGGAAGGGAATTTAGTCCATTGGATTCTACAATGGGAGTGAATGAATAGGAGTTTATTCCATTTGAATTCCACACAATAGGAAGCAACCTTTTGCAACATGATTCCATACAGTGATGGAGCACAAGATGAGACTTTGGTTGAGATAAGTAGTTACCTGAACTGTAGCAGCAGATAATATTTTAATGTGAATACAAGACAAGTGTGCTTACAGATCTTACTACTGTTGATGCCTTACCCTTTATATGGGCAAGGCATCAACATCTTTTCATTTTGATCATTTTTTAAAGTTTTATTCAGTTGTAGCAATACTTTGCATTCAATGACCATTGTGTTCCATTAACAAAGGACATACATAGGTCAAAATGAATCATTCATTAGCCTGTAGGCTACTACACTCAATAGGTCAATACCAGCTGGCTTTAAGTTGTGCAGCTAAAACACTGAAAATAGAAAAACATAAAAAAAACTTAGACAATGTGGTGTATAGGAGGCCATTTGGCTCATTATTAAAGAGCTGTCCATGCTGACAAAAATGCCTCTCTACACAATCCCATTTACTTGCATTAGGCCTCTACTCCTTTCCTATCCAAGTACCTGTCCAAATGCCCTTTAAACATTGTAATTGTATCTGCCTCTGCCACCTCTTCTGGCAGCTCATTCCAGGTATTCACCACCCTCTGTGTGAAAAACTTACCCTTCAGGTCTCCTTTAAATTTCTCCCCCTCACCTTAAACCTATGCCCTCTAGTTCTATACTTGCTGCCCTGAGAAAAAGACTGACTTTCTATCCTATCTATGCCCTTCATAATTTTATAAAGCTCTATGAGGTCAAACCTCAGCCTCCTATTTCCAGTGAGAATAAACTCGGCCTTTCCAATCTCTCCATATAACTACAGCCCTCCATCTTAGGCAACATCCTGGTGAATCTCTTCTACACACTCTCTATTGCTACCACATTATTCTTGTTGTGTGATGATCAGAACGGTACACAATGCTCTAAATGCAGTCTAACCATTGTTTTGTGCAACTCTTATACTCAGTGCCTCACTTCAGGAAGACAAGCATACCAAATGCCTTCTTCATTACCCTATCCACTGTGTCACTACTTTCAGTGAGCTATGGATTTGCACCCCATCATCCCTCTGTACATCAGCACTCTAATTTCCTTGCCATTTACGCTTTATATCCTACCATAATTTGACATCCCACACTCCTCTATTAAATTCCATTACGTTTTGATCTTAAAATAGTTAAATTTAAATTTTATTTACAGCGTGGTAACAGGCCCTTCTGGCCCAACGAGTCTGCGCCGCCCATTTTAAACCCAAATTAACCTACCCATATGCCTTTGGAATGTGGGAGGAAACCGGAGCACCCGTAGGAAAGCCACGCAGACACGGGAGAACGTACAAACTCCTTACAGACAGCAATGGGAATCGAACCCCGATTGCTGGTGCTGTAATAGCATCGCGCTAACTAGTGCAAGAGAAATTAATGGGATTGAAAGATGAAAAATCCTCAAGTCTTAATAATCTGCATCCCAGAATAGTAAAAGTGGTAGCCTTTTACTATTTTAATAAAACAGTGGATGCATTGTTAGTCATCTTCCAAAACTCTATAGATTATCAAACAGTTTCAAATGTAACCCCAATATTTAAAATTGGAGAGAAAGAAAAAAAAACAGGTACTACAAGAAGGATTCACCCGACTGATTCCCAGGATGAAGGACTGTTGTTGGGCCTGTTTCTGTGCTGTGACTCTGTATATCTCTCTAAGTCTCCATGACTCTAAATAGCCCACCCCTTAATGTTAAACTGCCCCGATACAGGACTCCTCAAAGAAGGGAAATATCTCTGCATTTAGTCTGTCAAACTCTTTAAGAATTTTGTTGGTCTTAGTGTCATACAGTGTAGAAACAGCCCCTTCAATCCATCAAGTTTGCACCAAACATCAAGCACCTATCTACATTAATCCCATTTTTATAAGATACCTTTATTTGTCACATGTACATCAAAATACAGTGAAAAGCATCTTTCTGTGTAGTGTTCTGGGGGCGGCCTGCAAGTGTCGCCACGCTTCCGGCACCAACATAGAATGCCCAAAATTTCCTAAGCCTTACGTCTTTGGAATGTGGGAGGAAACCGGAGCACCCGGAGGAAACCCACATGGACACGGGGAGAACGTACAAACTCCTTATAGACAGCAGCCGGAATTGAACCCAGGTCACTGGCGCTGTAAACATATTTCCCAGATTCTATCATTAAGTACACACATTAGGCAACTTACAATGGCCAATTAACCTACCAACCTACAACCTTTGGGGTGTGGGAGGAAACAGAAGCACCTGGAGGAAACTCATGTAGTCTCAGGTAGAATGTACCAACTCCACACAAACAGCACCAGAGGTTAGGATTGAACTCGAGTTACTGGAGCTTCAAGGCAGTGGCTCCACCAGTTGCACAACTGCTGGGGCCTAGCAGCAGTAGCCAGGTCTCTGGCACTGGGACCAGTCCTGCCGCTCAGAAGCGAAGGGAGGGGAAAAGGAAGGCAGTAGTGATAGGGGAATCGATAGTCAGGGAAACAGATAGGAGGTTCTGTGGCAGTGGGCATGAATCCCGGATGGTATGTTGCCTCCCAGGTGCCAGGGTCCGGGATGTCACTGATCGGGTCCACAGGATTCTAGAGCGGGAGGGAGAACAGCCAGAAGTCGTGGTTCATGTTGGTACCAACAACGCAGGTGGGAAGAGGGATGAGGTCCTGAAAAGTGAGTTTAGCGAGCTAGGCAGAAGGCTGAAGAACAGGACCTCGAGGGTAGTGATCTTGGGATTGCTGTCAGTGCCACGCGATAGTGAAGGTAGGAAAAGGACGAGATGGCAAATAAATGCATGGCTGAGGAGTTGGTGCAGGAGGGAGGGTTTTAGATTTTTGGATCATTGGGATCTCTTCAAGGGAAGGTGGAACCTGTACAGAGAGGACGGGTTACAGCCGAACCTGAGGGAGGCCAATATCCTTGCAGCCAGGTTTGCTAGGGTGGTTCAGGAGGGTTTAAGCTAGATTGTGAGGGGGAAGGGAACTGGAGGAGTAGGTCAGAGGAAGAAGGGGATGGGGAAAAGTCAGATCTGACAGGTAGAGAGGCTTTGAGGAAGGAGAAGCAGAATACAGGCTATAAAAGTAGTAAGGCGGATGGGCTAAAGTGCATTTACTTAAATGCGAGAAGCATCAGGAATAGGGGAGATGAACTGAGAGCTTGGATAAGTACACAGGACTATGATATTGTGGCTATCACAGAGACATGGCTGACATCAGGGCAGGAATGGATATTGAATATTCCTGGTTTTCAGTGTTTTGAAAGGGATGGCGGGGGGAGAAGAGGAGGACGGGTGGCGATACTGGTCAGGGACACTGTTACAGCTGCAGAAAGGGTAGATAATGTAGAAGGATCCTCCCTAGAGTCAATATGGGTGGAAGTTAGGAACAAGAAAGGGGCTGTTACCCTCCTGGGAGTATTCTGTAGGCCTCCCAGTAGCAGTAGGGATACTGAGGAGCAGATTGGGAGACAGTTTTTGGAAAGATGCGAAAATAACAGGGTTATTATAGTGGGAGACTTCAACTTTCCAAATATTGATTGGCACCTACTTAGTGCCAAGGGTTTAGACGGGGCGCAGTTTGTTAAGTGTGTCCAGGACGGTTTCCTGACACAGTGTGTTGACAGGCCAACTAGAGGGAATGCCATATTAGATCTAGTTTTAGGTAATGAACTGAGACAGGTGACAGATCTATCGGTGTTGAGCATTTGGGGGACAGTGACCATTGCTCCATAACCTTTAGAATTGTCATGGACAGGGATAGGAGCAAAGAGGATGGGAAGATATTTAATTGGGGAAAGGCGAATTATGAGGTTATAAGGCGAGAACTTGGGAGTGTAAATTGGGACGACATTTTTGAAGGGAAATGTACTATGGAGATGTGGTCGATGTTCAGGGATCTTTTGCAGGATGTTAGGGATAAATTTGTCTCGGTAAGGCAGAGAAGGAATGGTAGGGTGAAGGAACCATGGGTGACGAGAGAGGTGGAACAACTAGTTAGGAAGAAGAAGGCAGCATACATAAGGTGTAAGCAGCAAGGATCAGACAGGACTCGTGAGGAATATAGAGTAGCAAGGAAGGAACTTAAGAAAGGGCTGAGGAAAGCGAGAAGGGGACATGAAAAGGCTTTGGCGAGTAGGGTTAAGGAGAATCCCAAGGCATTTTTCTCGTACGTAAAGAGCAGAAGGACGGCTAGGGTAAAGGTAGGTCCAATTAAAGACAAAGGTGGGAGGATGTGCCTGGAAGCTGTGGAAGTGGGTGAGGTTCTCAATGAATACTTCTCTTCAGTATTCACCAAGGAGAGGGGTCTTGATGATGCTAAGAACAGTGTAGGTGAGGGTAATGTTCTAGAGTATATAGATATTAAAAGAGAGGATGTGTTAGAGTTGTTAGAACATATTAGGACAGATAAGGCCCTGGGGCCTGACAGAATATTCCCCAGGCTGCTTCATGAGGTGAGTGAGGTGATTGCTGAACAGTTGGTTAGGATCTTTGAGTCCTCGTTGTCCACGGGGATGGTACTGGAGGATTGGAGGATGGCGAATGTCTTCCCCTTATTCAAAAAAGGTAGTAGGGATAGTCCAGGGAATTACAGGCTGGTGAGCCTTACATCTGTGGTGGGTAATCTGCTAGAAAGGATTCTAAGAGATAGGACCTATGAGCATCTAGAGAATCATGGACTGATTAGGGACAGCCAGCATGGCTTTGTGAAGGGAAGATCTTGCCTCACAAGCCTGATAGGGTTCTTTGAGAAAGTGACCAGGAAGGTTGATGAGGGTAGTGCAGTGGCTGTGGTCTACATGGATTTTAGTAAGGCGTTTGACAAGGTTCCGCATGGTAGGCTTCTTCAGAAGGTCAGAGGCCAAGGGATCCAGGGAGGCTTGGCCATGTGGATTCAGAATTGGCTTGCCTGTAGAAAGCAGAGGGTTGTGGTGGAGGGAGTGCATTCGGATTGGAGGGCTGTGACTAGTGGTGTCCCACAGGGATCAGTTCTGGGACCTCTACTTTTTGTGATATTTATTAACAACTTAGATGAGGGGGCGGAAGGCTGGGTTAGCAAGTTTGCAGATGAGACAAAGATTGGTGGTGCTGTGGATAGTGTGGAGGGCTGTCGAAGCTTGCAGAGTGATATTGAAAGGATGCAGAGCTGGACTGACAAGTGGCAGATGGAGTTCAATCCCGAGAAGTGTGAGGTGGTACACTTTGGAAGGACAAACTCCAAGGCGGAGTACAAGGTAAATGGCAGGATTCTGGGCAGTGTGGAGGAACAGAGGGATCTGGGGGTTCATATCCACAGATCACTGAAAGTCGCCTCACAGGTAGATAGGGTAGTTAAGAAAGCTTATGGGATGCTAGCTTTCATAAGTCGGGGGATCGAGTTTAAGAGCCGCGAAGTGATGGTGCAGCTTTACAAAACTCTGGTTAGACCACACTTGGAGTACTGTGTCCAGTTCTGGTCGCCTCATTATAGGAAGGATGTGGAGGTGTTGGAAAGGGTGCAGAGGAGATTTACCAGGATGCTGCCTGGATTAGAGAGTATGGATTATGAGGAGAGACTAAAGGAGCTAGGGCTTTACTCATTGGAGAGAAGGAGGATGGGGGAAGACATGATAGAGGTATACAAGATATTAAGAGGAATAGATAGAGTGGACAGCCAACGCCTCTTTCCCAGGGCACCAATGCTCAAAACAAGAGGACATGGCTTTAAACTAACGGGTGGGAAGTTCAAGGGAGATGTCAGAAGGAGGTTTTTCACCCAGAGAGTGGTTGGTGCATGGAATGCTCTGCCTGGGGTGGTGGTGGAGGCTGGTACGTTGATCAAGTTCAAGAGATTGTTAGATAAGCATATGGAGGAATTTAAGATAGAGGGACATGTGGGAGGAAGGAGTTAGATAGTCTTAGGTGTGGTTTGAAGGGCAGCACAACATGGTGGGCTGAAGGGCCTGTATTGTGCTGTATTGTTCTATAGTTCTATGGTTCTAACTGTGCCTCCATCTTAATGGGGACACTTCTTATTCTTCTAATTTCTAGAGAATACAGTCCTAGTTTACTCAATCAATCCTCAAATGGCAAACCTAGAACATGTCTCGTAAATCTTTATGCACACCCCCTAATGGCAAGTCCATCCTTTCTTTGGTAAGGAGACCAAAACTGTACACAGTACTCTAGGTGTGGTCTCACCAAGGCCTTATATGGTTCCATTAAGACTTCCTTGCTCCTCTGGAAGGAAGCCTGCATGAATTATAAACCAAATGGGCTGAATGGCCTATTTACTAAGGGCAACATTGATGGATTATTACAAAGCCTAGCCAGTTAACTAATGTTCTTTAGGGAAGAAAACCAGACAGTTCCATCTGATCTGATTTATTTGTCTCTGGTCCCATGCCAAAGATTTGCTTCTGAAGTGATTGATCCAGCCATTCAGTTGTATCAAGGTGTTAGAAAACAATATGGTTCACCACCACCATCTTAGGGCATGTAGCGATGGATAATAGTGCTGACCTTGTCAGCGATATCTCTAGAACAAATAAAAGAATAAATTCTATTAAATCTAGACATATCAAGAAGTTCTGCATTCTCATCATTCTATTGCTGAAGTAAACATAGATGCCCAGGACATTTTCACTTCATTAAGCCCATTTACACAGCCCAATGTCCTGCTACCTTATCCTAAAATTTGATCACCATTTAAGAGAGAAATCTTCCACTGCTTTAGCAAGGTTCTTTTCCCCAAAATTCTCAAATTTCTAAATGTGTTTAAAAAGGGCCTTTTTTTTACTATAGACATCTAAACACTCAAGTAGAGATTACCTGACATACAATACCATCATAGTAAGCCAACACATGGGCATGAGGTAAAAGATTAGATGATGTGGTGCATAATTCTCTTACATTTGCCTGGGAGCCTTCAGCAATGGTGGAGAGAGAAAAATTGTCATTGTGTTGTTCCAGCTGAGGCCTGTATTTGCTGAAAAACATAGAAATTTTCATTAAATGTACTACATTACTGTAAGTATCCTGACAGACTGCCACACAATCTCACCCAAAACAAAACCAGAAAATGCTGTAAACACTTAGCAGAACACTCAGACAGCACCTGTGGTAAGAGAAACACTGTTAGTGTTTCAGATTGAGGAGTCTTTGTCAGAACTGGGAAAAAGGGAAAAAGCAAGTTAGTTCAAAGTTGCAGTTGGGGAGGGTTGGAAAGAACAAAGAGGATATCTTGATTGGGAGTGGGGGGCGTAGTTGCTATAGTGATAACCTTTTGATGAACCTGGTTGCTAAATTAACAAAGACACCCAGAGGGAACAAACAAAGAGACATGTAAAAGTTACCTGATTCTTTCCGAAAGGCTGCAATATGACCAGGCAGAAGATGCGATTCTATAAACCGTAGAACCATAGAACAATACAGCACAATACAGGCCCTTCGGCCCACCATGTTGTGCCAACCTTCAAACCACTCCTAAGACTATCTAACCCCTTCCTCCCACATGTCCCTCTATCTTAAATTCCTCCATATGCTTATCTAACAATCTCTTGAACTTGACCAACGTATCAGCCTCCACCACCACCCCAGGCAGAGCATTCCATGCACCAACCACCCTCTGGGTGAAAAACCTCCCTCTGACATCTCCCTTGAACTTCCCACCCATTAGTTTAAAGCCATGTCCTCTTGTTTTGAGCATTGCTGCCCTGGGAAAGGGGCACTGGCTGTCCACTCTATTCCTCTTAATATCTTGTATACCTCTATCATGTCTCCCCTCATCCTCCTTCTCTCCAATGAGAACAGCCCTAGCTCCTTTAGTCTCTCCTCATAATCCATACTCTCTAATCCAGGCAGCATCCTGGTAAATCTCCTCTGCACCCTTTCCAACACCTCCACATCCTTCCTATAATGAGGCAACCAGAAATGGACACAGTACTCTAAGTGTAGTCTAACCAGAGTTTTGTAAAGCTGCATCATTACTTTGCGGCTCTTAAACTCGAGACCATGATTTATGAAAGCTAACGTCCCATAAGCTTTCTTAACTACCCTATCCACCTGTGTGGCAACTTTCAGTGATCTGTGGATATGAACCCCCCAGATCCCTCTGCTCCTCTACACTGTCCAGAATCCTGCCATTTACCTTGTATTCCGCCTTGGAGTTTGTCCTTCCAAAGTGTACTACCTCACACTTCTCCAGATTGAACTCCATCTGCCACCCATCAGCCCAGCTCTGCATCCTATCACTATCCCTCTGTAAGCTTCGACAGCCCTCCACACTATCCACAACACCACCGATCTTTGTGTCATCTGCAAACTTGCTAACTCACCCTTCCACCCCCTCATCTAAGTCATTAATAAATATCACAATTCTGTTCAAATTTATACCGGACCTCATTAGAAGAGTGCAGGAGGCCACAGACAGATAGATCAGAGTGGAAGTGAGATGGAGAATTAATATCCAGATGAAGGGTCACAACCTGAAAAGTCCACTGGCCTTTTGCCTCCCTAGATGCTGCTTTACCTGCTGAATTCCTTCAGTTCCTTATGTCTTGCTGGAGAATTAAAGTGATTGGCATCTGGAAGCTTAGAGCTCCTACCTTCACCCTCTCACCTGGACTCACCTATCACCTGAACTCACCTATCCCCTGCCTGCATGTGCTTCTCCCACTCCCCCCACCTTCTTATTCCGGCTTCTGCCCTCTTCCTTTCCAGTCCTGATGAAGGGTCTCGGCCCAAAATGTCAACCGTTTATTTCCCTCCATGGATGCTGCCTGACCTGCTGAGTTCCTCCTGAACTTTGTGTGTATTGCTCCAGATTCTAACATCTGCAGAATTTCTTGTGTCTCTGGATAGATTTGGTCCCTGGATGGTGAGATGGGAAGAGGTAAAAGGACGGGTGTTGCATTTCCTGTAGTTGCAAGGGAAAGTTCTAACAAGGCTCAGTTTCCTTCCTTCTGGGCATACTGCAGCCTTCTAGAGTCAGTACTGGAATCAACAAGTTCAGGCAACTTGCTTTTTCTGTTTGTATTAGATTGGTCAGTTCTTTTACCAGGGATCCATCTGTAATATTAACTCAATTTTTCTCTTTCCACTAACACTGCTTGATCTGCTGGCCATTTCCTGCATCTCCAACCTGCATTTCATAGCTTTTACATGTCCACTTGTTTGTTTTTCCTCTCTGCTTCTAACTGTCTTTATTAATCTGTAAAACAGCTGCCTTCATCAACAGCTTATCACCACAACAACCATGGCCCCACCCTATCACAACTGTTCCCTTCGTCCTAGCCCTCCTACCCACCCTCCACCCTCCACCCTCCTATAACTTAAACCTAACTTGTTTTGTCTCTTTCCCAGTTCTGACAAAAAGTTTTTGACCTGAAATATTAACTCTGTTTCATTTTCCACAGACGATACCTGACCTGTTATTTCTTTTGCATTTTCAGTTTGTTATAGCTTTCCTGCATCTGAAGTTTTTATAGACTTTCATAGAATCTCAGCTGCAGGTTGCAGTGTTCTTCTCTATTCCTCAAAGCATCTGCACACTCTGCAGGCATTTCAAGGCCTATCATTAATATCTTTGTACCTCTAGATTGTTTTTAATCTTTCTATTCATCCAATGAATGATGTTGGTGCTGTGCACTGAAGCATTTCATATTGCAGATGCCCAAATGTCAGCATCAAACACTCCCTAAGCAGGTACAATATGGAGCAGATGCTCAGTAAAGCTTGCCCTACACTGTCCTGTCAAATAATCCCAATGCAGGTACAGCAAGGGTTTTACAAAGAGGAAAATTCTCTTTAAGAATGTGCCATGTATCAGTCTTATGTGCTAGATAGAAAGTAAATTTCTCCTAGCTGTAACCCATTAAACAGTCCTAGAGTAAGCAGAACATGAGTTAAACACAGAGTAAAATCCCATCTATACTATCCCATCAAACATTCCCAAGATAGGTAAAGCATAGCCTAGCTGTAGAGCAAAACCCTCGCTGCACTGGCCAAACAGGTGCTACTGCTATAGGTTATATAACAGGCTACATAGAGAATACAACTCCCTCTATTTTGCTAATGACACATTGTCAACTGGGAAGTGATTCCATGTGGTCAGAAGGATAATTAAAAATTGCTTAAATGCTATTCCAAAACAGTGTAGAATTGTGGCTTGTCAGTGCAAAAAACTTGCTCAAGACAAAAAACTATAATGAGAAAGTATTCATGAAGGGACTTCTTATAATGATATCTGTCACATTACTGATACTGAATGTAAAAGTCAGCTGAGGAAGTCTTTCTTGAAAAGTTCAAATTCCCAGGCTGTTGTTCACTCTGCAGACACTCATTCCACAGAAAAATCATTTGCATTAGTTATCAAAGAACTCACTACACAATGAGAGATGATATTCTGATTTTCTCTAGGTGTGTAAGATGAATAATTTCTCAGACATATAATGATGGCCAGTCTGTGTAAAGGCAGTGACTGCAAGGCCAGTACAATGAGCCTTAATGCCCTGGGCTGGCAAAGAGGTAAATCAGTCAGGATTCTTGCTATTGATGGAATATTACTAATCTGCCTGGATTGTCCCAGAGTCTCCCAACATTAAAGGCTAATCTTCTGGACACCATTATCTTGAGTCAGAATCAGAATCAGGTTTATTATCACTGACATATGTTGTGAAATTTGTTTTGCGTCAGCAGTACAGTGTGAGATATAAAGGCATAAAAATTACTATAAGTTACAAAAATAAACTTACACAGACAAAGGAGGGCTATTTGAAATTCAACACTCAAGGATGCATGAGCAGATCCCAGCATGAATCACTAAGGTAGATTTTGACTTTGTGCAATCATGTTAAACATGTCAATGGATGTCAATAGAAATAAAACTTGAAAGATGGAAAAAAAACTCACTAATGCCTATTTTGCACAACCACACATTCAAAATCTAGTCTGAGCCTTACAGGAGCAAAAGGAAAATCATCAACAGCACCGAGCCAGCTTAGTTTCAGGTTTGTTAAGATCCTGGAACACAAAGCGAGTCTTGTTGCTAAACAGATAGTTTCCAGCTGTCCCTGGTGCTGATTCAGTATGTGGGTGAGGTAGCCAATCAAAGCAAGCCTTTCAAAACATCACAGAATCTATGGCAGCCTCTCTTAGATGTGACCTGCTCAGGAAGGTCTTTCCTCACTGAATCTGTGCATATGCAAATGAATCACTATGTCAAACTGTCATAGCTGTTCTTTTTTGCATTACAGGGGGAGGGGGTTGGGCAAAGATTTTCTAAAGCTGTTTTTCTGCCTGACTACTTGTTGCTATCTCCCTTTCGAGTTATACAGAGGGCTTTACTGCACTGGAAGGTTTACAGGGGGTTTTATTAGTTCATTCTGAGACATAAATTCTGAACAAAAATTAGTGAGAAGCTGGAGGATTGGAACACTTTTAAAAACCAACAGAAGGCAACCAAAAAAGCAATAAGGGGAGAAAAGATGAAATATGAATGTAAGATAGCCAATAATATAAAAGAGGATACTAAAAGTTTTTTTTCAGATGTATAAAGAGTAAAAGAGAGGCAAGAGTGGACATTGGACAGCTGGAAAATAATACTGATAAAGTAGTAATGAGGAACAAAGAAATGGCAGACAAACTGAAGTGCTCTGAGAGGTTGGTCATGGCTAGAATTAACTCCTGCCTGAGCGAGGGCCTGGACCCTCTGCAATTTGCCTACCACCATAACAGGTCTACCGCGGACGCAATCTCACTGGCTCTTCACTCGGCTTTGGAGCACCTAGACAACAGCAAAACATACGTCAGGCTGCTGTTTATCGATTACAGCTCAGCGTTCAACACCATCATCCCCTCAGTACTAATCAACAAGCTTCAAAACCTGGGCATCTGTAACTCCCTCTGCAACTGGATCCTCGACTTCCTTATCAGGAGACCACGGTCAGTGTAGATCAATAGTAACATTTCCTCCTTGCTGACAATCAACACAGACGCACCTCAAGGATGCGTGCTTAACCCACTCTACACTCATGACTGTGTGGCTAGGCACAGCTCAAACACCATCTATAAATTCGCTGATGACACCACTGTTGTTGGCAAAATCTCAGATGGCAATAAGGAAGTGAGATAGATCAGCTGGTTGAATGGTGTCGTAGCAACAACCTCGCACTCAATGTCAGCAGGACCAAGGAAGGAGAAGTTGGGAGAACACACACCAGTCTTCATTGAGGGGTCAGCGGTGGAAAGGGTGTCAACATCTCAGAGGACCTATCTTGAGCCCAACACATTGATGCAATCACAAAAAAGGCACAACAGTGGCTCTACTTCATTGGGAGTTTGAGGAGATTTGGTATGTCACCAAAGACTTGCATATTTCTAAAGATGTACGGTGGAGAACATCCTGACTGGTATGGAGGCTCCAATGCACAGGATGGAAAGAGGCTGCAGAGGGTCGTAGACTCAGCCAGCTCCATCACAGGCACAACCCTCCCCACCATCGAGGACATCTTCATGAGGTGGTGACTCAAGAGGCTGGCATCCATCATTAAGGACCCTCACCACCTGGAATATGCCCTCTTCACATTACTACCATCAGGGAAGTTGGAATGTTTTGGTGAGGTTGTATAAGTCATTGGTGAGACCAAATTTGGAATATTGTGTGCAGTTCTGGTCGCCGAACTACAGGAAGGATGTTAGTAAGATTGAAAGAGTGCAAAGGAGATTTCCTAGAATGTTGCCAGGTCTTCAGGAGTTGAGTTACAGGGAAAGATTGAGCATGTTAGGACTTTATTCCTTGGAGCGGAGAAGAATGAGGGGAGATATGATAGAGGTTTACAAAATGATGAGGGGCATAGACAGAGTTAATGCAAGTAGGCTCTTTCCACCTAGATTAGGAGAGATAAGTACAAGAGGACATGGCTTTAGGGTGAAAGGGGAAAGGTTTAGGGGGAACATTAGAGGGAACTTCTTCACTCAGAGAGTGGTGGGAGTGTGGAATGGGCTGCCATCTGATGTGGTAAATGCGGGCTCGCTCTTAACTTTTAAGAGTAAATTGGATAGATACATGGACGAGAGAGATCTGGAGGGGTATGGGCTGGGGGCAAGTAGATGGGACTAGGAGGATAATGTTTCAGCACAGACTAGAAGGGCCGAATGGCCTGTTTTTCTGTGCTGTAGTTTTCTATGGCTCTATGGTACAGGAGCCTGAAGACCCACACTCAACATTTCAGGAACAGCCTCTTCATCTCCGCCATCAGATTTCTGAACAGACCATGAACCCATGAGCACTACCTCGTTATTCTTCTTTTGTTCTATTTATTTATTTTCCACTGTACTGCTGCCACAAAACAACAAATTTCATGACAAATGTCAGTGATAATAAACCTTATTCCGATTCTAAGTATTTTGTGTTACTCTTCACTGTGGAGGACACCAGCACATGCCAGACATTCAAGGGAGTCAGGGGACAGAAGTGAGTGTAGTCACTTTTACTAAGGAGAAGGTGCTTGGGAAACTGAAAGGTCTGAAGGTGGATAAACCACCTGGACCGGATGTCTACACCCCAAGGTTCTGAAAGAGGCAGCTGAAGAGATTGTGGAGGCAAGACTCTTGATCTTTCAAGAGTCACTAGAGTCAGGAATGGTTCTGGAGGACTGGAAAATCACAAATGTCACTCCACTCTTTAAGAAGGGAAGGAGGCAAAAGACAGGAAATTATAGGCCAGTTAGTCTGACTTCAGTAGTTGGTAAGATTTTAGAGCCCATTATTAAGGATGAGGTTTTGGGGTACCTGGAAGCACATGATAAAATAGGCTGAAGTCAGCATGGTTTCCTTAAGGGGCGATCTTGCCTGACAAATCTGTTGGAATTCTTTGGGGAAGTAACAGGGAGGATCGACAAAGGAGAGACAGTGGATGTTGTTTACTTGGATTTTCAAAAGGCCTTTGACAAGGTGCCGCACATGAGGCTGCTAAACAAGATAGGAGCCCATGGTATTACAGGAAAGATACTAGCATGGATAGAAGATTGGCTGACTGGCAGAAGGCAAAGAGTGGGAATAAAGGAGGCCTTTTCTGGTTGGCTACTGGTGACCAGTGGTGTTCTGCAGGGGTTGGTGTTGGGTCCACTACTTTCCATGTTAAATATTAATGATCTGGATGATAGCATTGATAGCTTTGTGGCCAGGTCTGTGGATGATACAAAGATAGGTGGAGGGGCAGGTAGTGTTGAGGAAGCAGGGAGTCTGCAGAAGGACTTGGACAGGTTGGGAGAATGGGCAAGGAAGTGGCAGATGGAATACAGCATCGGGAAGTGTATGTTCATGCACTTTGGTAGAAGGAATAAAAGCGTAGACTATTTTCTAAATGGGGAGATAATTCAGAAATCAAAGGTGCAAAGGGGCTTAGGGGTCCTAGTGCAAGATTCCCTAAAGGTTAATTTGCAGGTTGAGTTGGTAGTAAGGAAGGCAAATGCAATGTTAGCATTCATTTCGAGAGGACTAGAATATAAAAGCAAGAATGTAATGCTGAGGCTTTATAAGGCATTGGTCAGACCACATTTGGAGTATTGTGAGTAGTTTTGGGCCCCATATCTGAAGAACGATGTGCTGATGTTGGAAAGGGTCCAGAGGAGGTTTACGAAAATGATCCCGGGGGTGAAAGGGTTAACATATGAGGAGTGTTTGATGGCTCTGGGCCTGTACTTGCTGGAGTTTAGAAGAATGAGGGGAGATCTCATTAAAACCGACCAAATATTGAAAGGCCTGGATAGAGTGGACGTGGAGAGGATGTTTCCAGTAGTGGGAGAGTCTAGGACCAGAGGGCACAGCCTCAGAATAGAAGGAGGTCTCTTTAGAACTGAGATGAGGAGGAATTTCTTCAGCCAGCGGGTGGTGAATCTGTGGAATGCATTGCCATAGATGGCTGTGGAGACCAAGTCATTGGGTATATCTAAAGTGGAGGTCGATAGGTTCATGATTAGTAAGGGTGTCAAAGGTTATGGGGAGAAGGCAGGAGAATGGAGTTAAGAAGGAAAAATAAATCAGCCATGATTGAATGGCAGAGCAGACTCGATGGGCCGAATGGCCTAATTTTGCTCCTATATCTTGTAATTTCCACACAACTTTCATCAAGCTGTACTTCCAGTTTGGGACTGTACGTCCAAGGTGAATGTGTTGGAGATATTGTTGTAGTCAAATTCACAGTGCTTGCATGCATGGCTCCTTATTGTGAGCAATCAAAGGCGAGGTAACAGATTAAAGTTTGAATCAACCATGATTTAACAAAACAACTATTCAGGAATGAACGCTGAATAATCAAGTCCTTTTATAATGGGATTACAGAATCAGTGGATTTATTCATTTATTCCGATCTGCAGCTTCAAGTTCTTCATCGCAATTTTTTTTGTCAAAATTAAGTTTTTTTACTTCTGAGCAAAATCAGACATTGTATTGTATAATTTAAGTGGAGTGATAGAACCCTCACTGAGTTAAAATTCCCCCAGTACAGTTCTTGTGGCAAATTAGATTAGCCCAACACAAGAGGTTATGTAATGACCACTTCTAACAAGAAAACATCTAACCATATTCCCTTGATATTCAATGGCATTCCCACTGCCAAATCACCATCATCAATATTCAGTGGGTCACCACCGATCGCAAACTTAACCAGGCTTATCTTATAATTAGTGGGTATATAGAAGTAAGTTAGAGACTCAGTACACTGCACAGCAGGACATAATTCCTGATGTTCCAAAGCTATTCCATCTCCTTTTGCAGTGCAATACTCTCCACTGCTGCTCTGACAACACTCAAGAAGCTCAACATCATCCAGGACAAATTTGGTTGGCACCCATCCACCTTTCTAAACTCGTTAACCAACACAATGTGACTTCAGTGTGAATCATCTACAAGATGTGCTCTGATAATTTGCCAGCATCCTTAAATCACAACCCTTACCACCTAAAGGTGAACATGACCACCTGCAACTTCTGCGCAAGTCACACCCTATCCTGACTCAGTAATACATCAGCATGTAATCACTGTGACAAAATCAGGCACTGTACACACTGCAGTTCCAGAGATGCAGCCTGTCCTACTGAGGTTTTCCAGCACTTCTGTTTTTATTTCAGGTTTCCAGCATCTACAGTACTTTGCTTTTAGGAGCAGGTAATAAATGTCAACTCTGACAATGAATCATCAATAGACAATAGACAATAGGAGCAGAAGTAGACCATTCGGCCCTTCGAGTCTGCACCGCCATTTTGAGATCATGGCTGATCCTCAACAATCAATATCCTGTTCCTGCCTTGTCCCCATATCCCTTGATTCCCCTATCTATAAGAAACCTATCTAGCTCCTTCTTGAAAGTGCCCAGAGAATTGGTCTCCACTGCCCTCTGAGGCAGTGCATTCCACAAATTCACAACCCTTTTGGAGAAGAAGTTTTTCCTCCCCTCTGTCCTAAATGGCCTAGCCCTTATTCTTAAATCATGCCCCCTGTTCCTGGACTTCCCCAACATCTGGAACATATTTCCTGTCTCTATCTTGTCCAATCCCTTAATAATCCTGTATGTCTCAATCAGATCGCCTCTCAATCTTCTCAATTCCAGCGTGTACAATCCCAGTCTCTCCAACCTCTCAGCATAAGACATTCCCGACATCCCTGGAATTAACCTCGTAAACCTACGCTGCACGCCCTCTATAGCCAGGATATCCTTCCTTAACCCTGGAGACCAAAACTGTACACAATACTCCAGGAGTGGTCTCACCAGGGCCCTGTACAAATGCAAAAGAATCTCTTTGCTTTTGTACTCAATTCCCCTTGTAATACAGGCCAACATTCCATTAGCCTTCATCACTGCCTGCTGCACTTGCTCATTCACTTTCAGTGACTGATGAACAAGGACTCCTAGATCCCTTTGTATTTCCCCCCTTACCTAACTCCACACCACTCAGATAATAATCCGCCTTCCTGTTCCTGCTCCCAAAGTGGATAACCTCACACTCATCCACATTAAACTTCATCTGCCAAGTATCTGCCCACTTACCCAACCTATCCAAATCACCTTGAATTCTCCTAACTTCCTCTACACTTGTCGCACTGCCACCCAACTTTGTATCATCAGCAAACTTGCTAATGTTATTCACAATGCCTTCATCTAAATCATCAACATAGATCGTAAACAGCTGCAGTCCCAGCACAGAGCCCTGTGGCACCCCACTAGTCACGGCCTGCCATTCTGAGAAACATCCATTCACCCCTACCCTTTGTTTCCTATCCGCCAACCAGTTTTCTATCCATGTTAATACCCGCCCCCCAATTCCATGAGCCCTAATTTTACCCACCAATCTCTTGTGCGGCACTTTATCAAATGCCTTCTGAAAGTCGAGGTATACAACATCCACTGAATCTCCCTCGTCTATTTTCCTGGTTACATCCTCAAAAAACTCCAGTAGATTAGTCAAGCATGATTTGCCCTTGGTAAATCCATGTTGACTCGACCCAATCCTATCATTGTTATCCAAATATGCTGCTATTTCATCCTTAATAATAGACTCTAGCATCTTCCCCACCACAGATGTTAGGCTAACTGGACGATAGTTCCCCGTTTTCTCCCTCCCTCCTTTCTTAAAAAGTGGGATAACATTAGCCATTCTCCAATCCTCAAGAACTGACCCCGAATCTAAGGAACATCATTTGAATACCATGTGAATCATTAATAGAAATGAAAGGCCACATTGTTCACATACCTAATGCCAGACTCCTGAAATGGACACTCTACTCCAAGTACTGTAATGGTAGAAGTTAACCAGGTGGACAAAAAAGAAATTCAAGGACATGCATAAAGCTTCCTTGAAGAAGTGCAACATCCCCACTGACTCCTGGGAACTTCTGACCCATGATTGCTCAAAGTTGAGGAGGAGCTTTTGGGATTGTATTGAGAATCTGAAGGCCATGCTTTGGGAGCACAGAGAAAACTTGTCTAAGTGTCCAAAGGAGCACAATACCTCACAAACTACCATCCATCCATCAGACACCTCGTTTCCCATCTGTGGAAGCATCTGTAGTTCCCAAATTGGCTTCATCAGTCTTCTCAGAACCCACAAAACTGGAGTGGTAAAGTCATCTTGAATCACAAGTAACTGCCTAAGATGAAGATTACTTAAGATTGCCAAGATTAAAGATGATTATCAGATTGTTATCAGGTAAGGCTCAGACTCAAGTGTGATGCCCTTATAGATTAATAGCCCAATGAAGTCCGCTGCTTAGATATGCACAAAATGAAGTGCCCTGTTATTAAGGACTGGAGGGTAGCAGAGACCATACGGGGGCCTCACCTTGGAAATTCAGCATCAGGAGGCAAGGAGAAGAGTCTGCCTCAGTATCCCAATGAGTTGATCTACGGAATGGCTGATTGAAATGGAGCAAGGAGGTCCAAGGTTCAAATCCCAGCTTGTGCTGAGTTGACCAGTCTCAGATAGAACATAGTACCTTCAGTGAATCATTCCTTTGGTCAGTTGTATTACATCTGATCTGTTTCACTGTAACCAGGAGCTCGACTATATTGACTGCCGCAGTCAATACTTCATCCTGTATGGAACTGGAATATGTCGCCTACCTCTGGAAACAGGTGGAGAAAACAGGGGGATAAAATAGGATGTGTTCGAATATCTCTGGCTAACCTTGAACAGCTATTGAATAACTTGTCTCCATGGAAACCACAGGCCAAAAGCTGCATCTCTCTTACTTATCTTCATAGCATTCCTTCACTAGCCAGTTCCCAGCATTAATTAAATATTTTGCATCTGACTGACAGACCTTGAGTGACAAGATGTTGTCAAAGATTTGCTTTGAATGGTGTTTCTCTTCATAACACAAGGAAATCAAGAAAGGTCAACAACAACGGGACTCCTTAATTGGATTTCATATAAACTGCTCTTTCATTATTGATGACACAAAGAGCTCTGTCTGTCTCTCTGCTAATGAGCATCCTGCACAGATTCCATCAACAGCCTACAGAGAGGTCCGCTGTCAGTCTGTGATATCACTGGGATCCTGTTGTGCCAAATTCACTTGATTCAAACTACTGGCATGTATTAGTGCAAGTTCTGAGAATTCCCCGTGAAGCCAACTTACCAAAAAGTCCACTGATCCATTGGTAAATTATTTAACATTATTCATGGTATATTAAACAGTGAATAGTCACAGCTGAGCAATGCAAAGGATTGCTCACTGCTGCTGCAAAAAACATAAGAATTCACATGAAATGTGCTATTTTAACTAGGTGCCCACAAAGAAATGATCTGATACAGTGATATAGGAAGGTAGAATACAAACAGAGAGGAAATTGTCACATGTACATCGAAACACACAGTGAAATACATCTTTTGTGTAGAAAGATATCTTAAAAATGTGTAATGAAGTGAACAGGAGATATAAATTAGCTGCTATAAAGTGAGAGAGCAGTCTGATGTAAACGGAGGGGCAGAAAGGTAATATGGGAGCAGTGAGAAAGAGTAGAGAAATATCAATGTGGAGAGGGATAAAAGAGAAGGTTAATAATACATAGAATAAAGTTATAAAACTGGGAAGATTAGGTAGCGTAAGTAATGCTAAACTCAATTTATGAAAAGGGTCAGAATTGGCTTGCCTGTAGAAAGCAGAGGGTTGTGGTGGAGGGAGTGCATTCAGATTGGAGGGCTGTGACTAGTGGTGTCCCACAGGGATCGGTTCTGGGACCTCTACTTTTTGTGATATTTATTAATGACTTAGATGAGGGGGTGGAAGGCTGGGTTAGCAAGTTTGCAGATGACACAAAGATCAGTGGTGTTGTGGATAGTGTGGAGGGCTGTCGAAGCTTGCAGAGGGATATTGATAGGATGCAGAGCTGGGCTGACAAGTGGCAGATGGAGTTCAATCCGGAGAAGTGTGAGGTGGTACACTTTGGAAGGACAAACTCCAAGGCGGAATACAAGGTTAATGGCAGGATTCTGGGCAGTGTGGAGGAGCAGAGGGATCTGGGGGTTCACATCCACAGATCACTGAAAGTTGCCACACAGGTGGATAGGGTAGTTAAGAAAGCTTATGGGATGTTAGCTTTCATAAGTCGTGGGATCGAGTTTAAGAGCCGCAAAGTAATGATGCAGCTTTACAAAACTCTGGTTAGACCACACTTAGAGTATTGTGTCCAGTTCTGCTCGCCTCATTATAGGAAGGATGTGGAGGCATTGGAAAGGGTGCAGAGGAGATTTACCAGGATGCTGCCTGGATTAGAGAGTATGGATTATGAGGAGAGACTAAAGGAGCTAGGGCTGTTCTCATTGGAGAGAAGGAGGATGAGAGGAGGCATGATAGAGGTATACAAAATATTAAGAGGAATAGATAGAGTGGACACCCAGCGCCTCTTTCCCAGGGCACCAATGCTCAAAACAAGAGGACATGGCTTTAAGGTAATGGGTGGGAAGTTCAAGGGAGATGTCAGAGGGAGGTTTTTCACCCAGAGGGTGGTTGGTGCATGGAATGTGCTGCCTGGGGTGGTGATGGAGGCTGATACGTTGGTCAAGTTCAAGAGATTGTTAGATAAGCATATGGAGGAATTTAAGATAGAGGGATATGTGGGAGGAAGGGGTTAGATAGTCTTAGGAGTGGTCTGAAGGGTGGCACAACTTGGTGGGCTGAAGGGCCTGTATTGTGCTGTATTGTTCTATGGTTTCATCCATGGGAAATTGATGTGATGGAAATAATTCATTCAGAAAACTGGGATTAGGCATCAGAGTGGATTTGCATGCAGTACTTTTTTCAAAGATCTGGATTGAATCCAGCTCTGATTGGTGAGTTGCAGGTGTCTATCTATTGATTAATAAGGACACAATAAAATGTAAAGGGTATCCAACTTTCTGTTGAGATGGACCAGGTAGTCTTGGTGAGGTATATGTTGAGCATATATGTCCCTTTATGAGCTATGTATACCATATGGTATAACTTTTCAAACACTGTACATACCACTGCTGTGAGTTGAATGTTGCTTCAATAAAAGATGCTTGTTTTGTTGTATCTTTGTTACTTTTGCCTTAGTGCACAGTAATACCAAAGAGCTGATGGACATTGTACCTTTGAATGGATTAATATCAACCTGATGTCTCTCAAGGTCTAAATGTTACTAAGGGATTGCCAGGAATGTGTTAACTTTACAAAATGGCTCTTATGAAAGGTCACTGACCTGAAATGTTAAGTCTGCTTGTCTCTACAAATGCTGCCTGACTTGTTGAGTATTTGCAACACTTTCTGTTTTATCTCACTGAGAGTATGTTAAAAATGAATAATGTATGCCACAGTGCTATGTGCGAATGTATTAACATTAACAAGGCATTTCTGAGAAAATGTTAATATTCACATGAGTCTCTGGGAGTATGGGAATGTTAACATTGTGCCTCTGGGAAGATTAGCAGTGTGTCAGTATTTGCAGGCAGTCTCTGGGACAGTGTTAAAATTGACAAGGTTTTTCTGGCAGTGTGCTAATATAACTGCACCTTTGAGAGTACCTTGAAATAAACAGGGTCTCTTTGCAAGTGTTTTATCTTTAACAATGTGTGATAATATGGTAACTGGGATTTGTTTATATTACCATAGAGTCTCCAGGTGTGTGTTCATATTCACTGAGTCTCTGGATATGTGTTAATATTATGAAGTGTCTCTGGGAATGTGTGAATATTGACAGAGTCTCTGGGCAGACATTAATATTATGAAGAGGTTCTTTGCATTAGTGTTGACATGAAGTCTCTCAGCATGTGTTAATATTATGAAGCATTCCTGGGAGTGTGTTAATATTGACAGAATCTCATGACGTATGTTAATATTATGAAGTGTTTCTGAGAACGTGTTAATATTAACGGCTGTCTCCAGAAAATCATCAACATTGAAAGATGAAGCTCCAATGGCAGAAGATGCCTATGGTGATTCGCTGCAGACCTGTTCTCAGTGAACATACTCACTCATGTGGTCAAGGTCATTGGAGGCAGCCACAAATCCCATCTGCCACCACAAATTCTGCTGTGCTCACACACATATCAGAACTTTAGCAGTTTCACACACTGCTCACATCTTACACACATTCAGATATTCAACCATGGCAGCCTTTCACATGCACAATTTATTTACTCTCCACAAGGTATTGCTCCAACAAACTGGAGGGAAGTTCTCTCAGGCCCAGAGGTGTTGGAAGAGACGATAGAGCTGATCATGGTTTTACCTTGACCAGAGCCAGCTGATGGACTGGAGATCTGTTGCATCCCACTATCTTCTCCGCCTTTTAAATTCTACTTCTTAGGTTGTCCCCTGGATTGAGGATTATTTACTTCCATGTCAGTTTTGCAGGCTCCCAGCTAGTCAGCGAGGCCAACGTGCGAACCACAGACTCTTCCACAGATGAGGCAGAAGGTAGCTGACACAGGAGGCAGGGTATATAGTTTGTGAGATGATACGCTCATTCCACTGCTTATGCAGACCTTCAGTGTGCTCCTAATGCATGGCTTCAAGGTTCTCAATACCATCCCAAAAGCTCCTTCTCCACTTTGAATGGCCATGGTCCAGAGATTCCCTGGAGTTATTGTGGAAAATGCATTTCTTCAAGGAGGCTGTGAGCTCATCCTTGAATTTTGTTTTGGTCCACATGGTAATCTCCTCCCATGACAGAGCTCAGAATAGAGTATATATTCCAGGAGGCTGGTGTTGGGCACCCGAGTGTAGCTGATTGAGTGGGACTAAGGCCTCTGTACTGGGGATGTTGGCCTGGGAAAGGACACACAAATTGGTTTCTTTATCCTTTCAGTGAATTTGGAGAATTTTGTAGACAGTGTTGGTGATATTTATCCAGTGCTTTGAATTGTCTGCTATAGGTAGTCCAGGTCTCAGAAGCCTGTAAAAGGGCAAGGATCAAGGCTGCCCATTAGACCATGACTTTTGTGCCAGGTCTGAGATCTTGATCTTCAAATACCCTTTTCCCCAATCAATCAATGGCTCTCCTGGTACATTGAAGACAATGTTGAATTTCATCATTAATTTCTGCCTCACCTAGAGGGGGCTCCCAGTTATGGGAAGTGATCCACACTTTTCAGTGTCCCATTGTGAACCTCTATTATCAGAGGACAGTAAGGCATAGCAGGGACAGATTGGTGGAACACCTTGTCTTGAAGATATCCAAGAAAAATTGAAGTAGCACCAGCCACTATACATGGCTTCTTTAACCTCACTAAAGTCTTTGAGCCAATCAGTCAGGAGGGACTGTGGTATGGCCTCCTCAAATGCAGCCACCCACAGAAAGTGATCTCCTTCTTATGTGTGCTCCACCATGGCAAGCAAGCCCCAACAATAAACAACAAGTCTACAACTGATCCAATCTCTGGGAAAAGCAGTGTCAAACAAGACCATGTCATTGCCCCAACACTTTCCCAGTCTTTCTCACCGCTGTATTGCAGCTCACTTACAAAAACTGCCTTATGGAATGGAACTAAACCAGAGCTGATGTGAAGCTGTTCAATGTATAGCGACTGTACTCCAGAACCAAGGTCATCCAATTCTCAGTAGTCAGCAGTATACAGAAGATCACAAGATCATTGGTATTGGTATTGGTATTGGTTTATTATTGTCACTTGTACCGAGGTACAGTGAAAAACTTGTCTTACAAACCGTTCTTACAGGTCAATTCATTACACAGTGCAGTTACATCGGAAGTAGGCCATTCGGCCCATCGAGTCTGCTCCATGAGCTAAATTAATACTTTTCCTATCTAGCCCCCATTTCCGGCCTTATCCCCATATCCCTTGATACCTTGACTAATTAGATACCTATCAATTTCCTCCTTAAATGCCCCCAATGATTGGACCTGCACAGCTGTACATGGCAAAGAATTCCATAATTTCACTACCCTCTGGCTAAAGAAATTTCTCCTCATTTCTGTTTCAAACCTGTACCCTCTAATTCTAAGATTGTGCCCTCTTTTCCTGGACTCACCCACCAGGGGAAACAGCTTAACCACATCTACTCTGTCCAGTCCTTTCAACATTCTAACTGTTTCTATGAGGTCCCCTCTCATTCTTCTGTACTCCAATGAATACAGTCCAAGAGCCGACAAACACTCATCATAAGTAAGCCCTTCCATTTCAGGAATCATCCTTGTAAATCTTTTCTGAACCCTCTCCAACATCAGCACATCCTTCCTAATATAAGCAGTCTAAAACTGCGCACAGTACTCCAAATGAGGCCTCACCAATGCCCCATAGAGCCTCATCAACACTTACCTACTTTTATACCTTATACCTCTCGAAATGAATGCTAACATAACATTCGCTTTCCTTACCGTCAATCTGACCTGGTGGTTAACCTTTAGGGTATCCTGCACGAGTACCCCCAAGTCCCTTTGTACTTCTGTACTTTGAATTTTCTCCCCAGCTAGATAATAATCTGCCCGTTTATTTCTTTTTCCAAAGCGTACAACTGCACACTTCTCAACATTGAATCTCATCTGCCATTTCTTTGCCCATTCTCCTAAACTATCTAAGTCTCTCTGCAACCTTCCTGTTTCTTCAATACTCTCTACTCCTCCACCTATCTTGGTGTCATCTGCAAACTTAGCCACAAAACCATTTACTCCATAATCCAAATCATTAATGTACAAAGTAAAAAGAAGCGGCCCCAACACTGTCCCCTGCGGAACACCACTAGTAACTGGTAGCCAACCAGAACAGGATCCTTTTATTCCCGCCCTTTGCTTTCTGCCTACCAGCCAATGCTCCACCCATTCCAATATCCTACCTGTAATTCCATGAGCTCTCATCTTATTAATCAGCCTCTTGTGTGGCACCTTGTCGAAGGCCTTTTGAAAGTCTAAATTAACAACATCCACAACTTCTTCCTTATCCACCTTCCTGAGATTTCCTCAAAAAACTCCAATAGGTTGGTCAGGCAGGATCTTCCCTTCACAAAACCATGCTGGCTTCGACCTATCCTGCCTTGCACCTCTAGGTATTCCATAACCTCATCCTTGAGGATCGATTCCAATAACTTTCCCACCACCAATGTCAGATACTTTTGCTTGCGCATGCTCAGAGGCAGAGTTCCAAAGCATACAAGAGGATGGGCCTTACACTCAATATTTGCAAGACCAAGGCGTTAGCACACAGATGATTCAAACATGTTCCTCTTACCAGCCCACCCCAGGGCTGTTTTCATCTCAGATGCCCAAGTACTCCCATTCATTAGCTTGGGTCATTGCACTCAGTGCAGTCCAGTATTTTAGAGGTGGAATCTGTAAGTGTTAAATCACCAAGCCCAAATGGTCTGTAGGCAGAGCATGGGGTAAATATAGATCAAGTGCTAATTCTCCAATGGGCGAGATCCTGCCTGGCAGATCCTGTCTGACCTGCCTTAAAGCCTGTGTAAGCTATCATGGAGGAATCCAAATCCAAATGGGCATCAACTTTGTGTGGAGCCTACAATCTGTCCTTCCAGCATTGAGTTGGTGGCTTGATTGACACCAAGACCTATGGACACAATCATAGTGCAGCTTTGGAGGCAGATTCCATTGCAGGACAGGCAGGGACTTCCTCATGCCTCAGGCATCATGGCTTTGGATTCCAAGTGAGCAGGGTTGTCAAGGCGATTATCTGTCCCCCATAGACTGCTCGGTCAGCTGATGTAAATACCTGGAGGTGTTAGTGGCTCCATGGAACAGAACAGCTCTGGAACAGTGAGAGAGGGCAGAGTTGGTTATCAGGCCTTCTGTGATTTTTGATTATCCACAGAATTAGCCTTCACAATGCCATCGGAAAACACTGGCCCCTCTGGGCCGGATTTTGTCCTCAGAAATCTTTGGAAATGCTGAAATGCAGGAATTATTTATCTACACATGCCATAGGTGTGGCTTGCTTCAACAGCAGAAAACAGGTGCCGGGAGTTTTTAAATGTTTTCTTTCTTCACCTAAACATGGTCCATTGTGAATGTGTGATCCTCTGGAACCATCCTTTTACACCTGAAATATTGAAGTGTAATCAATTCGCTGCTACTTATATTGCACTTGATCAACTGGAGTGTAATTGAGAAATTCAGCTTTTGGAACGTAAAAAATTGTATCAAACAACTGACACAGATACCAGACAGGAAATGGGAAGAGAAGCGAAGAACTGTTTTCTCAGGGCAAGTGGAGAGAGGGAGTGCAAAAACATTGAGAGGTCAACAGGAAAGATGAGGTTACTGTTGTTTGTATCAATGGGATTTTACCTTAAAAGTGGGACTTTTCAACCACAGAGTTTCTGGAGACAGGTAGGGTGACAGTCAAAGGAAGTCGTGCTTCATTTCAATCATTGGCAGATTGACTCCTGGGCAGGGTTTATAGCAGGAGGTGTAGAGAGAAAGGGAAGGGTATAATAGTGTCGGTGGTTATTTTAAAATTACTGTAATCTCTCAACTTCAAGTTAAGGTATTTCATTACAGAATAAAGAATTCTGTTCTTTTGTCATTTACTAAAAAAATCCCTTGTCATGACTTCTGCACTGTCGGTGGTGCTTCCATTACCGACTGTGGTAAATCCAGAGGTCAGATGAAGAATCCAGTCCTAGAGTTTTCCTGGACAGCAAATGTTCATCCTGAGAAAGGCAGAACATTCTTCAAATTGACTGGGGCTGCAGCAATCAATGCAGAGGTAGACATGGTCTCAATTGGCTCTCCACTCTGCTTTGGAGCACCTAGACAACTGCAAGACATACATCAGGCTACTGTTTATCAATTACAGCTGGGCATTCAACACCATCATTCCCTCAGAACTAATAACCAAGCTTCCAAACCTGGGCCTCTATACCTCCCTCTGCAACTGGATCCTCGATTTCTTTATTGGGAGACCACAGTCAGTGCGGATCAATAGTAACATCTCCTCCTTGCTGACTATCAACACAGGTGCACCACAAGAATGCGTGCTTAGCCCACTGCTCTATTCTCTCTACATTCATGACTGTGTGGCTAAGCATAGCTCAAACACCATCTAGAAATTCGCCAATGACATCTCCATTTTTGGTAGAATTTCAGATGGCGATAAGGAGGCGTACAGGTGTGAGATAGATTGGCTGGTTGAGTGGTGTCGCAACAACAACCTCGCACTCAACATCAGCAAGACCAAGGAATTGATTGTGGACTTCAGGAAGGGGAAGTCGGGAGAACACATACCAGATCTCAACAAGGGGTCAGCGGTGGAAAGGGTGAGCAGCTTCAAGTTCCTATGTATCAACATCTCAGAGGATCTATCCTGGGCCCAACACATTGTTGCAATCACAAAGAAGGCACGCCAGCACTCTACTTCATTAGGAGTTTGTGGAGATTTGGTATGTCACCAAAGATTTACAAATTTCTATAAATGTACGGTGGAGAGCATTGTGACTGGTTGCATCACAGCCTGGTATAGAGGCTCCAACACACAGGATCATAAGAGGCTGCAGAGGGTTGTAGACTCAGCCAGCTCCATTACAGGCACAACCCTCCACCCCATTGAGAACATCTTCAAGAGGCAGTGCCTCAAGAAGGCAGCATCCATCACTAAGGACCCTCACCATCCAGGACATGCTTCCTTCTTGTTACTGCCATCAGACAGGAGGTACAGGAGCCTGAAGACCCACACTCAGTGATTCAGGAACAGCCTCTTCCACTTGGTCATCAGATTTCTGAATGATCCATGAACCCATGAACACTACCTCATTATTCCTTTGTTTACTTGCACTATTTATTTATTTTTGTAATATATAGATTTTTATGTCTTTGCACTGTACTGCTGCTGCAAAACAACACATTTCACGTCATATGTCAGTGATAATAAATCTGATTCTGATTCTGAGGCTCTAAGTGGGAGTGTGCTTATATTGAGAGGGTGAATCACGAAGAATGTGAACATCAACAGGGTGTGTCTGGGAGTGCGTTAATATTATGGGGTGTCATTGAGAGTGCATTCATCTAAAGGGTGTCTCTAACAGTATTAATTTTTACACGGTAATATGTTAATATTAATTGGGTGCCTGTGACATTATGTTGACATTAACAGAGTGTCCATGGAAATGTGTTAATGCTAACAGAGTGGTTAAATTAACAGGGTTCTCTGGAAGTGCTTTAATATTACCAGAATGTCTCTGGGATTTTGTTAATATTCATCAGACACTATCCACAAGTAAGGTCAAAACTTATTCTGCTGACTTGAAAGTTGTGGCCCAGATCTGATATTTTCCAAGCCTTCAATCAATTTTCAGACACCGAGAGGAAATGAGCTGACTATTGTGGAACTCACTGACTGCAATAAAACAAACTTTGCTTATGTCATTGTCTCCTGGCCTAAATATGATTGGAGGCTGACCCCTAGCTAATGGATCAATGGGACTGTTGATTGTAAAAACAACCCAAGTCTCCAAGCAGAAAGTTTCAGAGATCTTTTTTGAGGCATTATGCTCAGTATCACATCATCTCAGGCATTGTTTCTCGCACGGTCCCAAAGTCAGTAGCAAATGATTACGCCCCATACACTGCTCAATTTAACCTTAATTTTGCTGCATCACAGAGCCTGACTACAATCCCAATGCTTGCCCTCAGTTTGGGAGGCATACAAGAAAAGAGAAAGAGAAAAGCAAAAGGAGTAGAAATAGTGAAGCCACTCTACAAAGGTAGAGAATGGGAGAAGAGAGAGAAGAGATGGAACAGAGATGGGCAGGGACTGGGTGGAACTGAAGTGAGAAATGGAGAGAGAGAAATTGGAGAGGAACAGAATATGATGTTTATCAGCTATAGTACAAGCTCTGCTTAAATATAGCTGTTAAAAAAGCTGTATTCATGGTACTTGCCATTGAGTTTGCTCTGGAGGGGTGGTATCACAATACTCACCTCCTTTTCCGAAGCTTTTTATTTTCAGTCTTTAAAGAGTAAACTTTCTTTGCAAAGAAGACTGTGAGCATGAAGAGAAGTAGGATCACTGCTGCTGAGGAACCAATGGCTATACACATCACCTGGAACTCTGTGACGATAAATTCACACCGAATCCCTTTGTGCCAGATGTAATCCTGAGCATTGCATCTGCAGGAAGAACAAGTCACTGTGTAAATATTAGATTGGCTTCTGGTCCTCTGCCTTTTACAGATTTGGCGCAACATGCCTCACATTCTCTCTCTGTGTCATAAGTTTTCCAGATTTCTATGCAACACGTGCGCTTGATAAAAGAAGGTGGCTCATAATGGAATCAGATCTCACCCAGGATACATAATAATGATGACAGCACTCTATTTAAACTGTGCACTTCAAACAGGGGCGCTATGATTGACACTGTGTTCTTTGTATCCAGCAAAAGAAGATCCTCACAAAGCTTGAGAAAGGAAAAATACAGAGAAGAGCAGAAGATCAGAGAAAGAAAATACAATAAAAACAATTATCTGTGAGAAACACAATAGATACAGAATGACTACAAAAGCAAAGATTCAGGAATAGACCTCATGACTAAAAATCTCAAATTTTGAAAGATTTATTGTTCCCTCCTTTTCATTGTCTTAGGTGTAATAAAACATAAAGGATTTCAAGCCAGATAGTGACTGGATAATGAGGAATGTTGGCCAGGAAGCAAGGGAGAACTTTACTCTCTACTGGTACATAATCCTAGTATTCACCTCCAACAAGCCTCCTGCTTGAGTGCAGCTAATCCACAGGAAAAATGGAGAACTATTTTAAACTCTGTTGCCTCCACTCCAGAGCCAAGGTCACCCTAACTTCAGTCATTGAGATGTAATATCCAATGACACGTATGTGCATATGTTCAGGAGCCAAAATCCAAATCATTGTCAACTCAAAACACAAGAGAAAACAGGTCTTTCACTTAACATATCCAAAGCAGGTCTCCTCAACCAAACTGCCCCTTATGTACAACACCACCCTCTGACGCTAAAACCCTGGAACCACTATGGACCACTTCCCCTCTCTCAGGCAACACATTATGAAATTCATATTAGTCTTCACTGTGCCAGCACAGCCTTCAGACATCTGAGGAAAGGAGCACTTGAAAATTAGGATGTCAAACCTAGAACAAAATTCCTAGTCTACTGGGCAACCTTTATCCCTGCCATCCTTTAGGCTTTGAGACATGGACAAATCCACTGACAAAGTAAGTGAACCAATGTCAGTGTCCTTTTCTGGGCTAATATCCCCAACACTGAGGCCTTAATTACACTCAGTCAGCTCTGATACCCCAGGCATATTGCCGCAACCCCAACACCGGATTCCTGAAACAGGCACTCTACTTTGAGCTGATATGGAAAGACATTACCAGGTAGACAGAGGAAAATACTCAAGGATGTTCTCAATGCCTCCTTGATAAAAGTGTAACATCCCAGACCCATGACTACTTTAAATGAAGAAG
This sequence comes from Pristis pectinata, assembly GCF_009764475.1. Lineage (NCBI taxonomy): Eukaryota > Metazoa > Chordata > Chondrichthyes > Rhinopristiformes > Pristidae > Pristis > Pristis pectinata. Next base: position 101,945,726 of record NC_067413.1, read on the forward strand.
GACAATTCAGGATGGCATTGAGAACCATGGATTAGGAGCACACAGAAGCCCTGTGTGAATGGTAGGAAGAGTACATCACCTCTGGAAGTAACTACTCAGCCATCATTCAAATGCCTTCTGTCCCCCCCCCCCCCACCTCTTGCACCACCCCACCACCCCATAGAGGAGTCTGTGGATCCCACATTAACCTCAACAGACATCACAAAGCCAACCGAACTGGAGTGGAAGCAGGTCGTCCTCAAGCCAGTGGCAAGAAGATGTTATCTCCAGTTCCAAGACACATTCACACTAGCCTCCAAGGGAAGGGTTGGAAATAAAATATAAGTTCCCCATTGCACTAGCCCCAGATTTGCAGTTTGAACCTTGAGTTAATGTTCAGTCTGGAGGATTTTGCATTATTTATTAATTCAAACAAACATAGATTATGTGGTATATGGAATTTAAATTGCAGTTACAGATCTCAGACATTGTCTGCACTGCATCAGCCTCTAGCCAGTTTAGGAATTTATGCTATATACTAGAAATCAAGAAATTTGGTACTGTTTCCTTTCTCTCATCAGACTTTCATTTTGTTTTATTCCTCAATGCCCAAAGGTGTTGGCCTCTTTACCTTACCTCTTCAACCTGTTGGAGGCTGGGTTACTACAAGCAAGTAACCCTTCATTTTGCACAAAGATTGACATGTGAGTATTGGCAGATCGTTCAACTACATTTTCACTCTATTTATAAACGACTTGGAAGAAAACTAGAAAGCCTCGTATCTATGTTTGCTGACTACACTAATTTAGGTGACACCAGTAAATAGAGCAGAAAATTGCAATGGGACATTCTTAGATTAAATTTGCAATCAAACAGTAGCAGATGGAATTCGGTGTAGGAAACTGAGGTTATCCACTTTGGGCCAAAGGAAGACAAACAACAGTTCATTCAAAAAGGGAAGCAAGAATCCATGGAATAGAGGTCTGCTCAGGTGCAAAACTAAAACCTAATCCGACCTTGGCCAATGCTAACCCAACCTGAGCCCAAGGACTTATAATTTTTTTAATGCCCTAACCAAACTCAACACGTATCGTTCAGGCTTGGGTCAGGAACCAAGGCTCTACTGTGGAGGAGCAATGTGAGTTAGGGGTAAAAGTAAGGTAAGATAGATAAGATATCTTTATTAGTCACATATACATTGAAACACACAGTGAAATGCATCTTTTGCGTTGTGTTCTGGGGGCAGCCCGCAAGTGTTGCCACGTTTCCGGTGCCAACATAGCATGCCAACAACTTCCTAACCCATACATCTTTTGGAATATGGGAGGAAACCGGAGCACCCAGAGCAAACCCACGCAGACACAGGGAGAACGTACAAACTCCTTACAGACAGTGGCCGGAATTGAACCCGGGTCGCTGGCGCTGTAAAGCTTTACGCTAACCGCTACACACTAAGAGTTATAGGACAAGCACAAATTAGTTTTACAGAAGTGAGTGAACTAAAGCTCTTTATTTCAAGAGGACTAGAATACAAATCAGAAACTCAAAAAATATGTTGGAAATATGAAATATAAACAGAATTGATGCTCAGCCAGTCAGATAGCCATCTGTTTTAAACTATACGCAGAACTACATTCTGTTAGAAAACATGAGGAATAGTGGAATCACTTTCACTCATGTGAAATACAATGTTAGAAAATATCTGAAGAATTGAATTCAGATAGAACCCATCCAGAGTCATAAGCTCAGTCATAGTACACAGAAGCAAGCCCTTTAGCCCACCATGTCTGTTACAATCAAGCACCCATCTGCACTAATATTTTTCAGCACTCAAGAGGCAAATATGATAGAAGTGTTTAAAAGGCTCTTAGATAGGCACATGAATGTGCAGAGAATGGAGAGATATGGACATTGTGTAGGCAGATGGGATTAGTTTAGTTAGACATTTAATTACTAGTTTAATTAGTTTGGCACAACATGGTGGGCCGAAGGGCCTGTTCCTGTGTTATGTTCTATGTTAAACCCATATCCTCTGATTTTAGAATCTCTGCTGGGAAAAGCTTCTTACTATCTACCCTGTGTATGATCCTCATAATTTTGTATACACTATCAGATCACCCCTCAGCCTCCTCCACTCTGAAGGAAACAATCACAACATATCCAGTTTATCCTCATAATTGAAACAGGAATCCTGTATCCAGTCAGGTTTGGACTGTAAACAGCTTTCCATAAGAAACAACTTGGAGTAATGTATTCTAGTAGAACCAACCTGATATACAGAAATATGTAAGAAAAAATAGAGGGCTGTGGGCTGTGTAGGAGGGAAGGGTTAGATTGATCATAGAGTAAGTGTTTATATCTACACTCAGCTCTGGAGCATCTGGACAGTAAAGACACCTACATTAGACTATTGTTTATTGACTACAGCTCTGCCTTCAATACTATAATCCCAAGCAGACTCATCACCAAACACTAAGACCTAGGACTCAACACCTCACTCTGTAACTGGATTCTTGACTTTCTAAGCAACAGACCACAATCAGTGAGGATAGGCAGCAATACCTCTGGCACGATTATTCTCAACACTGGTGCCCCACAAGGCTGCGTCCTCAGCCCTCTACTCTATTCCCTATACACTCATGACTGTGTGGCCAGATTCTTCTCTAACTCCATCTACAAGTTTGCAGATGATACCACCATTGTAGGCCGTATCTCAAACAGCGATGAGTCGGAGTACAGGAAGGAGATAGAGAGCTTAGTGGAATGGTGTCATGACAACAACCTTTCCCTCAATGTCAACAAAACAAAAGAGCTTGTCATTGACTTCAGGAAAGGGGACGGTTTACATGCACCTGTTTACATCAACAGTGCTGAGGTCGAGAGGGTTGAGAGCTTCAAGTTCCTGGGAGTGAACATCACCAACAGCCTGTCCTGGTCAAATCACGTAGACTCCATGGCCAAGAAAGCTCACCAGCGCCTCTACTTCCTCAGGAGGCTAATGAAATTCAGTTTGTCCCCTTTAACTCTCACCAACTTCTATCGGTCCACAATAGAAAGCATCCTTTCTGGATGTATCACAGCTTGGTACTGCAACTGCTCTGCCCAGGACCGCAAGAAACTGCAGAGAGCTGTGGACACAGCCCAGTGCATCACGGACACCAGCCTCCCCTCCTTGGACTCTGTCTTTACCTCTCGCTGTCTTGGTGAAGCAGCCAGCATAATCAAAGACCCCACCCACCCGGGTCATTCTTTCTTCTCTCCTCTTCCATCAGGTAGAAGATACAGGAGCCTGAGGGCACATACCACCCGACTTAAGGACAGTTTCTACCCCACTGTGATAAGACTATTGAACGGTTCCCTTTCTCTGTAGCTGTGACACTTTACTCTGTACTGTTATTGTTTGGGTGCAGCCTGCAAGTTTCGCCACATTTCCGGTGCCAACATAGCATGCCCACAACTTCCTAACCCGTACGTCTTTGGAATGTGGGAAGAAACCGGAGCACCCGGAGGGAACCCACGCAGACACGGGGAGAACGTACAAACTTCAGCCGGAATTGAACCCGTGTCGCTGGCACTGTAATAGTGTTACTCTAACCGCTACACTACCTTATTGACCTTTATGTGTTTCAAGACTGCCAACGTTTCCTCCTTCATAATGTTGGTATGCGTCAGTGTGTCACTGTTCTCTTCCCTGAATTCCCTAGCTTCCATGTCCTTCTCCACTGTAAATACAAATGAGAACTATTCATTTAAGAACTTACCCATTCCCATGGCTCCACACATAGAATGCCACACTGATCCTTAAGGGTACCTACTCTCTCCTTGGTTACCCTTTTGCTCTTAATATACTTATAGAATCTTTTAGGATTCTTTAGCATATCTGCCAGAGATATCTCATGTCCCCTTTTTATCCTCCTGATTTCCTTAAGTGTTCTCCTGCATCCCTTTTACTCCTCAAGGGACTCATTTGATTCAGCTGCTTGGGAAGGGATGATGAGGATCCAATTGTTGTGGTCTAAGTTAAGATCAAAACATAAGAAGGTGTAAGCAAGGAGTCTGTCTGGCTGTCTGGAGAGACTTCTTTTTTTGGGAGGTCATCCAGGATAATGAATGAATTACTTGAATTCCAGTTTTGTGGGTTTTGAGGTGGTTAATGAAGCCAATCAATGTGGGAACCACAAACTCTTTCACAAATGGGTAGGTAATGGCTGATGGGATGGGTGTTTGGGTTTATGCGGTGGAGTGTTCTTTCTGCCACTTAGGCAGGGCCTCTGTGTACTCCCACTGCATGACTTGAGGTCTTAGTACGATCCCACATGCTCCTTCACAGCTTTGAGCAGTCATGCCCCAGAGTTTCCCTTAAGTCACTGGGGCTTTGAGAACATCCTTGAATCTTTCCCTCTGATCATCTTGTAACCTCATGGCAGAGCTTGGACTAGTGCCTGTTTCAGAAGTTGGGCCTACCCAATGTACTGAGTGAGTGGAAGTAGGGCCTCAAAATGGTGAATGTTGCCCAAGAAAGGGCACTGATTTTAGTTCATTTATCCTTCCAGTGAATTTGGAGTATTTTGTGGAGACAGTGTTGGTGATATTTTTGCAGTAGCTTGAGATGCCTGCTGTAGGTATGCCAGGTCTCAGGGAGACTGCCATTTGTTAGGTCCTCTTGGGTTAAGACTCTCTGTTATGTTACCTGAGCCTTGGATAAGTGTTGGGGTGAACACATGGTTAAAGTTATAGTATGAGAAAGTCTGATTCCATTAAATGGAACACAGGCATCGACATTGACAGAGGAAGGATCTGAATCACTGGGACAGGTTCCTCTTGAGCCAAACTGAAAGGATCAATGGGACTTTAAGTAAGTAATTGGTGGGGAATGAGTTCGGGAGAAAATATAATATTGTTACTTCAAAATCAAATGACAGTGAAGGGGGTGGTCGGTAGGATGGTGCAGTAATTAAAGCTGCTGCCAGGGACCTGGCTTTGATCTTGACCTCAGGTGATGTCTTTGCGGAATTTGGGCATTCTTCCCATGGCTACATGGCTTTCCACCAGACACTCTGGTTTCCTCCCCCATCCCAAAAACATGCTGGTGGTTAATTGCCCACAGTAAATTGTCACTTTGTGTAGGGAAGAGATAAAGAAACTAAAGGTAGGGTAGGTTACAGGCTACAGGGGAAAGGGACTGGTGGGATTTCTCTGGTGGGAAATGGCATGGAACCCATGAACTGAATGTGCTCTAATAAGCAAATAAGGGTAGGTACATGGTCAGAAATAACACTTTAAGCACAAAATGTAAAGGAGAAATTAAAGATTGTAAAGTAATTAAACCACAAGAGAGAAATAAATGCACGAGGAAGGCTGGACGGCGCTTGACCCAGACCTTGTGCTCACCTCTGATGGGGTGTGCCCACTGCTGCATTTAGATTTTATGGCCACGGGGTCCTAGTGCCCTGCTGGTCTTGGCTGTGTGGCTGCCTGTCAGAAGGCCATTTCTACTCTTTGGCTGTGTGGCCATTTCTACTCTTGTTTTTCAAGTAATCAGAGACATTTAGGATTACTGGAAAAACATATAAACAATGTTAAAATATTAATAAAATATTACTATATAATACACTCATTTTAACCACACTTAATATGTGAATTGATTTAATCATGCATATTAATTAAATAAAGTTACCTTCTGTTAACTTCTGACTGACAGTGGACAACCAGGGCTGTGCTGTCTGCACCAGTAATGATTGGAGTAATGATAAGGGACCAGATCCAATGTTTACCAGGCCCTTCAACTCAGCATACTATGGAACTGCTACTTGATCTAACTGTTGAGTTCAGCAGCAGAGTGGGAGTTCAGATGCACCACATCTAATTTATTTAATTTATTCCTTGTGTAAAAGAATAAATTAACTAAAATTATAGGTGCAAATTTGGAGGTTGTGAGATAGAAACTATTATTGAGCCATGGAGGGCTGAGAATTAAATATTTTATCTGAGGTCATAAGGTCTACAAGAAAGATGAGGTAGGAGAGGAGAACTGGTGGTGGAGGAGAATAGAACAAGTAAGCAAGCAATGAAAAATTTGGGCAGAATTAAGAAAGAGAAAATGACTCTGATGGGAAGTATAAAGACCAACTTGGTTGTAGCAGTGAAGTAACAAAAAGCACAAATACTGAAATTAGATAAATACATGGCAGAGATGGAGGTAGAGAAATTCTATTGCATGGCAAGACATTTGTACGCCTTGCACTTTAGAATTTTATCAGAAATACAGATGTTACTTTAAGGAACGATGCTAAGCTACTTCCAGGTTCTCCATATATATGGCACACTACTGCATGGAGATACCCAATACATTGGCATCCAATAACAACTAATGAAATCTTCAGCACAGCTTCTGCCAAATTTAATTGCATCTGCTTAACCAATGAATAGTTGAGGCCTCTAATAGAGAAGCAGATTTTCATAATGATGGTGAGGCCTTCTTCATCAATAGTTAAAGGGTGAAAATTAAAAAATAGCAGATGCTGGAAATAGGAAAAACAACAAATGCTGGAAACACTCAGCAGATCGGGCACCATCTGTGGAAAGAACACCATAAAATGGGAGCCGGATTAGGCCTTCAAGCCTGCCCCACCATTCTATGTGATCATGGATGAACTATGTCAGAACTATTCCGACAGACAGTCTTCAATCTGAAATATTAACTCGGTTCCTCTTTCTACAGATGCTGCCTGACCTGCTGAGTGTTCCCAGCATTTCCTGCTTAGCTCTATGATAATTAAAGTGTGCCCGCCTGACCAGGCCCAAACCCAAGGAGTTCAGCTTTGAAGTTAGGGATTTCAAGTTAAGTATTCGGCCCTTGCTGTGGGTCTAGCTCAAGCCACCTACCAGACCCAACTGAATCCCTGGTCACCACTGTCCTTTCACCTCCTTCCCCTATTCTTAAGAAGGATATTACAACATTCCTCAGGCTCCAGAGTAAAGGCAAGAACTTGCACCTAATTAGTATTCAGTAACTCCACTGCTTGAAATGTTGCTTAAGCTGGCATCCAATCAGGAGGTGCTGTGATGCCTCTGTCAGGAGAACTGTCCACTGACACTTGCCTTCCATCTCACACATGGAAAATGGATTGTGAAGTACTGTATATTCCAGCAATCTTCATTGGCACAACACCTGGCAGCAGTTATAACTCTAAAACTAAGGCTTACTAATTCAGCTAAGTGCAATTGATTCCACAAGAATGAAAATCAATATGGAACAAATCAGGTCAGTGCCTATCGCGCTTTGTAATGGATCGTTACGTCAACGAAAGCTCCCATCAGCAATGTGCACTGAGATGTCAGAGTCAACTTGAAGCTCAAAATAATGCTTTCCTATCAATCTGTGCTGGTAGACCACAACAATTTGCTGAAATAAAACCATTCTGCTTTACAAGAGATGTCACTCGTCATTAAATTGAGGCCCTGTCGCCTACTCAGGTAGACTAAAAATATCCCATGTCTCTATTGCAAGAGTGCAGAGTATTTTCTCTGATTTTTGGCCAACATTTATTTTGTTCTTCTCGTTCGGGGTCTTCCTGTGCACACATCAGCTGTCACATTCTCTAACATTATCACAGCGATTGTATGAATTGACTGCAAAGCACATTGGGACACAGGCCAACCTGTGGTGATGGAAGACAATGGGCACCATATTGTTTTTTATGTCAATCTTGTGTCATACAGGGTCTTTACAGGTATGAATTTTCCATGGCATGTGATCAATTTATTAATTTAATTTCCTCCAACCTACTACTTTCTTCACAGTATCCCCAATCTTTACTGGGGTTTGGTTCTGTAGAATTCAACAGCCCACAGAGCCATTCGTCACTGTAATCCCTGATAAACTACTTGAACGTGAGTAAATCCTCTCTTGTCTTTCACTAATGTTCATCCACATGTAAACAGATCAAGATTTAAAAAATAACACTGGTTACTCAGGCACTCCTTAACCTTTGGTTTGTTAAGTTGAAAGTCAGGAAACTCCAAAATTGGTAAACAAGGCAGACCTGCAGGTTTTGTAACCATGTTTAAATGTCCCTAGCAAATAAAGAATATTGGGATGCACTGGGAAGAGGATGCAAACAGGGATTAAGAGTACAAAAGCTGACTCAACTCAAATAGAACGGATGAGGGAGAAGAGAGAAATGGTAGAGAGAGAGAGAGAAAGAGAGAGTCAACTGGGTATCACTAACCTTAAATTTATAATTCTTTGGGATTGTTGTGGAAATGGCAAAAGCAGATTAATGATGTACATCAGACTCAGTAAAGTGGGACACTGTCAACACTCTATTTTTCAATTATGTAAAGAGCAGAAGAATGATGGGAGTTAAGGTAGGACCGATTAGGGATAAAGGTGGGAAGATGTGCCTGGAAGCTGTGGAAGTGGGTGAGGTCCTCAATGAATATTTCTCTTCAGTATTCACCCAGGAGGGGGGCCTTGATGGTGCTGAGGACAGTGTTGGTAAGGGTAATGTTCTAGAGCATGTAGGTATCAAGAGAGAGGATGTGTTGGAGCTGTTAGAAAATATTAGGACAAATAAGTCCCCGGGGCCTGACAGAATATTCCCCAGGCTGCTTTGTGAGGCGAGGGAGGAGATTGCTGAGCCATTGGCTAGGATCTTTGAGTCCTTGTTGTCAACGGGGATGGTACCGGAGGATTGGAGGGTGGCAAATGTTGTACCCTTATTCAAACAAGGTAGTAGGGATAGTCCAGGGAATTATAGACCAGTGAGCCTTACGTCTGTGGTGGGCAAGCTGTTGGAAAGGATTCTTAGAGATAGGATCTATGGGCATTTGGAGAATCATGGTCTGATCAGGGACAGCCAGCATGGCTTTGTGGAGGGCAGATCATGTCTCACAAGCCTGATAGTGTTCTTTGAAGAGGTGACCAGACAGATTGATGAGGGTAGTGCAGTAGAAGTGGTTTACATGGATTTTAGTAAGGCATTTGACAAGGTTCCACATGATAGAAGAAGGTCAGAGGGCATGGGATCCAGGGAAGCTTGGCCATGTGGATTCAGAATTGGCTTGCCTGTAGAAAGCAGAGGGTTGTAGTGGAGGGAGTGCATTCAGATTGGAGGGCTGTGTCTAGCGGTGTCCCACAAGGATCGGTTCTGGGACATCTGCTTTTCATGATTTTTATTAATGATTTGGATGAAGCACACAAATCTGGTGATCCTGATCTGTACAAGAAATCGAGGTATGACCTTTGGAAAGCTATCAGGGATGACAAGAGGCAGTACCAACTCAAAATAGAGTCCCTGACCAGCCGTCAGTTATGGCAGGGCTTACATGCCATAACAGGCTACAAGACAATGTCAGTCTGCATCCCTTCCTGATGAACTTAATGCATTCTATGCGCATTTTGAACAAAAGGGAAGTGGATTGTCACCATTCACTCTGACAGCCACCAACGCAGCTGAACCTGTGATCACAGTGGAGGACATAAGATCAGTCTTCCGGAGAGTGAACACGAGGAAAGCACCTGGCCCAGATGGTGTCACGGGCCGCGTACTCAGATCTTGTGCTGATCAGCTGTCAGAAGTATTTGCGGACATATTCAACCTCTCCCTGCTTCAATCTTACGTTCCCACCTGTTTTAAGAAAACCACATCATCCCGGTACCAAAGAAAAGCAAGGTAACATGTCTCAATGACTACCGACCATTGGCTTTGACATCCACCATCATGAAGTGCTTTGAGAGGTTGGTCATGGCACACATCAACTCCAGCCTACCAGACAACCTGGACCCATTGCAATTCGCCTATCGCCGAAACAGGTCTACAGCGGATGCCATCTCCCTGGCCCTACACTCAGCTCTGAAGCATCTGGACAGTAAAGACACCTACGTTAGACTATTATTTATTGACTACAGTTCTGCCTTCAATAAATAATTCCAAGTAAGCTTGTCACCAAACTCCAGGACATAGGACTCAACACCCTCTGTAACTGGATCCTTGACTTTCTAACAAACAGACCGCAATCAGTGAGGATAGGCAGCAATACCTTCGGCACGATTATTCTCAACACTGGTGCCCCACAAGGCTGCGTCCTCAGCCCTCTACTCTACTCCCTATACACTCATGACTGTGTGGCCAGATTCTTCTCTAACTCCATCTACAAGTTTGCAGATGATACCACCATTGTAGGCCGTATCTCAAACAGCAATGAGTCAGAGTACGGGAAGGAGATAGAGAGCTTAGTGGAATGGTGTCATGACAACAACCTTTCCCTTAATATCAACAAAACAAAAGAGCTGGTCATTGACTTCAGGAAAGGGGGCGGTGTACATACACCTGTCTACATCAATGGTGCTGAGGTCAAGAGGGTTGAGAGCTTCAAGTTCCTGGGAATGAACATCACCAACAGCCTGTCCTGGTCAAATCATGTAGATGCCATGGCCAAGAAAGCTCACCAGCGCCTCTACTTCCTCAGGAGGCTAAAGAAATTTGGTTTGTCTCCTTTGACTCTCACCGACTTTGACCAATGCACCATAGAAAGCATCCTATCTGGATGTATCACGGCTTGGTACAGCAAATGTTCCACCCAGGACCGCAAGAAGCTGCAGAGAGTTGTGGACACAGCCCAGCGCATCATGGACACCAGCCTCCCCTTCTTGGACTCTGTCTTTACCTCTCGTTGTCTTGGTGAAGCAGCCAGCATAATCAAAGACCCCACCCACCTGGGACATTCTCACTTCTCTCCTCTTCCATTGGGTAGAAGATACAGGAGCCTGAGGGCATGTACCACCAGACTTAAGGACAGCTTCTACCCCACTGTGATAAGGCTATTGAACAGTTTCCTGGTTCCCAGTTCTATTGAACAATTATTGGAAGGTGTTCTGAGAGATCGGATATACGAGTATTTGGACAGCTGAGGGCTGATTAGGGATAGTCAGCATGGCTTTGTGCATGGTAGATCGTGTTTAATGAATCTTGTAGAGTTTTTCGAGGAGGTTACCAAGAAAGTAGATGAAGGAAAGGCTGTGGATGTTGTCTACATGGTCTTTAGTAAGACCTTTGACAAGTTCCCACATGGGAGATTAGTTCAGAAGGTTCAGACACTAGGTATCCATTGGAGAGGTTATAAACTGGATTTGAAATTGGCTGTATGGGAGAAGACAGAGTGTGGTAGTGGATGATTGTTTCTCAGACTGGAGGCCTGTGACTAGTGGTGTGCCTCAGGGATCTGTGCTGGGTCCATTGTTGTTTGTTGTCTATATCAATGATCTAGATGATAATGTGGTAAATTGGATCAGCAAGTTTGCTGATGATACTAAGATTGGAGGTGTAGTGGACAGCGAGGAAGGCTCTCAAAGCTTGCAGAGGGATCTGGACCAAATGGAAAAATGGTCCAGAAAATGGCAGATAGAATTTAATGCAGACAAGTGTGAGGTGTTGCATTTTGGAAGGACAAATCAAGGGAGGACATACACAGTAAATGGTAGGGCACTGAGGAGTGTGGAGGAACAAAGGGATCTGGGAGTTCAGATACATAATTCCCTGAAAGTGGCGTCACAGGTAGACAGGGTTGTAAAAAAGGCTTTTGGCATCCTGGCATTCATAAATCAAAGTATTGAGTACAGGAGTTGGGATGTTATGGTGAGGTTGTATAAGACATTGGTGAGGCCAAATTTGGAGTATTGTGTGCAGTTCTGGTCACCTAACTATAGGAAGGATATTTGTAAGATTGAAAGAGTGCAGAGGAGATTTACTAGAATGTTGCCGGGTCTTCAGGAGTTGAGTTACAGGGAAAGGTTGAACAGGTTAGGACTTTATTCCTTGGAGCGCAGAAGAATGAGAGGAGATTTGATAGAGGTTTACAAAATTATGAGGGGTATAGACAGAGTTAATGCGAGCAGGCTCTTTCTACCTAGATTAGGAGAGATAAGTACGAGAGGACATGGCTTCAGGGTGAAAGGGGAAAGGTTTAGGGGGAACATTAGGGGGAACCTTCACTCAAAGAGTGGTGGGAGTATGGAACGGGCTGCCATCTGATGTAGTAAATGCGGGCTCACTCTTGAGTTTTAAGAATATATTGGATAGATACATGGACAGGAGAGGTCTGGAGGGTTATGGACTGGGTGCAGGTCAATGGGACTAGCGGAATAACGTTTCGGCACAGACTAGAAGGGCTGAATGGCCTGTTTTCTGTGCTGTAGTGTTCTATGGTTCTATGGTTCTAAGAGTTCTCTGTTGGTACAGATATAGATGGACTTTCAGTTGGAGCTCAGACATTTGTTGAAATAGTAGAGAGGGAGTTGTACTCAGTACTTGGCCTGGGAATGTTTGGAGAAAAGAATAGAGTGAGCTTTAATCTGTTTCTAACCTGTTCTACAGCTGTAATGTGAATATTTGGTGGGACAGAGCAGAAAGTGCTTTACATTGTAACTAGCCCATGCAGGATCTGTTCTGTGAGTGTTTGACAGAGCAGTAGAGACAGAGTTACATTAAAAAATACCTCATTTTGAAAGTTGTAGGATTGATTCTCCTCACTTTGAAGAGGTATAATATTGATCAGAAAATCCATTTAAAAATAGATAATTATTATCTAAAAAAGGTAATCGACTTTATCTTTTGATAACATCTGAAGAATGGTACAGGCAGACCGTCAGCTTGATCTTGATGCCATGGAAATCCTTAGATATCAATATGCAGGAAGTGACGTATAATCACTCAAAGTGTTCAGTGTTCATTAGGAGCAGCCAGCATTGTTACAGACAGTCTCAGTTCTGATTTATTCATCTTGATAATTAATTTTAAGAAATTGAGGGATAAGTGTAGTTTGACAAATGTAAGAGCTGTTTGTTCAATAAAAAGCTATGTGGCAACCAAAAGGTAAAATGAGATCTAAAGGGCTTGCAGGAGATTTATGGTGGTGGGTTGGTAGCTTGTTAGTCATGGATTTCATGAATTATTCTGAATGGGAAAATATCTGACTGGGGCCTGGTTAAAAGGTGAGCTTTGTTACTGTCTCCACTTGTGGTTGTACGTGAAAACTTCCAGGACAATGCAGAGAACCATAAACAATGAAACCTGGCATTAGACCACATAAGGAAATATTAGGTGAGATAATGAAAAACTTTGTCAAAGAGGTAGGTTTAAAAGAAGAAAGAGCTTTTGACGGACCCATTAAATAAAGGATAATCAAAAACCAGAGTTGGAAAAGTGTTGAAGGAGATTACACAGAACAGGAGGTGGTTTTTAATGGTGAGCCACACCTAGATCCATAGAAAACTACAGCACAGAAAACAGGCCATTCAGCCCTTCTAGTCTGTGCCAAAACGTTATTCTGCTAGTCCCATTTACCTGCCCCCAGCCCATACCCCTCCAGACCTCTCTCGTCCATGTATCTATCCAATTTACTCTTAAAAGTTAAGAGCGAGCTCGCATTTACCACATCAGATGGCAGCCCGTTCCACACTCCCATTCTGAGTGAAGAAGTTTCCTCTAATGTTCCCCCTAAACCTTTCCCCCTTCACCTTAAAGCCATGTCCTCTCGTACTTATCTCTCCTAATCTAGGTGGAAAGAGCCTACTTGCATTAACTCTGTCTATGCCCCTCATCATTTTGTAAACCTCTATCGTATCTCCCCTCATTCTTCTCCACTCCAAGGAATAAAGTCCTAACATGCTCAATCTTTCCCTGTAACTCAACTCCTGAAGACCCAGCAACATTCTAGTAAATCTCCTCTGCACTCTTTCAATCTTACTAACATCCTTCCTGTAGTTTGGCGACCAGAACTGCACACAATACTCCAAATTTGGTCTCACCAATGTCTTATATAACCTCACCAAAACATTCCAACTCCTATACTCAATACTTTGATTTATAAATGCCAGGATGCCAAAAGCTTTTTTTACAACCCTGTCTACCTGTGACTCTACTTTCAGGGAATTATGTATCTGAACTCCCAGATCCCTTTGTTCCTCTGCACTCCTCAGTGTCCTCCCATTTACTGTGTATGTCCTCCCTTGATTTGTCCTTCCAAAATGCAACACCTCACACTTGTCTGCATTAAATTCCATCTGCCATTTTCTGGACCATTTTTCCATTTGGTCCAGATTCCTCCACAAGCTTTGAGAGCCTTCCTCACTGTCCACTACACCTCCAATCTTAGTGTCATCTGCAAACTTACTAATCCAATTTACCATATTATCGTCTAGATCATTGATATATACAAAAAACAACAATGGCCCCAACACAGATCCCTGAGGCACACCACTAGTCACAGGCCTCCAATCTGACAAACAACCATCCACAACCACTCTCTGTCTTCTCCCACTCAGCCAATTTAGAATCCAGTTTACAACCTTTCCATGGATACCCATTGACTGAACCTTCTGAACTAATCTCCCATGTGGGACCTTGTCAAAGGCCTTACTAAAGTCCATGTAGACAACATCCACAGCCTTACCTTCATCTACTTTCTTAGCGACCTCCTCAAAAAAACTCCACAAGATTCGTTAAACACGATCTACCACGCACAAAGTCATGCTGACTATCCTTAATCAACCCTTGGCTGTCCAAATACTTATATGTCCTATCTCTCAGAACACCTTCCAATAACTTACCCACTACTGATGTCAGGCTCACTGGCCTGTAATTACCTGGTTTACTTTTAGATCCTTTTTTAAACAATGGAACATGAGCTAACCTCCAGTCCTCCGGCACCACACCTATGGCTAAGGACATTTTAAATATATCTGCCAGGGCCCCTGCAATTTCTACATTAGTCTCTCTCAGTGTCTAAGGAAATATCTTATCCGGCCCAGGGGATTTATCTACCTTTATTCGCTGTAAGGCAGCAAGCACCTCCTCCTCTTTAATCTCTATATGTTTCATGACACTATTGCTTGTTTCCCTTCCTTCCATATCCACTATGCCAGTTTCCTGAGTAAATACTGATGCAAAAAAGCTGTTTAAAATCTTCCCCATCTCCTGAGGCTCCACACATAGACGACCACTCTGATCTTCTAGGGGACCAATTTTGTCCCTTACTATCCTTTTAATATACTTGTAGAAACCCTTTGGGTTTACCTTCACATCATCTGCCAAAGCAACCTCATGTCTTCTTTTTGCCTTCCTGATTTCCTTCTTCAGTATTTTCTTACATTTTCTATACTCTTCAAGTACCTCATTTGTTCCTAGTTGCCTATACCTGCTATACACCTCTCCCTTTTTCTTAACCAGATCGTCAATATCTCTTGAAAACCAAGGTTCCCTATGCTTGTTAACTTTGCCTTTAATCCTGGCAGGAATATTGCAAACTCTGCACTCTCAAAATTTCACCTCTGAAGGCCTTCCACTTACTGAACACATCCTTGCCAGAAAACAACTTATCCCAATCCACTCTTCCTAGATCCTTTCTCATTTCCACAAAATTGGCCTTTCTCCATTTTAGAACCTGAACTTGAGGACCAGCTCTTCCTCCATCAGTTTTCCTTCTGACTTCTTGGGATGAAACTGAAAAGTGTGGTGCTCTTTGAACAATGGACCTATTTCAAGTGAAAACTGCATTGAGATGGTCCCAAACTGTTGGAATAACTTCAACTAAAAAAACGCAACTTCTGCCTCATTGCCATGAACTGGATTGAAAACCACTGTTCAACAATACAACTGACTGCACTCCCAGTTACTACAACAAATGATTTGAGGTACTTTTAACTGTTAAAGTCTGTTACATTTGAAAGAATAAGTCTGAATTAAAAATCATGATCTTATATTTCACTTATTTCCTGAAACCTACTCACATTTCCTTTTCTTTCTGTTACTTAGATTTATCTGTCCAACAAACACTTCTCAGAATTCTAAGTAATTAACTTAGCCTTTCAAGAAGTTTATGCCACCTCTATTCTGTAAATTGACAACTGTGAGGAGCTAGATTTGTATCTGTGGTGAAGGTGCTGTGAGGATTAGAGAGATATTGACAGAACTGTTGGATTTTTAGTTTGACAGGTGGGTAAGGGAACTTAGGTGGCATAGGGAGGTAGTCCATTCTGGAGTCTGCATGGTGTGAGACTGAGAGGCCAATTCTCCTACAAACTCAAATAATAAGTAGTGCTCAAACAATAATATATCCACTCTCACCAGAGACAAGATCATTTGAACTTGTGGTGGAGTGGGAACTGCAGATCAGTTGAGGGACATTTTGGAAAGAACTGGACTATTCTAATAAAGTGATGCCTACAGTTTTACCATATTATCTTGACAGGTTGGTGGGAACTTTAGGCAATTGCCAAAGAATTTGAAAGGGTGATTAGAGTCATAAAGTCATAGAATACTACAGCACAGAAACAGGCCATTCAGCCCATCTAGTCCATGCCGCCTGATCTTCTTCCTAGTCCCATCTATCTGTACCTGGCTTATATTCCTCCAAACCCCTCCCATCCATGTAAATATCGAAACTTCTCTTAACTGTTCCAATTGAATCCACATCTACCACTTCCACTGGCAGCTCATTCCACATTCGCACCACCCTCTGAGTGAAGAAGTTCCCCCTCAGATACCCCTTAAGTAGTTCACCTTTCACTCTAAACCTATGTCCTCTAGTTCTAGTCACACCCAATCTTAGGGGAAAAAGCCTGCATGCGTTCACCCTATTTATACCCCTCATTACCTCCATAAGATCTGCCCTCATTCTCCTGCGCTCCAAGCAATAAAATCCTAACCTATTCAACCTTTCCCTATAACTCAGGCCCTCAAGTCCTGGCAACATCCTTGTAAATTTTCTCTGCACTCTTTCAAGCTTATTGATATCTTCCTTGTAGGTAGGTGACCAGAACTGCACACAATAATCTAAATTCGGCCTCACCAACATCTTGTACAACTTCAACATAACATCTCAACCCCTGCACTCAATGAGAAACAAAGGACTGCAGATGCTGGAATCTCAATGAAAAACACTATGACTCTGGAGGAACTCAGTCAATGTTTCAGGTCAGGACCCTTCTTCAGGACTGAAAAAAGGAAAAGGGGAGGCCCAATATATAGGAGGGAAAAGCAGAGCAGCGATAGGTGGACAAAAGAGAGGAGGCGAGATATCACTATCTCTTACCTGCATCTACCTATCACCACCTTGTGTCCACTCTGCCTCCCCTCTTTTGTCCACCTATCACTGCTCTGCATTTCCCTTTTAGAACATAGAACATTACAGCACAGTACAGGCCCTTCAGCCCACAATGTTGTGCCGACATTTTATCCTGCTCTAAGATCTAGCTAACCCTTCCCTCCCACATAGCCCTCCATTTTTCTATCATTCATATGGCTATATGAGTCTCTTAGATGTCCCTAATGTATCTGCCTCCACCACCTCTGCCAGCAATGCATTCCACACACTCACCACTATCTGTTTAAAAAATGTGCGTCTGACATCCCCCGTTTACCTTCCTAATCTCACCTTAAAATTATGCCCCCTCATGTTAGCCATTTTTGCACTGGGAAAAAGTCTTTGATTGTCCACTCGATCTATGCCTCTTATCATCCTGTACACCTCTATCAAGTCACCTCTCATCCACCTTCTCCCCAAAGAGAAAAGCCCTAGCTCGCTCAACCTATCCTCATAAGACATGCTCTCCAATCCAGGCAGCATCCTGGTAAATCTCCTCTGCACCCTCTCTAAAGCTTCCACATCCTTCCTACAATGAGGCAACCAGAACTGAACACAATAATAAATACAATATTCTAAGTGTGGTCTAACCAGAGTTCTATAGAGCTGCAATATTACCTGGCAACTCTTGAACTCAATAACCTGACTAATGAAGGCCAACACACCATACGTCTTCTTAACAACCCTATCAACCTGTGCGGCAACTTTGAGGGATCTGAAACCTGATCCCTCTGTTCCTCCACACTGCTAAGAGTCCTGCCATTAACTTTGTATTCTGCCTTCATATTCAATCTTCCAAAGTGAATCACTTCACGCTTTTCCGGGTTGAACTCCATCTGCCACTTCTCAGCCCAGCTCTGCATCCTATCAATGTCCTGTTGTAACCTACAGCAACCTTCTACACTATCCACAACACCACCTACCTTCATGTCATCTGCAAACTTACAAACCCACCCTTCCACATCCTCATCCAAGTCATTTATAAAAATCACAAAGAGCAGGCGTCCAAGAACAGTTCCCTGCAGAACACCACTGGTCATTGACCTCCAGGCAGAATACTCTCCGTCTACCACAACCCTCTGTCTTCGATGGGCGAGCCAATTCTGAATCCACACAGCCAAGTTTCCCTGGATCCCATGCCTCCTGACTTTCTGAATGAGCCTTCCATGAGGAACCTTACCAAAGGCCTTACTAGAATCCAGGATAAAATGTTGGCACAACATTGTGGGCCGAAGGGCCTGTACTGTGCTGTAGTGTTCTATGTTCTATGTTCTAAAATCCATCTACTCCACATCCTCTGCTCTACCTTCATCAATGTGCTTTGTCACATCCTCAAGAATTCAATCAGGCTCATGAGGCACAACCTGCCCCTCACAAAGCCATGCTGACTGTTCCTAATCAGCCTATGCTTCTCCAAGTGCCCATACATCCTGTCTCTAAGAATATTCTCCAGTAATTTGTCCACCACTGAAGTAACACCTCCCAGGGTTATCCCTACTCCCTGTGTTGAACAAAGGAACAACATTTGCCACCCTCCAATCATCTGGCACTACTCCTGTGGCCAGTGAGGATGCAAAGATCGTCACCAAAGGTGCAGCAATCTCTTCCTTAGCTTCCTGTAATAACCTTGGATATATCCCATCTGGCCCCAGTGACTTATCTATCCTAATGTTTTTCAAAAATTCCAGCACATCCTCTTTCCTCACGTTGACATTCCCCAGCCGGTTGTACACCATCCTCACAAATGTCAAAGTTTCTCTCACTGGTGAAAGCTGAAGCAAAGTATTCATTAAGGACCTCCCCTACCTCTACCGACTCCAAGTATATGTTTCTTCTTTTATCCCTGATTAGTCCTAGCCTTGCTCTAGTCATCCTCCTGTTCTTCACATATGAGTAGACCACCTTGGGGTTTTCCTTAATCCTACCCACCAAGGACTTCTCATGCCCCCTTCTCGCTCTCTTAAGTCCATGCTTAAGCTCCCTCCTGGCTACCTTCTAACTCTCCAGAGCCCTATCTGATCCATGCTTTCTAAACTTCAGATAAGCTTCTTTCTTCCTCTTGACAAGATATTGTACATCTCTTGTCAACCACAGTTCCTTCACTCTACCATCCTTACCCTGCCTCAATGGGACAAACCTATCCAGAACCCCATGCAAGTACTCCCTAAACAACCTCCACATTTCCATTGTGCACTACCCCAAGAACATCTGTTCCCAATTTATGCTCCCAAGTTCCTGCTTGATAGCATCATAATTCCCCCTCCCCCAATTAAATACTTTCCCATATCATCTGCTCCTGTCCCTCTCCAAGGCTATGGTAAAGGTCAAGGAGTTATGGTCACTATCTCCAAAATGCTCTCCAACGGAGGGATCTGAAACCTGATCAGGCTCATTGCCTGGTACCAGATCCAGTACCTCTAGTCAGCCTGTCCACCTACTGTGTCAGGAATCTGTCCTGGACACACCTAACAAACTCTGCCCCATCTATCCCCTTTACACTAAGGAGGTGCCAATCAATATTCGGGAAGTTGAAATCACCCATGACAACAACCCTGTTATTTTTGCACCTCTCCAAAGTCTGCCTCCCGATCTGCTCCTCAGTGTCTCTGCTGCTACTGGGGGTCTGTAGAATACTCCCAATAGAATGATGCTCCCTTCCTGTTTCTGACTTCCACCCACATTGACTCAGTGGATGATCCTTCCAGGACATCTTCCCTTTTTACAGCTGTGACACTGTCCCTGATCAGCAAAGCCACTCCCCCACCTCTTTTACCTCCATCCCTGTCCCTTTTGAAACATCTAAGTCCCGGAATATCCAGCAGTCATTCCTGCCCTTGTAATGGCTACCACGTCGTAGTCCATGTACTCCAAGTTTCCTGAAGAAGGGTCCTGGCCTGAAATGTTGACCGCTTGCTTTTCTCCACGGAGGCTGCCTGGCCTGCTGAGTTCCTCCAGCATCAAAGTGTTTTTCATCCTGTCCTCAGTGCCATGACTTATGAAGGCCAATGTGCCAAAAGCTCTCTTTGCGACCCTATCTACCCTGTGGCTTCACTTTCAAGGAATCATGGATCTGTATACTCAGGTCCTATTGTTCTACGACACACCTCAGAACCCAATCATCCACTGTGTAAATCTTACCGAAGTTTGTCCTCCCACAGTGCATCACCTCACACTTCTTTGCATTAAATTCCATCTGCCATTTTTCAGACCATTTACTTAGTTGGTCAAGGTCATGCTGCAAGCCTTGATAGCCTTCCTCGCTGTCCACCTCGCCCCCAATCTTGGTGTCATCTGCAAATTTGCTGATCCAGTTTACCACTTTATCATCTAAATCATTAATATAGATGATGAACAACAACAGACCCAGTACCGATCCCTATGGCACACCACTAGACACAGACCTCCAATCAGAGAGACAACCATCTGCTACCATTCTCTGGCTTCTCCCACTAAGCCAATATTGAATCCAATCAACTACTTCATCCTGAACACCAAGTGACTTAACCTTCTGGACCAGCCTTCCATGCAGGACTTTGTCAAAGGCCTTGCGAAAGTCCATGTAGACAACATCCACAGCCTTTCCCTCATTGACCTTCTTGGTAATCTCCTCGAAAAACTCTATAAGATTGGTTAGACATGACCTACCATGCACAGAGCCATATTGACTATCCCTAATCAGGCCCTGTCTATCCAAATACTTATATGTCCTGTCCCTCAGGATACCTTCCAATAATTTACCTACAACTGACGTCAGGCTCACTGGCCTATAATTTCCCGGCTTATTCTTAGATCCTTTCTTGAACAACAGAACAACATTAGCTGTCCTCCAGTCCTCTGGCACCTCACCCGTGGGTAAGGATGTTTTAAATATCCCTGCCAGGGCCCCTGCAATTTCTGCACTAGCCTCCCACAAAGTCTGAGGGAACACCTAAGATAAGATATCTTTATTAGTTACATGTAAATCGAAAAACACAGTGAAATGTATCCTTTGCGTAGGGTGTTCTGGGGGCAGCCCACAAGTGTCGCCACGCTTCTGGCGCCAACATAGCATACCCACAACTTCCTAACTTGTACGTCTTTGGCATGTGGGAAGAAACTGGAGCACCCAGAGGAAACCCACGCAGACACGGGGAGAACATACAAACTCATTTAAGATTTCCCCCATCTCTTTCAGCTCCATGCATAGATGGCCACGCTGATCTTCAAGATGACTAATTTTGTCCCTTGCTACTTTTTTGCTCTTAATATAGCTATAGAATCCCTTGGGATTCTCTTTCACCTTGTCTGCCAGAGCAACCTCATGTCCTCTTTTTGCCCTCCTGATTTCTCTTTTAAGTGTTCTCTAGCATTTAGAAAATAGAACATTACAGCACAGTATAGGACCTTCGGCCCACAGTGTTGTGCCGACATTTTATCCTGGAAATTATTCATTTATCCATTTCTTATACTCCTCAAGCACCTCATTTGATCCTAGCTGCCTATAGCTGATATGCGCCACCTTCATTTTCTTTTCCAGGGCCTCAATATCACTCAATAACCAAGGTTCCCTAAACCCGTTAGCCTTGCCTTTTATTCTGACAGGAACATACAGATTCTGTACTCTCAATATTTCACTTACCAAGCATTTCTTTGTCGGAAAACGGCCTATCCCAATCCACGCCTGCCAGATTCCAACTGATGCCATCAAAATTAACCTTTCTCCAATTTAGAATCTCAACCCAAGAACCAGTCTTAGCCTTCTCCATAACTATCTTGAAACTAATAGAATTATGAACACTAGATCCAAAGTGTTCCCCTACACACAATCCTGTCACCTTCCCTGTCTCGTTCCTTAAGAGGAGATCCAGTATCGTGCTCTCTCTAGTTGGGACCTCTACATATTGATTAAGGAAACTTTCTTAAACACATTTGACAAACTCTATCCCATCCACTCCCTTTATAGTATGGGAGTCCCAGTCAATATGTGGGAAGTTAAAATCACAACCTTATTTTTCTTGCAACTGTCAGCTATCTCTCTACAAATTTGTTGCTCTAAATCCCGCTGACTATTGGGAGGTCTATAATATAGTCCCATTTGATTCTCCTCCCTCAATGCCCAAATGGTTTTGACAATGCCATGGGGGTTAATGTAACACAATCTTAGAATCATTGAATCATAGAACAGTACAGCACAATACAGGCCCTTCAGCACACCATGTTGTGCCGACCTTTAAACCTCGCCTAAGACTATCTAACCCCTTCCTCCCACATATCCCTCTATTTTAAATCCCTCCATATGCTTATCTAGCAATCTCTTGAATTTGACCAATGTACCTGCCTCCACCAGCACCCCAGGCAGCACATTCCATGCCCCAACCACTCTCTGGGTAAAAAACCTTCCTCTGATATCTCCCTTGAACTTCCTACCCATTACTTTAAAGCCATGCCCTCTTGTGTTGAGCATTGATGCCCTGGGAAAGAGGTGCTGGCTGCTACTCTATCTATTCCTCTTAATATTTTGTACACCTCTATCAAGTCTCCTCTCATCTTCCTTCTCTCCAAAGAGGAAAGCTCTAGCTCCCTTAGTCTCTCCTCATAATGCATACCCTCTAAACCAGGCAGCATCCTGGTAAATCTCCTCTGCACCCTTTCCAATGCTTCCACATCCTTCCGATAATGAGGCGACCAGAACTGGACACAGTACTCTAAGTGTGGCCTAACCAGAGTTTTGTAGCGCTGCATCATTACCTCGCGGGTCTTAAACTCGAATAATCAAATAACAATGATAGGGATTCATCAGCCAATGAACTGGAGATGGAACATTTTTGGGTAGGGAGCTGAGAAGTATGAAGCAGCCTCTGTTTCCCTTTTCATTCTTATTCTCATGAATCTTGCAGGGATTGATATGTGAAACGATTGCATCACCTATTTTATGTTGTTCTGACCAAGCAACGCAAATAACTAGAGATAACTGTTTCTGATAAGAAGGATATGGGCACCAGGAAAGGAAGTCTGGGAAATTTCTAAAGCCTGACAACTTCTACCATCTGTTTTCCAGCCGCCAGGAACAGTCAGTTGAATGTGCTTCGTTGCTAGCGTGTTTGCCTCTGGATCAGATGGTATTTATTCCTAAGACTCAGTCACCAGTTTGACAGAGAATTCCAGACCTATATTCCAGGGAATGCTGCAAAGTTAGACATGTCATCCTTCAGTTCAGACACTAACCTGGGGGCTGCTGAAGCAGATGTTAATGGTGTACAGGAAAGAGAGTGTGCTGACCTTCTTCATCCAAACCGTGGGATAGGAGTCATGCAAAACATGGGTGTTGAAGGGCCTTGCATATCAAAACCTACCTCTGAAATAAGTTGCCACTTACCTACAAATAGCTCCAATATTTTCCATGACAAAGCATTGCCCACCATTGTAGCAGTAATTTGGGGCCATGTCGCAGATGGATTTGCAGGACTTATTCTGCTTCAGATATCCCAGTTTGCATTCCTTCTTGCCTTCTCCAAGGACAAGGGGTGACAGACTAATGTCTTGTCTGGTCTCTGAGTCAGAAGTATCAGTGAAGACAGTAAGGTAAGATTCTGATATGAAGTCTGGACTGGACACAGTTTGCCTGGTGATGTCTTCTTCCTTCACTAATATAGTTTGTATCTTAGGAGAGACTGTGGTCAGTCGAAGCTCATCCTCACTTTCCAGCTCACTGGCCATTTCATCCCAATAATATAATGTGGCCATTTGAACACCAGAAACACTGTGATCAGGGGGAGAAGTCAAGGCAGGAAGGTCAGGCAAGAAGTCTTTTGTGGAGTCTATGTTGGATGATGTCATGGGAACATCTGGAGCTTCAACGATGGGAAATTTGTCAGAAGAATCAAGCGTTGTATCACTGTCAGAGTCATAAATATAATCTGCGGGTAATGTAGAAGGCTCACTGGTACTTAAGGGGTGATGGGCGGAGATGGTGCTCCTTTCAGACCACAGTTGCATCTCCAGGTCCACCCGTGTATAGTCAGTACTTCCTTCTGTTCCCTGGGCTGGGAGGTTGGTGGCCTCTTCAAACCTAACCAACCTAGCATCCTGTTTCTCTTTCAACGTGGTGGTCCCTCGCATGAGGCCAAAAGTCTCTCCACTTCCTTCTGCCCCTTTTAGCACATCCAAGCTATTGGAAGGGCTGGCCAGGGTGAGTGGCTCTGCTTCTGATATTCTCTCAGGTCTCTGGCAGTCTGGACAGCCCATGAGCTCCTGAACTGAACCCTTGGCCAGCAGAGGGGAAGTTAATCTGCTGCCCAGTGCCTCTGATGCAGAGTGATTGCTGTTTGTTCTCTGCTCCCAGTCCACTTCTCCAATCTGAGCACCAGAATCCTGTTCCTCACCGTGAGGTTGCACTTCCACAGATCTCACCCACACTGCGCCTGTGGGAGCCTGTGGTCCACCTGGAGTTGGCCAAATGGAGCTATTGAGGAGAGAAGAAATATTCAGGAAATCTTTATGGTGGGGCATATGTGGACCTGTCTGGCCCTCTGGAGTCTGAGAACCAGTGAGGAATGAGGAATTCTCAGCGGTTAGCACAGCAGGAGTGGTATCCTCAGATGGGGCAGGTGACACAGTGACATCTGATCCTGGAAAAGAGAAAAATAAGAACGAGTTGGGAAAGGAAGTAATTAAGCAGAACATCAGTAGAAATTTGACATACTGCATTATGTCTGTGCATTCATGTATATATGTATGAATGAAAAATAGTGTATAGACAAAAATGAAAATACTGTACAATACATCAGAATACAATTATATATGAAATGCATAAATACATGGGAATGAAATACTATTTTTCAGTTGCACACAATGGGCTCACTGTGCTTAATGTACATGTGCAGTTGGCTATCATGGTCAGTATGCATATAACATCTGTATGTAACTGAGATGTATGACAATAGCAAAGTCTGTGGATGTTGAAATCTGAAAAGTAAACAAGAAACATTAGAAATGCTCTGCAGGTCAGACAGCATCTGCAGGGAATAAGAGATAATTAACATTAAAGTACGTACCTCATGTAGCATCTATAATTAATAAATGTCTTTTTCTATATAATTAAAAACAGAAAATCCTGGAATGCTCAGCAGGTCAAAAGCATCTGTGGCAAGAGAAACAGCTTGAACATTTATATCCTTCCTGAGCAATTTCTGAAATAGAAATTTATGACAAAGGAGAGGCCTTTAGCCCATTGTGTCCATGCTGGCCCTGAGGAACAATTTAGGTTACTCCCACTTTGCATCATAGTCATACAGCACAAAAACAGGCCCTTCAGCCCACCACATCCATGCTGATCAATGGGCACCCATTTACACTATGTCTTTATTCCATCACATGGCCTATAGTTGTCCCAGGTCTTGACCTTAGCTCTGACAGATACAGCTCTTCAACTGATTGTCCAGGTACCTTTTAAATGTACTGAGAGGGTCTGGCACAGATTTCCAGACCCCACTACACTTTGGGAGAAAAGAACCTCTCTTAACTTCCCATTTATCCTTCTATGAATTGATTTAAGTATATGTATCGTAATTATAAATGTCTTTTCCAAGGGGAACTGGTCTTTCCTGTTCACATTAAACAGATCTCTCATAACTTTATTGGCTATAATCATATTTCTTTAATTCTCCTTTGCTTCAACCAAAAAAATAGCCACATAGATTCTCATAACAATAACTCTGCAGCCCTGGCAACATCCTCCTCAACCTACTCCATACCCCCTCCAGTGACATTACATCCATTTGTAGCATGATGGCAAAAAATATGGGCTAACGAGTGTCAGTTCTGGAATGATCTCCTAGAATTGTATGCCTTGGCCTATAAATGTTAAGTATCCCATATACCTTCTAAACCTCCTTATCTACAGAGGTGGTACCTTCGGGGATCAGATGTTAGAGGACATGTACTTTAGGATCTCTCTATTACTCTATACTTGTTGTTGTCCTACCACTTAAGGTAATCTTTGCCTTGTTTGTCCTCACCAAATTCCTGTGGTGTAGTGCTCAGGGCTGTTCACAGTGCTCCAGGTTGGGTCTCACTGGATTAACTCTAGTTTTAGATTATCTCATAGCTTTATAGCCACAATTGGAATTTTTGTATTATTACTTTCTGTCGCTGCCCATTATATTTTAATGATTTATGCACACAGACCATGTCCTCCTGGACCATCATCGGTTCAGCCCGTGAAGTCTGTGCTGACCAGCAAGCACACTAACCCAACACTAACCTACTAATCCCATTTTACTCTCCCAACATTCCTATCAATCTCCACTCACCTACACATAATTTACAGTGGCCAATTAATCTGCTGACCTTTGGAATGTGGAAAGAAACCAGAGCACCTAGAGGAAACTCACACAGTCCCAGGGAGAACATGCAAACTCCACACAGATAGCACTGGGGGTCAGGACTGAACCTAGGTCACTGGAGCTGTGAGACAGCAGCTCTACCAGCTGCACTGTATTAGTCAGTGCTGGAATTGATTGTCAAAATTTTGCTAATTCTCCTGAATATATGTATCTTTTTATTGAATACATCCATTCACACTGCTTACATGCTGCCTCTCTTCTGCTGTCAAAAAACTTGAATATTCACCTTTCCTTCTCATGAGGTGAGTGATGAGTGGTGAATGGTTACAGCCCCAGCAGAAATCTTCAGACCCAAGAGCCACATTCTGCCAACTGCCCCTATTTTCTGTCTCCTGCCCCTCAGCTAATTTTTCAGCCCAGATCAATATAACTATATCTATCTACAATTCCTCATACTGTATATTATGTTTGTATATGTCTGTACACTGACTACTATATCTGTATGTAGGATGCTCATTGTTTACAGCATGTCTCTCAGCATATGATATCAGAGAACATCTTTGAATTATGTGTTCATTGTGACTATTTCCGTAATATAACCTTCAGGCTGTATATTTTCTCCATGTATGATCACCACAGCCACATTCAGTCACCAGGTTACACCCACCTGGTCACCATCCGGTTCACCTGTACTTACTGTCCCACAATCCATTGAGGTTCACTTGTCTCCTATCAGGCCAGCCGCCACACTGACTGCAACCCCCCTCCCCAAAGCATTGCCAATAATTAGATATCTGGTCCTATCAGGCCAGCCGCCACACTGACTGCAACCCCCCTCCCCAAAGCATTGCCAATAGTTAGATATCTGAAAGGGACGTTGACTTCCAGGTTCAACGTTTCCCTTAAAGAACTGGAGCTTCTGAGAGTAGGGCTGAGAATCCCCAAGATCAGATGCCAGAAGTGGTCGAGGCAGGTACACTTACAATGTTTAAAAGATGCTTGGACCATTACATGGGCAGGAAAGGTGTAGATGGAAATGGGCCAAACACAGGCAAATGGGATTAGCTCAGGTAGGGACCTTGGTTGGCATGTACAAATTGGGCTGAAAGGCCTGTTTCTGTGCTGTACAACTGTAACTCTGTGACTATGGTTCTGTTGCAGTTCCAACTCCCCAACCCTACAATAGCAAGGATCTAACATTATCCCTTAATATTAAATGGTATTACCATCCCCGAGTCAATTCCTCCTCCTCCCCCCCTCCCCACCCACCCCCACCCGCCCCTCCACCACCACCACCATCATCCTGGGAGTCAACACAGTGAACAGAAACTCAGCTGCATAAATAGCAGGTCAGAGGCTGGGTTCCTGCAGTGAACGGCTCACCCCCTGACACCCCATAGGGAGGAGGCAGCCAGTGGAGCAACTAAGAGGCAGCGAGTAGAGCAGTGAGGGGACAGTAGTGGAGTAGTGCGGAGGTAACAGGGGGATCAACGAGGGGTGAGGAGACAGCGAGTGACACAGCAAGGAGGCAGCAAGGGAAGCAGTGAGGAGACAAGGGGAGCAGCGAGAAGCAGAAGTGGGCCATTGGTCTCACCTACTCTGCAAGTCAATAGGATCACGGCTGATCTTCCGCTTTACAATCGCTTTCCTCCACTAATCCCATGTCCCTTAATTCCCTGAATATCTAAGAACCTACTAACCTCCGTCTTGAATAGACACCGAGAACGAGCCTCCACAGCCTTCTGGGATACAGAATTCCAAAGATTCACCACCTCCGGGTGAAGATGTTGCTTCCCATCGTTGTCCTTGCTCTGAGACTGCTCATCCCGGTAGGGGGAACATCATCCCTGTCTCCACTCTGGCAAAGCCACTAAAAAACTTTGTACACGGAGGCAGCGAGTGGAACACTGTGAACCATGGTGTTTGCATCTTTAACCACACCTAAAATATCCGTATCTGGTTGTGTATCGTTACAATAAAACATGTTTCTTGTGAATGGTTTGGGTTGTAAATATGGTCCTCCAAATAGTTGTGCACCACTGATCTATTATGTGCAATCAGGAAGTATCCACATATAAAGAATAAATCATCAGTGTAATGTGGGATATATCTGACATGTAATATACAGAGATCCACGGGATATAACAAATGTGTGTACCTCGTGCTTATGCAGACATTGTGATGTTTATAACTGTTGTACAAGCACAATTTGTTAGCACAGTACCGATGCTTGACGATGTGCAGTCTGTACGATTATGTGTTAATTAAAAGATTATCAGCCGGCGACTGCGGATCAATACTCCAAGCCCTTCTCCTTTTAAGGGTGATACGGCTTCAATTCAGAAAACAGGCAGAGAGGTTCATTGCCAATGCCGACTCCCTCTGGTAGAATACAGAAAAACACCGCCCAGACCAGAGCAGACATTTTAACCGGTAGATTCAGACACAGCAACGAGAAAGAACAAAAAAGACGCGAGGCCGCTCATTACCTTCTCCGCCAGCTTTGTTTCAGAACAGCCGAGAAACTCGGTTCTGTATCAGCCGTTCCAAATCCGCAGTATTACACTCATCACCAAACACCGCATATGTGAATCCTTATGGAATCGATCTTATTCATCCTATACTACACCTTTAACCCCCGTCTATATAAAGTCTGCTTTCCCCAATCGATACCATCAACATTAACAGAACATATGCAATCTATACCCTCCGATCATTGTCTTCCATAAAACTCAACATCTGTGGACCATGTCACCATATCCATGGACAGTGTACTTCACCTAGTGTGCGGTGTACGTTTCCCAATGTACATATTGCCTATATCACCCATACTACATTCAGTTTTACACAACCTATATCTCATATACACCCTATATGAAGTTTATTTCACCTGAACCGTCTGCCTAATCATTGTAGACTATATTGCCGATCTTAACACTAACTACATTACTCAATCATATATCAGTTTATGTGCATCGGTTTATGGGCTTGTTAATATAACCGGCATATTTGGGAGCGTATATTACCAAATCATTTGCCAACTATGTAACCGCCTATATACAGACAATTGCCCAAACTGTATCCAACCTGTGCCGTCAATCCATACATTTCATTATCTACGTATAACTAAAATAAAGACACATGCAATCTTTTTCATCCAACTAACCTGCAAACCCAGTCTAAATATGGGCTACACATTATCAAACCCAACACCATGACATCACCAAACAACCGAACCTACATGTACCCCATATTCCATCACAAATGTTTCCTTCCAATCGTTCACAATGCTTGAAAATTGCATTATTTTTATTGAAGGAATCTCAGAGAGGATCTGGTGACCTGTCTGATTATTCAAACTCCATCGATTGTTGTTGCTCGCAGCAGATGGTCCCTGTGGAACCTTCCCTGCCTCTGTAAATCATTCCTCCACATTGCAATACAACCCCATTGAAGCAGCCTCCCCGGTTCCGGCTTACAGCTGGACGGGCTGTGGAGGCATTTAAAGCCTTGGGATCGGCAAACGTCTGAGATCGTGCGCAGTAAAATTCTATGGAAAGACAAAAGATCCCGCTCAGCAGCTCGGGGGCAGTTGTGGGCGTCCGCTGCAGGTCGAGGCGGGCGAACAGGCTTCACGGTGCCCGGCACCGGCACGGATCGCCCTCTGGTTTTACTGCCACAAGTGATCAGTTACTCACCGGTAACAACTGCTGCCAACAACTGCAGGGAGAAAGCGCAAGCGAGCAGGGGGAGCTCGGCGGCCACGCTGAAGCCCCTTCCCATGCTGGAACCTCTCTTCCCACAAGGAGCCGAACTTCCAGCCTCTGTCCGCAGTGTGTGTGTGTGTTTAATGCTGCAGCTCTTCATCATGTTAAATCCGTGTTGATTTGGGTGGAGGGGGGGGGGGGGAGGGCGAGGGGCTGCGTTCACGCTGTTGGGGAAATGCGAGTGTCATGAATGAGTGGATTCCTGTGCTGGGACCACAGTTCTATCGCTGCAGACGTAGGATGACGCGCCCCTGCCGCCGGGGCCGAACCCCACACCAGCCACTCACACACGGTCCCCTTGGCCTGACCCCGGGCTCCCTCCGGCTCGCGTTGCCTGGCGTGAGGAACAGCAGCATTACAGTAATCGGTTTACACGTTGGAACCTGGATTATCCGCCGGTGATCTGAGTCAGACACAGCTCGGTGTTGGCAGTTAATGAGTCATGTCGGGGGTGTGGGGTGGGGGTGGGATCAGTGGATGCCAGGACCTGCACACACACACACCTGCACACACACACCTGCACACACACATAAGTTCACACACGAGCGCGCACACACATGAGCACACACACTTAAGTTCACACATGCATGTCCACACGTGTTCGCACATACCTTCACGCATATGTTACAGATACATGCATATATATGCTCCCACACACATATCCACACACACGTTCGCAGACACATGTTTACACACATGTCCACACACATGTTCACGCTCATTCAGCATGGACACCCATGCATGAACTGAGTCCAGCCTGATATACAGTTCTCTCACTCACCCTCACACTCAGACACCCATGGGTGCCCGTGTGCCGGGCCGGAGCGGTTGCTGGGGCCGAGAGCCACCCTCCCCGCACACTCGCCCTTTGGTGGTTCTGTGATCCTCCTGACCCGTTGATCCAACGCGTCTCACGCCCGCTTCATAGAGCAGCGCCGATTATCAATGGAAAGGGGAATGCGGGAAGAATTTTAAATCGGCCCCTTTGCCCCCTCTCCGTGGGGAGCTAGGAGCGGGCGGCGGCAGGGGAAGGGGACGTGGCCGTGTTGTTAACGAGCCCCCGGGAGTCAGGGAGAACTGGGCGGGGACAAGCTGAATGGGAACGTTGGAAAGGTTTGGTGGTAAAGAGAAAATAGCCAAGAGATAGAGGGAAGCGGTCAGAGAGAGGGAGTGGAGCAGAGAGATCGAGAGGCAGAGGCGCAGAACATGGAACAGAGAGAGGATCACGACAGTGGGGAAATGGCCCAATCGTCGGACGTACAGGACGAGGAGACAGCGACAGAAAGACTAATAGTTTAATAATGTTTAACAGAAACCATGTCAGTGGGAAATCAAAGAGAGGAAGGAGAACTAGAAAATGTCAGGGGGACAGATGAAAAAGAGCCGAGAGGAAGGGGCTGGTTGCCTGTGTGTCCCGTCCTGCAGGCACGGGTGAGAAGATGACCTCGGGGGGTCGGGCTTGGGGGTGGGGGCGGTTGCAGCTTGCTCACTGACACAGAGGAGACACCAGACCATGCGGAGGGCAGGCGAGAGAGAAGACCAGAGCAGCGCTGATATTTATTCCAAGTTGTCGGAAGCGAGCAGCAGTTGCATCAGTGAATCGGCGATGTACCAACCATCAGACAGGTGATCGATGCCGTGTTTGCAAGCTGAGAGGAACCACGCCTTTCCTATTGGAAGGACTTCCAACAACCTGAGTTGTAATAAAGTATCTCTGTGCATATTATCAGATATTCGATATTTCATATATATTGCCCCTTCATCTTAAATTGTGTTTGTTAGCTATTTTATAGACAACCTTTCATAGACCTACATCATTACGTTCTCCAATTTAAAAGAATTCATTTCTGCAAATCTTCTTTGAACGTCCATCTCCTGAAATGGGAGTGTGGAAAATATCTCAGTGAGCTTTAGTCAAAAAGGGGAAATGAAACAAAAGTAATCGAAGCAATAAGGGGACACGTCAGAGAAGGAGATGCCGGAAGTGGTGACTTCAGACTGCGTTACGTGCCTGGAGGTGACAAAATAACACGAAGGAGGCTTTCAGCAAAGATAGGGACAGATGTTGTGAAGGTGGATGTAAGGAGACTTGGCAGTGAATAGCAGGCAGGGCATGAAAAAATAATTTGCATTTACTTAGCACATTACATGTTCCAGAGCACTTTATGGCCAATTCTTGGTGGTGTTGATACCTACTGGCCGGGATAACAGGAGAAACCATCAGATGATTAGAGCATATGAAATGGAACAGCAGGAGGAGGTGTGGCCCTGATGCTTGCTCCACCATTAAATAAAATCATTGGCCTCAACTCCATCTTCCTGCTGAACCCACATAACTCAAAAATCCACACGTCAGTCTATAATTAAAGCTCAATACTAAAAGCTCTCTGGGATAAAAACTTCAGAATCTTCTGAGAGAAGAAATGCCTCTGCTTCTCAGTCTCAAGCAGTCAAACCTTAATTCTGAGACTATGTTTGTTTATTCTCAATTTTCCCACAAGAAAACACCCCAGAGCATCTACACTCTTCATCCACCTCAGAATTTTATATATTTTAAGAGATCACCTCTCATTCTAAATGCACTCAATCTTTCCTCATTAGACCACAACTAGCTGTCCTTCTAGCTGAGCAGTTACAACACTGGCATCTACCTGACAATGTGAAAAATAGCCCAGATGTGTCACAAAGTGGAAAATAGCCCAGATGTGTCACTACAAGCAGGACATCCAATTTGACTAATTTGACCAGTATTGAGAGAATCAGTCTTCTTTCAGTCATCAGCAAAGTGATGGAAGCTGTTATCAACAGTTCCATCAAGCAGTAGCTATTCACCCATAGCTTACTGTTGCCCAGTTTGGGTTTTGCCATGACATAGAACATAGACCGTTTGGCTCCAGAACTCATCACAGCCTTGGTCCAACTATGGACCAAAGAGCTGAATTCTAGAGCTGAGATCAGAGTGATTGCCATTGACATCAAGGCATCCCCAGAAAATATACATCTCCAGGCAGCAAAGGGAAAACACTCCAGTGGTTGGAGTCATAACATATACAACGGATAATGTTTTCAAGGAGGTCACTCATCCCAGCCCTAGGATAGCACTGCAGGGGTTCCTCAGGAATATATATTCTGAACCCAACCATCTTCAACTGCTTCATCAATTATCTTCCTTCCATTATGAGGGGATGTTAACTGACAATGTCACAGTATTCAACAATTCCATTTGTAACTGGAATCATTCAGGCTTGGGCTGACAAATGGCATATAAAATGTCAGCCACAAAACTGCCAGGCAATGAGCATCTCCAACAAGAGAGAGTCTAACTACCTAATCTTGATGTTGAATAGCATTACCATAATGGAGTCCCCCACCATTAATATCCTGGGTTTAGCACTTACTAGAAACTCTACTTGACCAGCCACTCTGATACCAAAGCCATAAGAGCAGGTCAAAGGCTGAGTATCCTGCTGCAAACGAGTCACCTCCTGACACCTCCAAAGTCTTTCCACCATCTACAATGCACCATAAGAGTGTGATAGAATACTCTACACTTGGCTGGATGAGTGTTAACAACTCTTAGCACATTTGTCACCATCCAGGATAAAGCAGTCTGCTTGATCGGAACACTGAACATTCATTCTCTTCATCACCAGTACACAGTGGCTGCAGCATGTGCCATCTACAAAATGCAATCCGTTCACTCGTCCAGGCTGTTCTAACAGTGCATCCCAAACCCAGGACCTTTGCCATCAAAATGTGCAGGGGAACACCACCACCTCCAATTCCCCTGCGAGAATATGTTCAAAAGAACATAAGAACGTAAGAAATAGAGCAGGAGTCGGCCATCTAGCCCATCGAGCCTGCTCCATCATTCAATAAGATCATGGCTGATCTGGCCGTGGACTCAGATCCACCTACCTGCCTTTTCCCTATGACCTTTAATTCCCCACTATGCAAAAATCTATCTAACTGTGTCTTAAATATATTTAATGAGGAAGCCTCTACTGCTTCCCTGGGCAGTGAATTCCACAGATTCACTACTCTCTGGGAGAAACAGTTTCTCCTCATCTCCATCCTAAATCTACTCCCTGTATCTTGAGGTTATGTCCCCCAGTTCTAGTCTCACCTACCAGTGGAAACACCTTCCTGCCTCTATCTTATCTATCCCTTTCATAATTTTATATGTTTCTGTAATATCCCCACTCATTCTTCTGAATTCCAGCAAGTATAGTCCCAGGTGACTCAATCTCTCCTCAGAGGCTAACCCCCTCAACTCCGGAATCAACCTGGTGAACCTCCTCTGCACTGCCTTCAAAGCCAGTATATCTTTCCTCAAGTAAGGAGACCAGAACTGCATGCAGTACTCCAGGTGTGGCCTCACCAGTGCCCTGTACAGTTGCAACATAATCTTCCTGCTCTTAAATTCAATCCCTTTGGCAATGAAGGCCAACTTTCCATTTGCCTTCTTGATGACCTGTTGCACCTGCAAACCAACCTTTTGCAATTCATGCGCAAGCACTCCCAATTCCCTCTGTACAACAGCATGCTGCAACCTTTCACCACTTAAGTAATAATCTGATCTTCTATCTTACCTTCCAAAGTGGATGACCTTGCATTTACCAACATTGTACTCCATCTGCCAGACCCTTGCCCACTCACTTAACCTATCTATATCTCTCTGCAGACTGTCTACATCCTCTTCACCAGAGGCTCACCATCACCTTCTCATTTAGGGAAGGACAATAAATGCCAGTTACTCTCAGATTCCAAAAAAACCTGAATAAAATGTAAAAGATAATCCTTCCTCTGAGGAACAGAATTATACTATTCACAAGAAAGGCCCATCATCCCATTTGCTTTCTTAATTATTTTTTGTTCTCCAATGTCTTTTTTTCTTCTTGTACAAGGACACTGAGAGGTAGTTTTCTGAACACCAATTTTTTAATAGCCTCCAGACCATTTAACTTAACTTTTTTACTTCTTCACATTGTGCTCCATCTGGTGTCTTTTTCTCACTCAGTTAACCTATCTATATCCCTTTGCAGATACTTTGTGCCCTGTTCACAAATTATTTTAGCACCAATTTTTGTATCATCAACATACTTGGCTACTTTATAGTCAGCCTTTTATCTAAGCTGATACATTGCTTGTAAATAGCAGAGACCCTAGTATAGATCCCTCAGGCGCCTCACTATTTACAGCTTGGCAACTTGTAAATAACACATTTATCAGTAACGTGTTACCCTCAAATTCACAAGCTTTTTGCCTTCATGTGGCACATTATCAAAGGTTGTTAATAAATCAAAATATATTACATCTACTTGGCTTCACTATATCCACTGTGGTAATTATTTCATTAAAAATTTTAACTAAAACCATTTTGATAAACCTTTCATAAAACCTTCTTGATTTTGCTCAATCAAGTTATGTTGAAGCATTTGCAAGAATCTTCAACCAGAAGTCCATCTTGGCCTCCTCCAGTGGTCCCCAGAATGACAGATACCAGACTTCAGCTAATTTCAAAATGGTGCCAGAGCGTGGTGACTCGTTGCAAGCTGCTCTCTGCAGATCTACTCATTACTTTTACTATAATCATTCTACTCTTTTAAATTTAAACTCTATGTCATTAAATATTACTAACAATGTTCTTTTAAATCTTCTTACAGATCTTCCGACCTCCAGGAACGACTGTGAAACGGACCCAACTCCTGGACCCAGACGGAAATGATCAGCGAGGCCTAGGACGGGCCTGTCATCTTATTGTCTGCCTGCACTGCACTTACCCGTTGCTGTGACACTTTACTCTGCATTCTGTGTTGTTTTACCTTGTACTACCTCAATGCACTGTGTAATGAATTGATCTGCATGAACAGTGTGCAAGACAAGTTTCTCACAAGTTTTTCACTGTACCTCAGTACAAGCGACAATAATAAACCAATACCAATACCAATTTGATTCACTGCACGTGATATGAAGAAACAGCTAAAGCATTGGATACACCAAAGCTCTGGGCCCTGACAACATTCCAGCCATGGTACTGAAGACTTGTGCTCCAGAACTTGCCACACCCTTGGCCAAGCTGTTCCAGTACAGCTACAACTGGCATCTACCTGACAATGTGGAAAATTGCCCAGGTATGTCCTCCCTACAAGAAGCAAGATGAGCCCAACCTGGCCAATGAGCACCCCATTAGTCTACTCTCAATCATCAGCCAAGTGATGGAAAGGATAATCAAGGGTGTTTAGCAACAACTTGCTCACAGAAGCTCAGTTTGAGTTCAGTCAAAGTCACTTAGCTCCTGACCTCATTACAGCCTTGGTCCTAACAGGAACAAAAGAGCTGAACTCCAGAGGTGAAGTGAGAGTAACTACCCTTGATACCAAGGCAAATTGGTTGAGTATGGCATCAAGGAGCCTTGCAGTCAATGGGAATCAGGGGACACCCTTTAATGGTTAGAATCATACCTAGCACAAAGGAAGATGGCCATGATAGTTGGAAGTCAATCATCTCAGCCACAGCACATCTCTGTGGGAGTTTCTCAGTCTAGTGTCCTAGGCTCAACCATTTACAGCTGCTTCATCAATGATCTTCCTTCAATTAGAAGGTCAGAAGTAGGAAGACATAAGGGACTGCAGACGTTAGAATCTGAAGCGATAAACAATCTGTTGGAAGAACTCAGCAGGTCAAGCAGCATCTGTTGGAGGAAAGGCATTGTCGATGTTTTAGGCTGAAACCTTGCACCAGGACTGGAGTAGGGATGTTGGCTGATGGTTGCACAATGTTCAGTGCCATTCACAACTCCTCAGATAATGAAACAGTTCACATCCAAATGCAGCAAGACCTGGACAATAGCCAAGCTTGGGCTGACAGGTGACAAGTAACATTCACATCACACAAGTGCCAGGCAGTGATGATATCCAGCAAGAGAAAATCCAGCTACCACCCCGTGACATTCAATGCATTACCATCACTGAATCCCCCACTGTCAGTATCCTGGGGGTTACCATAGAACCATAGAACACTACAGCACAGAAAACAGGCCATTTGGCCCTTCTAGTCTGTGCCGAAATGTTATTCTGCTAGTCCCATTTACCTGCACCCAGTCCATAACCCTCTAGACCTCTCCCATCCCTGTATCTATCCAATTTATTCTTAAAACTCAAGAGTGAGCCCACACTTACTACATCAGATGGCAGCCCGTTCCATACTCACACCATGCTTTGAGTGAAGAAGTTCCCCCTAATGTTCCCCCTAAACCTTTCCTCTTTCACCCTAAAGCCATGTCCTCTCGTACTTATCTCTCTTAATCTAGGTGGAAAGAGCCTACTCGCATTTACTCTGTCTATACCCCTCATAATTTTGTGAACCTCTATCAAATCTCCCCTCATTCTTCTGCGCTCCAAGAAATAAAGTCCTAACCTGTCCAATCTTTCCCTGTAACTCAACTCCTGATGACCCAGCAACATTCTAGTAAATCTCCTCTGCACTCTTTCAATCTTACAAATATCCTTCCTATAGTTAGGTGACCAGAACTGCATGCAATACTCCAAATTTGGCCTCACCAACGTCTTATACAACCTCACCATAACATCCCAACTCCTATACTCAATACTTTGATTTATGAATGCCAGGATTACCGTTGAACAGAAAGTAGCCATGTACACAATGTTGTTATAAGAGCAGGTCAGAGGCTAGGAATCCTCTGGTCACCTCCTTACTCCCCAAGGCCTGTCCACCATCTGGAAGACTCAAGTCAGGAGTGTGATGGAACACTCTCCACTTATGAGCGCAGCTTCAACAACACTCAAGAAGCTCAACATCATACAGTACATAGCAGCCCGTTTGATAGACACCCCATCCACACCCATTCACTCACTCCACCACCGACACAGAGCAGCAGCAGTTTGTACCATCTACAGGATGCACTGCAGCAACTCACCAGGACTCCTTAGACAACACCTTCCAAATCCAAGATCTCTACCAGCTAGAAAGACAAGAGCAGTAAAAGCACGGGGAACACCACCTGGGAGTTGCCCTCCAAGCCCCACATCATCCTGACTTGGAAATGTATCACCGCTCCTTCACCGTCGCCGGGTCACAATCCTGGAACCCTCTCCCTAACAGCACTGTGGGTGCACCCACACCTCAACGACTGCAGCAGTTCAAGAAGGTAGCTCACCATCACCTTCTCAAGGGCAATTAGGAATAGGCAACAAAGTGCTGCCTCAGCCTGTGAAGCCCACATCCTTTGAATAAATAAAATAACATTGTTCAGTAATGAATAACTGATGTTAGGCTAATTAGTAACTCCTTGTTTTCTCTCTTTTTACCTGAATAGCAAAGTTATATTTATCGTTTTCCAATGCACAGGGACTTTCCTAGAATCTGTGTATTTTGTAAGTTGACAACCAATGGGACGTTTATAGATTCAAGGTGAATATAATATCATCATAGGAACCAAATTAGGCCATTTTGGCCCTTCAGTCATTCAATTACACGGAGGCTGATGCTTACTCTGGTTTCATATCCCTTAAGACTGTTAAGCAACAAAAAAAAACATTAATTCTAGCTTTTAAATTTTCAATTGATCTGATCTCACAGTTTAATGGCATAAACTTTACAGATCTTTTTTTATAAGTAAGTGCTTTCTTTACATCACATGCTCTAACTCCAATTTCAAGGTTATTCTCCCTTGCCCTGGACTCTGGCGCAGAGACTCTGCACAGCAGCATCGTCCAGCAATGCACTCCGGCGGTTTGCTGTCTCCAGAAAAGAACTGCTAAACATCTAGTCTGTACCCACCTTTGAACAATGTACACTCACCTTCCAATCTTCAATTTTTCAAGCTGAATGTCAATAAATAAGTAACCCTTTATATTTTATTTGTTTTTTATCAAGTTATCTTGAAATCTACACTGCTTTAAAGCAATAAACTAGTACAATTTTATTCCTGACTTTGTTTAATATTCTTATGGAGTGTGAAAATCTAGTCCCTAGCAACTTTTCTGCATCAGCCCTGGTTTTACACATAAATTAAGAAGGTACATGTGAATATTTTCAGATAAAGAGGGAAATCAAATTCAAGATTTTAGCTGGTTTCTACATCTGTGTTCCAAGGACTTTTTAACAAAGTCAAGGATTGCTGTGAATCTAGAAGAATGTAGATTGATGGTGCTGACAATCTCGTGAGATAATTTCAAGGTTAGTGATACAAAATCTCACAATGTGGGATCTTTACATCTCTTTGAATCACTGCAATCTTCATGGAGTTATACTTGTGGCGATTTTGATTTAATTAATTTTTTTGTCAAGCTACTGGGGGCAGCTGCAAATCATACTCGTGTGAGACTGGCATCAGGTGTAGACCAGACTGGCTAAGGATGACAGGATTCTTTTGCTGAAGAGTATTAGTGAACTGTTGGGCTTTGTATGACAGCCTGATACCTTCAAGGTAATTTCTACGGATAACAGTATTTTGTTTATGAATTTGTAAAGCTGATTTCAACTTCTCGACCTCTGTCACATATAAAGAGTTGTGCTCAATCCCTGCAACAACTTGTCCAATCTTCCCAATAAAAAAAATGTTAATATTTCCAGTAATGGAACTGAGATCACAGGAAGAGGAGGTGGTTGTTTGGTCTCTAGTGCCAGTTATGCTTCATCTGTATGTTTTAATCGAAATTTGAAACCTCGACCTCTCCTTCGGTACTGGACTGGAAATATCAGTTTAGATTATATGCTCAAGTCTCTGGAGTGGTAGAGGTAAGAATGTTACCACTGAATCACAGCTCAACCAGGAGATTGCTGTTGAAAGAAAAATAATGTACTTTCATTAAGTAGCTTAGATATTAAGCAAAATCTTTGTAAAATATCATCAGAATTCTTTATAGTCAATTTTGTTTGGTTTCAATGCCCTGTGCATGAAATTAGCAATTACCCAAACCTCTCCCCCCCCACCCCCACTGCCAAGTGATGCTAACAGCAGCTGCATTTGACCCAGATAATGCAGTGTTTTCTCAATGGATTTACACAGATCTAATAGGTATGGACAGCTATTTGTGGGAAATATCACAAAGAATTTGTGTTGGATCTTGTTCATGTCCAATTAACTCTTATAAAAATGAATAAAACATCATTGCATTATTATTTACAATTGTCTTTCATTAACCCAGGCCCCCAGTTAAAGCACAATGATCAGATATCTGTGCTGTTGCTAGGTTATAGAATCCAGTGCTTGGAAAGAGGAAGGTATTTTCTCAGCAGTGGGGTGGTGCAGTGGGGGGAAGGGGTTTATCGATTCAGTTCTTTCTCTCTAGATCTTGTCCTTCCAATCCAATCTCATGCAATGCTCTCCCTTCTGCTAATCCCCTCCAGTTCTTCCCCTTCTTGTATTCTTTCCTCTGCTCCAACATTGACGCAGGTGATTGCCAGATTCCTCTGTTCCTATAAGCATAGGTAAATAAGCACAAAGATATATTTGGCAGACCTTACCTTGTCTGTTTATCTGCCACTGGTTCAGCTTCCATCCAAACTCCTTGCTCTATCCAGGTTACCACTAGTTCAGTGTCACCTTCAAATTTGGAGTGTTTTGTATTTGTTCCCTCTTGCATGCCATTGGTGAATTTTTAATTCGACATCAATTGTACAAAAGGAATTCCTCTCATATGTTTAGGTTCTGCAAGAAGTTGTTTTAAGGGATGAATGAGCTCAAAAAGCAGCGCACAGAGTTCAAAATTGGATGCATTGATCTGATAATGTCTGATGTAACTTTTTGGAATCTGCAGTAGAGTTAGTACATCTGAATGTGTCTGTGCCTTCGTTTCTCTGTGGATGCATCCTCCCACTCTAATTGCTGCCATTCTCCTGGCCCACCTCCCACAAGCCTCTTCTTATTTACTTCTCCCTTGATATTTTTAAAAATTAATTCAGAGGATACAGGCATGGCTACACATTCAGCATTTCCTAGTTGTGCCCAGGAAATGGAGGTAGGGTTTTATCCTGAATTCTGCAGTCTGTGTGGCAAAGGGACTTCCATAATGCTGTCTGTTATGGAACTACAAAATTTCAGTCCAGCAGCTGACATATTATTAAGAGTGTCTTAGAGGGTAACATGCAGTAAGGATGTTCCCAGGCCGCTGTTGCTCATCCTCCCAGGTGGTAGAGATTCCAGATTTCAGAGTTGCTGTTTCAGATTTCAGATCTTAGCATATTACTGAAGTGTATCCTGTAGATAATACATCCATCAGCAGTGATGCACTGTTGGTGGGGCAGGTAGATGCCTAATGTACTTTATAGGTTTCCAGTTATTGGACTTTGTCCTTGATGGTGTCACGTTTCTTGTGTGCTGTTGCAGTTGTGCTTATTCAGTATTTTGGGGGGTCTCCTGCCACTTTCCTACCTTATTTTTTTGCAGATGGCAGAAAGGTTTTGAGGTGAACCACATCACAGAATACCAAGCCTCTGTTGGCATATTTTGGTTTGGGTTGAGTTGAGTTTTTGGGCAATGATAACCCATAGAATATTGCTGACAGGGACTTAGTAATGACAGTGGTGGTTGATGTTCTCCTGTGGATGATGATTATTGCCTGATGTCTGTATGGTGCAAATATCACTTCACACCTGTCCATCCAAATCTGAACAGTTCTTGTTGCATGTGTGCAAGGATTGTCTCATTATCTGAGAAACTTCTAATGAATTTGTTCCTGACACAAGAGTGGAGAGGTCATTAAACAGCTAGATATAAAGATCTGCTCCCACTTTCAGTCACCACCTGATGCCAGCTTCTGGTCACTACCTAGCCCCAGTTCCAGCCATCACCTTCCCCCTATTCCAGTTGCCACCTGCCCATTCTTGCAGCTGCCATCTTCTCCCTGTTCTGCCACACATTTGCCCATGTTCCCAGCCATATTTCTGTCCAATGCTGCCTCTGCAAAATCTTCTCAATCCACTGGCAGGAGAAGCACACCAACATCAGGGTCCTCCCCAGACCAACATTCCCAGCATTGAGATTCCATTGTGCCAGCCAGGAACCATATACCCAACACCAGGTTCCTAAAGCAGATACTCTGTTCCATGCTGTAACAGCAAGAGATTACCAGTGGCAAAGGAAAAGATTCAAGGACATTCTCAAAACCTCTTTGAAAAAGTGCAACATTCCCAGTCACTCCTGGTATCCCTGGATCATGACATTCAGGATGAGAACCATAAGTTTATGTGATTGGAGTACACAGTTCTGCTTATATGTGGGCAGAGCTCACCACCCTCAAACTACCTGTCTGCCCAGTTTGCCAAGCACTCTCTGCCTCACCTATGGCAAAATCTGTGGGTCCTGCAGTGGACACTTGCTGCCTTTACCATTCTTCATGCTTCTTCCAAGTGCTGTTCCAAATGGATTCATCAGCTTGAGGAAGCAGCATGTGATAATCAACAAGCCAATTCCTTGACCTTGTCTAACACAAAGCCAAGTAGTCATGCCAGCAGGTGATTTTGGAGACTTGAAGGGCCAATGCTATTTGAGTTATACTTCTGGACAGCTTGTGGTTGTTGGTTGTCGATGGTCAGGACACATGGCTGGCGATAAAATGGACATTGGCTCTGTGAATAGTGTCATGTCAGACTGCTCCTTGACTAGTCTAAGACAGATCTACCAACTGATACCAGTTCCCGCTGTTAGTGAGGATGACTTTGCAGGGCTGATTGCAGTGGATTGTCTCATTTGTATCTGTATAACATGATTTGCATCTGAATCCGATGTCTAGGTGAAAGCATAGGTTTTATTTATGTCTTTTGTTGTGTGACAACTGGAAGGAATTGCATTAGTTACTAGGCCATTTCTGAGGACAGTTAGGAATCAGGTACATCAGCATGGGGTATGTGGGACAGATCAGGTGAGGAGGGCAGGTTTCATTCCCTCCAGGAGTCACAGAGTGATACAGCACAGAAACAGGCCCTTCAGCCCAACGTCCTTGTCAATCAAGGTG
Source organism: Pristis pectinata (assembly GCF_009764475.1). NCBI lineage: Eukaryota > Metazoa > Chordata > Chondrichthyes > Rhinopristiformes > Pristidae > Pristis > Pristis pectinata. The sequence continues at coordinate 101,988,920 of NC_067413.1, forward strand.
CCCATCTACGCTAATTCCACTTTCCTGCATTTGGTCTATTTCTTTTTATTCCTTTCGTATCCATTTACCTGTCCAAAGGCTTATTAAGTGTTGTGATTGTACCCACCTTTATCACCTCCTCTGGCAGTTCATTCCATATACCCACTGCCCTTTGTATGAAAAACTTGCTCCTCAAATCTCCTTTAAATATTTCCCCTCTCACCTTAAATCTATGTCCCCAAGTTTTAGACTGCCCTACACTTGGAAAATGATTGTGACTATCTTGGCGTTGGTATTGGTATTGGTTTATTATTGTCACTTGTACTGAGGTACAGTGAAAAACTTGTCTTGCATATTGATCGTACAGATCAATTCATTACACAGTGCAGTTACATTGAGTTAGTACTTTTTTTCTCATCTGTAATCATGTGATATGATAACCATAAATGTATTGCTTTACTCATAGTTATACGCAGTTAAACTTTTGCTCTTGTGGATCAAAATTTTTATTTTAGGGGGCGGTATTACAAGCCAGGTTACTACTTGGTGAGTGTGAGTGTCCCTTTAAGGCACCTGAACTGTAGCGTGTGTGGTTTTGTCTGATTGCTGGGGGTGGGAGTGAAAGGCTTCTATAACTGGACTGATACAAGTGCCTGAAAGTAGATTCACTGAAGTGCTGGCAATGGTAGACATGAGAGAGAGAGGGAGAGAGGGAGAGAGGGAGAGAGGGAGAGGGAACACAGTTGGTAGCACTGACTGCCAGCCTCTGTATTTACAAGTGAAGCACAATCATTGTGACTGTCACTTTTGGAGCAATCTGTGGAGTCCACTTTGTCGTTAACCTGTACCAGGAATCAGGTATATCTGTGGACGGCCACGTATCGAGTGCTCTCGGTGTGGCAAATACTTTGGAACAAAGTAACAGAGATCTTCGGCGATTGGGGTGTCGTATTGGTTCCATCGTGGAACTTGTGGACTTCGTAAACTCCTTCTCTCTATATTCTCTCCACATTCTGATGTGGTCTCAGAAGCTTTTGCTCATCATCTTGCTTCGGAACTGAACTGAACTTTGAGAACTGTTCCTAGACTTGGAGTTTGGGAACTTGCCACACACACACTTTGGTTTATTTTGGTTAATGTCTGATATCTAATGTTTTTCTTTTCTTTTTATTACAAGTAGTTATTAATAAATAGAGTCTAACATTTAAACATGGCTTGTTGTGTTTCTATTGTTGCTGGTACATAACAAAGTAATAAGGTGCAAGGTCACAATAAGGTAGATCGTGAGGTCAGAGTCCATCTCATTGTATAAGGGAACCATTCAATAGTCTTATCACAGTGGGGTAGAAGCTGTCCTTAAGCCTAGTGGTACGTGCCCTCAGGCTCCTGTATCTTCTACCTGATGGAAGAGGAGACAAGAGAGAATGACCCAGGTGGGTGGGGTCTTTGATTATGCCGGCTGCTTCACCAAGGCAGCGAGAGGTAAAGACAGAGACAAGGAAGGGAGGCTAGTGTCCGTGATGCGCTGGGCTGTGTCCACAACTCTCTGCAGCTTCTTGCGGTCTTGGGCAGAGCAGTTGCCGTACCAAGCTGTGATACATCCAGATAGGATGCTTTCTATGGTGCATCGATAAAAGTTGGTGAGTGTCAAAGGGGACATACCAAATTTCTTTAGCCTCCTGAGGAAGTAGAGGCGCTGGTGAGCTTTCTTGGCCGTGGCATCTACGTGATTTGACCAGGACAGTCTACTGGTGATGTTCAATCCCAGGAACTTGAAGATCTCAGCCTTCTCGACCTCAGCAGTGTTGATGTAGACAGGTGCATGTACACCGCCCCCTTTCCTGAAGTCAATGACCAGCTCCTTTGTTTTGTTGACATTGAGGGAAAGGTTGTTGTCATGACACCATTCCACTAAGCTCTCTATCTCCTTCCTGTACCCTGACTCATTGTTGTTTGAGATACAGCCTACTACAGTGGTATCATCTGTAAACTTGTAGATGGAGTTAGAGAAGAATCTGGCCACACAGTCATGAGTGTATAGGGAGTAGAGTAGAGGGCTGAGGACACAGCCTCGTGAGGCACCACTGTTGAGAATAATCATGCCGGAGGTATTGCTGCCTATCCTCACTGATTGTGGTCTGTTGGTCAGAAAGTCAAGGATCCAGTTACAGAGGGAGGTGTTAAGTCCCCGGTCTCGGAGTTTGGTGACGAGTTTGCTTGGAATTATATCTACCCTATCTATGCCCTTCATAAATTTATAAACCTCTATAAGGTCACCCCTCAGCCTCATGCACTCCAGTGAGAACAATCCCAGCCTATCCAATCTCTCCTTGTAACTAAAGACTTGCATTCCAGGCAACATCGTTAATTACAACATCTCTTCTGCATCCTTTCCAGCACCATCTCATCCTTTCTATCGTGCAGTGACCAGAGCTGCACATAATATTGCAAGTGTGGCCTAACCAATATCTTGTCCAGTGACAACCCCGCCTATGAAGGCAGGCAAGCTAAGTACCTTCTTCACTACCCTATCCACCTATGTCACCATTTTCAGGGAACTATGAACTTGCACCTGAGTGTCCCTCAATATATCAACACTTCTAAAGGTCACTGCTGTTTACAGTATATTTACAGCCAGCATTAGATAACCCAAAATGCATTAAGTCACACTTGTCTGGATTAAATTCCATCTGCCACCGCTCTGCCCAACTTTCCAGTTGACCTAATTCCTTTTGAATCCTGAAGCAACAACCCTCACTATTGACAACCTCACCAACCTCCCTGTCGTCAGCAAACTTACTTATCAGACCACAGACACTCCCATCCAAGTCATTTTGTTTATATTCAGAACTTTGCTGAAACAGGTTCTTCTGACAATCTGTTAGTTTCATGGCTACATTAAGTTGTATCAGATTTTTAATTGCAATTTTTTAAGAAACTGAATTCATATTTTGCAATCCAAAACAATATCCTTCTTCTCTATACACAGAACTAGACAATTAATTGATTGATAAATGCAGCATTTATATAAGGAAACTTAGTGCTGTACTCTGAACATTCCAGGACCAAGATCCCAAAGTTAATTAATTCATATCAAAAAGAAAATAATTAAAACTTCCTCAGAAAGATTAGATTGCTGCAGAATTAGCCTCAGTGGTTGCCTTTTTGGGACACAAAAATATCAATACAGAATTGGATTGGGAGCACGTTTATTCGTCTAGCGTGAAACTAAATAACACAGACAGGTTAAAGAAATACTTTGCAGATAATAGATGAGGAAACTATGCTGCATGTAACAGTTCATCCAAACTCTTAAGAACATAAGAAAATGGGAGCAGGAATAGGTCAGCTGACCTCTGAATCCTGCCCTGCCATTCAATATGTGGCTGATCTGCCCCCGGCCTCAACTCTTCTTCTCTGCCAGTTGCACACAGCCCTCGATTCCTCAGCTCCCCCTCTGCTACTGCTGGTATATAGTCACGTGTGGTGATGGTACTAGATTTATCATCTATAAAGGTAGTTGAAATCCATAAGACCTTAAGACCATAAGGCATAGGAGCAGAATTGGGCCATTCAGCCCATCGAGTCTGCTCCATCAATCATTCTCCTCTCAACCCCATTCTCCTGCCTTCTCCCCGCAACCTTTGACACCCTCACTAATCAAGAACCTATCAACCTCTGCTTTAAATACACCCAGTGACTTGGCCTCCACAGCCGTCTGTGGCAATGAATTCCACAGATTCATCACTCTCTGGCTAAAGAAATTCCTCCTCATCTCTGTTCTAAAGGGACGTCCTTCTATTCTGAGGCTGTGCCCTCTGGTCCTAGACTCTCCCACTACTGGAAACATGCTCTCCACGTCCATTCTAACCAGGCCTTTCAATATTCGGTAGGTCTCAATGAGATCCCCCTCATCCTTCTAAACTCCAGTGAGTACAGGCCCAGAGCCATCAAACACTCCTCATACATTAACCCTTTCATCCCTGGAATCATTCTTGTAAACCTCCTCTGGACCCTCTGCAATGCCAGCACATCCTTCCTTAGATATGGGGCCCAAAACTGCTCACAATAATCCAAAGGTGATCTGACCAATGCTTTATTAAGCATCAGCATTACATCCTTGCTTTTATATTTTTGACTGAGAGCAAGAGGCCAGCGCACGGAAACAGCTGAGGAGTTCCGAGGAGATAAGTGTTTTTTTCTCTCTTTCTTCTAACGGTTTCGGAGACAGCGGGGAGTAAGTGCGCAGGCGAGTGACGTCAGTCGTTAGCGCGCGCACAGTTCAAAAAGAAGACTGCCATACCCAGCGGGCAGCATCGGAGTGGGCAGTAGAGTGAGGGGGAAGCAGAGTGATTTGGGCTTTGGCTCAAGGGGCTTCGGCTTAAAGGGGCAAGGCAGGTGAGAAGCTGGTAAGTAAAGATAAGGTGTACCTGTTATCTGTTAGAAATTTTTAAGTAGGAAAAAACTAGGGGGAAAGAAAAAGAATTAGTTCAGATGGAGGACATGGTGGTGTGCTGCAGCTGCTTGATGTGGGAGATCATGGACCTTGCTGTGGTCCAAGATGGCCACATCTGCAGTAAGTGCTTGAGGCTGGAGGAACTTCGGCTCAAAATTGATGAGCTGGAGTTGCAGCTTCAAATGCTGTGGGAGCATCAGGGAGGGAGAGAGTTATGTAGATACTGTACATCAGGAGACGGTCACCCCCCTTAGAGCAGGACTTCTGGAGTCCAGGAAGTAGATAGAAGGGTGACTGTCAGGGGAGGGAAAAGGAAAAAGAAAACGAACAGGTAGACAGTGCAGAGGATCCCGGAGGCTGTTCCCCTCAGTAACAGGTTCTCCGCTTTGGAGGCTGTTGAGGGAGATGACCTGCTGGAGCCTAGCAGCAGTAGCCAGGTCTCTGGCACTGGGACCGGTCCTGCTGCTCAGAAGGGAAGGGAGAAGAAGAGGAAGGCAGTAGTGATAGGGGACTCGATAGTCAGGGAAACAGATAGGAGGTTCTGTGGCAGTGGGCATGAATCCCGGATGGTATGTTGCCTCCCAGGTGCCAGGGTCCGGGATGTCACTGATCGGGTCCACAGTATTCTTGAATGGGAGGGAGTACAGCCAGAAGTCATGGTTCATGTTGGTACCAATGACATAGGCAGGAAGGGGGATAAGGTCCTGAAAAGTGAGTTTAGGGAGCTAGGCAGAAGGCTGAAGAACAGGACCTCAAGGGTAGCGATCTCGGGATTGCTGCCAGTGCCACGTGATAGTAAAGGTAGCAATAGGAGGAGATGGCAAATAAATGTGTGGCTGAGAAGTTGGTGCAGGAGGGAGGGTTTTAGATTTTTGGATCATTGGGATCTCTTCAGGGGAGGGTGGGACCTGTACAGAGAGGATGGGTTACACCCGAACCTGAGAGGGGCCAATATCCTTGCAGCCAGGTTTGCTAGGGTGGTTCAGGAGGGTTTAAACTAGTTTGTGAGGGGGAAGGGAACCGGAGGAGTAGGTTAGAGGAAGAAGGGGATGGGGAAAAATCAGATCTAACAGTAGAGAGGCTTTGAGGAAGGAGAAACAGAATACAGGTGATAAAAGTAGTAAGGTAGATGGGCTAAAGTGCATTTACTTAAATGCAAGAAGCATCAGGAATAAGGGAGATGAAATGAGAGCTTGGATAAGTACATGGGACTATGATATTGTGGCTATCACAGAGACATGGCTGACATCAGGGCAGGAATGGATATTGAATATTCCTGGTTTTCAGTGTTTTAAAAGGGACAGGGAGAGGGGGAGAAGAGGTGGAGGGGTGGCGATACTAGTCAGGGACGCTATTACAGCGGCAGAAAGGGTAGATAATGTAGAAGGATCTTCTCTATAGTCAATATGGGTGGAAGTTAGGAACAAGAAAGGAGCAGTTACTCTACTGGGAGTATTCTATAGGCCTCCTGGTAGCAGTAGGGATACTGATGAGCAGATTGGGAGGCAGATTTTGGAAAGATGCGAAAATAACAGGGTTATTATCGTGGGAGACTCCAACTTCCCAAATATTGCTTGGCACCTGCTTAGTGCCAAAGGTTTAGATGGGGTGGAGTTTGTTACGTGTGTACAGGACGGATTCCTGTCACAGTATGTTGACAGGCCGACGAGAGGGAATGTCATTTTAGATCTAGTTTTAGGTAATGAACCAGGTCAGGTGACAGATCTATCGATGGATGAGCATTTGGGGGACAGCGAACACTGCTCCATAACCTTTGGAATTGTCATGGACAGGGATAGGAGCAAAGAGGATGGGAAGATATTTAATTGGGGAAAGGCGAATTATGAGGTTATAAGGCGAGAACTTGAGAGTGTAAATTGGGGTGACATTTTTGAGGGGAAATGTACTATAGAGATGTGGTCGATGTTCAGGGAACTCTTGTAGGATATAAGGGATAAATTTGTCCTGGTGAGGCAGAGAAGGAATGGCAGGGTGAAAGAACCATGGGTGACAAGGGAGATGGAACAACTAGTTAGGAAGAAGGTGGCAGCATACGTAAGGTGTAAGCAGCAAGGATCAGACAGGGCTAATGAGGAATATAGAGTAGCAAGGAGGGATCTTAAGAAGGAGCTGAGGAGAGCAAGAAGGGGACATGAAAAGGCTTTGGCGAGTAGGGTTAAGGAGAATCCCAAGGCTTTTTTCAAGTACATGAAGAGCAGAAGGATGGCTAGAGTAAAGGTAGGTCCAATTAAAGACAAAGGTGGGAAGATGTACCTCGAAGCTGTGGAAGTGGGTGAGGTTCTCAATGAATACTTCTCTTCAGTATTCACCAAGGAGAGGGGTCTTGATGACGCTGAGGACAGTGTTGGTAAAGTTAATGTCCTAGAGTATGTAGATATCAAGAGAGGATGTGTTCGAGCTGTTAGAAAATATTAGGACAGATAAGTCCCCGGGGCCTGACAGAATATTCCCCAGGCTGCTTCGTGAGGCGAGGGAGGAGATTTGCTGAACCGTTGGCTAGGATCTTTGAGTCCTTGTTGTCCACGGGGATGGTACCGGAGGATTGGAGGGTGGCAAATGTTGTCCCCTTATTCAAAAAAGGTGGTAGTGATAGTCCAGGGAATTACAGGCTGGTGAGCCTTACATCTGTGGTGCGCAAGCTGTTGGAAAGGATTCTTAGAGATAGGATATATGAGCATTTAGAGAATCATGGACCGATTAGGGACAGCCAGCATGGATTTGTGAAGGGAAGATCTTGCCTCACTAGCCTGATAGGGTTCTTTGAGGAGGTAACCAGGAAGATTGATGAGGGTAGTGCAGTGGATGTGGTCTACATGGATCTTAGTAAAGCGTTTGACAAGGTTCAGCATGGTAGGCTTCTTCAGAAGGTCAGAGGCCAAGGGATCCAGGGAGGCCTGGCCATGTGGATTCAGAATTGGCTTGCCTGTAGAAAGCAGAGGGTTGTGGTGGAGGGAGTGCATTCGGATTGGAGGGCTGTGACTAGTGGTGCCCCACAGGGATAGGTTCTGGGACCTCTACTTGTTGTGATATTTATTAATGACTTAGATGAGGGGGTGGAAGGCTGGGTTAGCAAGTTTGCAGATGACACAAAGATTGGTGGTGCTGTGGATAGTGTGGAGGGCTGTCAAAGCTTGCAGAGTGATATTGATAGGATGCAGAGCTGGGCTGACAAGTGGCAGATGGAGTTCAAACCAGAGGTGGTACACTTTGGAAGGACAAACTCCAAGGCGGAATACAAGGTAAATGGCAGGATTCTGGGCAGTGTAGAGGAGCAGAGGGATCTGGGGGTTCATATCCACAGATCACTGAAAGTTGCCACACAGGTGGATAGAGTAGTTAAGAAAGCTTATGGGATCAAGTTTAAGAGCTGCAAAGTAATGATGCAGCTTTACAAAACTCTGGTTAGACCACACTTGGAGTACTGTGTCCAGTTCTGGTTGCCTCATTATAGAAAGGATGTGGAGGTGTTGGAAAGGATGCAGAGGAGATTTACCAGGATGCTGCCTAGATTAGGGAGTATGGATTATGAGGAGAGACTAAGGGAGCTAGGGCTTTACTCTTTGGAGAGGAGGATGAGAGGAGACGTGATAGAGGTATACAAAATATTAAGAGGAATAGATAGAATGGACAGCCAGCACCTCTTTCCCAGGGCACCAATGCTCAATACAAGAGGACATGGCTCTAAGGTAATGGGTGGGAAGTTCAAGGGAGACATCAGAGGGAGGTTTTTCACCCATCGAGTGGTTGGTGCATGGAGTGGGCTGCCTGGGGTGGTGGTGGAGGCTGATACGTTGGTCAAGTTCAAGAGATTGTTAGATAAGCATATGGAGGAATTTAAGATAGAGGGATATATGGAAGGAAGGGGTTAGATAGTCTTAGGAGTGGTCTGAAAGTCGGCACAACTTGGTGAACCGAAGGGCCTGTATTGTGCTGTATTGTTCTATGGTTCTACGGTTTTATGGTTCTATATTCCAGTCCTGTCGACATGAATGCTAATATTGCATTTGAACATAGAACATAGAACAGTACAGTACAATGCAGGCCCTTTGGTCCACAATATTGTGCTGACCTTTAAACCTCACCTAAGACTATCTAACCCCTTCCTCCCACATATCCCTCTATTTTAATTACCTCCATATCCTTATCTAGTAATCTCTTGAATTTGACCAATGTACCTGCCTCCACCACCGCCCCAGGCAGCGCATTCCATGCACCAACCACTCTCTGGGTAAAAAACCTTCCTCTGATATCTCCCTTGAACTTCCCACTCATTACTTTAAAGCCATGCCCTCTTGTATTGAGCATTTGTGCCATGGGAAAGAGGCGCTGGCTGTCCATTCTATCTATTCCTCTTAATATTTTGTACACCTCTATCAAGTCTCCTCTCATCTTCCTTCTCTCCAAAGAGTAAATCTCCAGCTCCCTTAGTCCTTCCTCATAATGCATGCTCTCTAAACCAGGCAGCATCCTGGTAAATCTCCTCTGCACCCTTTCCAATGCTTCCACATCCTTCCTATAATGAGGCGACCAGAACTGGACACAGTACTCTGAGTGTGGTATAACCAGCGTTTTATAGAACTGCATCATTACCTCACAGCTCTTAAACTTAATGATGAGCAAATGATTAGTTTATTAGGTAAGGTATTCACACTTTTATAAAAACTCTTTATCAAATGTTTCGATAAACATACTGCACCTCCAGAGAGTTAATGGGACCTTGCTTTAATGACAAGAAGGAAAATTGTTCATGGGAACCCTTAGAGAGAGGATGTGACCTCTCAGGAAGGAGATAGAGAATTTAGTGGAACGGTGTCATGAAAACAGCTTTTCCCTCAATGTCGACAAAACAAAAGAGCTGGTCATTGACTTCAGGAAAGGGGGCAGTGTACATGCACCTGTCTACATCAATGGTGCTGAGGTCGAGAGGTTTGAGAGCTTCAAGTTCCTGGGAGTGAACATCACCAACAGCCTGTCCTGGTCAAGTCACATAGATGCCACGGCCAAGAAAGCTCACCAGCGCCTCTACTTCCTCAGGAGACTAATGAAATTTGGTTTGTCCCCTTTGACTCTCACCAACTTTTACCGAAGCACCACAGAAAGCATTCTACCTGGATGTATCACGGCTTGGTATGGCAACTGCTCTGCCCAGGACCGCAAGAAGCTGCAGAGAGTTACGGACACAGCCCAGCCCATCACGGACACCAGCCTCCCCTCCTTGGACTTTACCTCTCATTGTCTTGGTGAAGCAGCTGGCATAATCAAAGACCCCAACCACCCGGGACATTCTCTCTTCTCTCCTCTTCCATCGGGTAGAAGATACAGGAGCCTGAGGGCACGTACCACCAGACTCAAGGACAGCTTCTACCCCACTGTGATAAGACAATTAAACAGTTCCGTTATACAATGAGATGGACTCTGACCTCACAATCTACCTTGTTGTGACCCTGCACCTTATTGCACTGCACTTTCTGTGTAGCTGTGACACTTCACTCTGTACTGTTATTGTTTTTACCTGTACTACGTCAATGCACTCTGTACTGACTCAATGTTACTGCACTGTGTAATGAATTGACCTGTACAATCGGTTTGCAAGACAAGTTTCTCACTGTACCTCGGTACAAGTGACAATAATAAACCAATACCAATACCTGGTAAAAATGTTAGCAAAGACTTTCAAAAAATTGAGTATGGTGGTGAATGGAGAATGTTTGGATGATAGATATGGGGGAAATGATGCATGATTTTGGCTGATGTAGTCTTGGGTGACATCATGGGGAACTGTTATGCAAACTGAAGAGATGGATCATTGAAAAATTCTGGAATGTGAATGAGGGTGTTCAACATCATAGGTTTTATCTGCAAGTTCTATGACAAAATATGATGAATGCTAAATAACACGCATATCTTTCAAACTAAAATCATAGAACCATAGAACCATACAGCACAAAACAGGCCCTTCGGCCCACCATGTTGTGCTGTCCATCAAACCACCCTCACACTACCTAACTCCTTCCTCCCGCATATCCCCCCATCCCACACTCCTCCATATGCCTATCCAACAAGCTCTTGAACCTGTCCAATGTATCTGCCTCCACCACCACCCCAGGCAGTGCATTCCATGCACCAACCACTCTCTGGGTGAAAAACCTCCCCCTGACATCTCCCCTGAACCTCCCACCCATAACCTTAAAGCCATGCCCTCTTGTCTTGAGCATTGGTGCCCTGGAAAGGAGGCGCTGACTGTCTACTGTATCTATTCCTCTCAGTATTTCATATACCTCTATCATGTCTCCTCTCATCCTCCTCCTTTCCAGTGAATAAAGCCCTAGCACCTTAAGCCTCTCCTCATATTCAATACTCTCTAATCCAGGTAGCATCCTGGTAAATCTCCTCTGCACCCTTTCCAACGCCTCCACATCCTTCCTATAATGCGGCGACCAGAACTGAACACAGTACTCTAAGTGTGGCCTAACTAGAGTTTTGTAAAGCTGCATCATCACCTCGTGGCTCTTAAACTCAATCCCGCGACTTATCAAAGCCAACATCCCATTGGCCTTCTTAACTGCTCTTTCCACCTGTGAGGCAACTTTCAATGAACTGTGAATATGAACCCCCAGATCCCTCTGCTCCTCTACACTGCCAAGTAACTTGCCATTCACCCAGTACTCTGCCCTGGAGTTTGTCCTTCCAAAGTGTACCACCTCACACTTCTCCGGATTGAACTCCATCAATCCATTTAACAAGAACAGTTGTTAAGTGGGGGGGTGGGCAAGATATTGAAATTATGCCTTGTTTTTGTTCAAATACTATAAACAGAACTACAAACATTAAGGTTTCCAGGAACAGGTGCGTGGTGTCATTCTTTTTCAATATTTTCAAAAATTAGTATCTGTTATTAATGCAACCTCTCCACTGATAGCAACATAAGCAGTACTCTACATCTGTATATAGTTTACTATTCAGCTGAAGCCGACTATTCAGGTTGATAGCAAATTAGCAAGTATTCATTGTGCCTAATTTATTGTCTATGCATTTAATACAAGCAAGCCTGGTTAATTTTAGATGACATCTTGATCAGATGTACTTAATGGAAGCTCACCATGCCCACTTCTTTGATCTTGATGTTGTGCCTAGTTTTCATTGCAGTGTTTTGCTAGTAACCAATCAAAACTTGATGCCATGGTTAAAATCTATCTTTCTCAGTTTCTGAATGGTTAGTTGCTGATGCAGAGATGGCCTTGGACTCTCATTTGGTATTAATGGCAATAACATGGACAGCTGATTCCAAATCTCTATTTGAAAATTTAAATAGAACCAAGTAACTTGCAAGTTGTGATGGAAGTAGAACCAAGGTGCCTTTCCTTTTCTCCTCCTTGGGACTAAACTGTGCAGATAATTAACACACTATTTCAAACCATGATACGTATGGCTAACACAATAACTGCATTTGAAATGTAATTGTTATTTAGAAGTGTTGCAGTTTCTGCTGAATATTAATTGTTTTTTATTTGAGAAGCAGATATTGAAGAGGAAAAAATGGAAACTCGAGAATCAGAAGGTCAAGAGTCTGAAAAAGTAAGTTGCTCTGCAGACTGCAAGAGTGCCAAAGTGCTGAGCACTTCTCGTGCTCAACCCAATGTAATGATTGAAGGACAAATTTGGATAATGGTGTGAATGATGGTATAGATTTCCCAGCTTCTCTGGATGGGCACTTCAATTGCCAAGGCATAGTAGGCTATGAACCAAGGTCTGGTAAATGGGATTATAGTAGAATGGGTACTTGATGGTCAGTGTGGACATGGTGGGCTGAAGGGCCTGTTGCTGTGCTGTATGACTCTGAGTATCTGATGTACTATAGATTTTTGAAATGCATTAACTGTTTTGAAATCATAGTTGTCCAAGTGTTAATGGATGCATCGTCATAGCCTGGAATTGATAGTATTTCAAGTTTAGCTGTTTTCCTAGTGTTCAATTTTATCTGCCTCCCGGTTTAAACTTAAGATTTTACCTTGCTTACATACTCTTAAGTTTCTCCCTCAGAGGAGAAAGTTCTAGTGGTTTCATCAAGAAGACCAATTTCCAGCTCTAATATCATCTGTCTCTTCAGCCTCAGCCTATTAGGAGTTGGAGCTGTCCTTCATGCTTCTGCTAGTTCTAATCTTGGCGGTTCTACTGTTATGACCAATCTCCCTTGTTACAGACTCCATTAATTTCAACTTGAGCAAAACCCTGCTGCATTATTTTAACTTTTCCCAAGTCTCATTCACCTTTTTAAGTCCTCTGCATGCTGATCAAAAACAAAAAACATGAATTTCAAATTTCCTTCTCTTTTGTCCATTCCATGGTCTTGCTCTTCCCCCTGTAAATGTCTCAAACTCTACAACTTTTTTGAGACTTCAGTGTTTTGAGAAAGCGTTTAATAAAGTGTATGGAATCCTGGGATTTGTAAAGTAAAGGCAGACAATACAATCTAGTATTGCAAGGGCAGCACAGTGGTGCAACAGTTGGAACTGCTGTATCACAGCTCCAGTGATCCCGGTTTGATACTGATCTTTGTGTGGAGTTTGCACTCTTTCCGTGTGGCCATTTACTTGCCTCCTGGTTCTGGTTTCTTCCCATGCCTCTACAAAGTGCTGATTGATGGTTTAATTACCCCTAGTATTGGTGTTTGGCAGGAGAACTGGGAGTGATGGACATGCGAGGAGGAGTAGGTTACCAGGAAACAAGTGGGGGAATGGAACAGATATGAATGTTCTGTCAGGAAGCATAAACTTGATGAGCCAAGTGATGACCTCCTGCATCATTAGGAAATATGAAAAAGCAACCAATTGTTTTGAATTTCTAATAGCCACTGCGGAAACCACAACCGGAGTACTATGACCAATTTGTCACATAACGGTAGGAATGATGTAAAGGTCCAAAATAGTGCAGAAAAGTTTTACCAGGATGCTTCCAGGAATGGATTTTTTCAGTTGCAAGATAAAAACAATCTGTTGGAAACTGCAGGTCAGGAAGTTGTGGAAGGAAAAACCAACTTAATATTTCAGGTAAAAGATCCTTCGTCACAACTCTCAAACTTTGCTATCTTCCTGAACAAGACCACATGCAGAAGTTGGACTGGGCAGTGACATCTGATTGTGTGAAAGTTTCAATGGAATTTCACGGGAGCCATAAGCATTGCAGCTGTCATGTAATTGACATGGATGTTTTTTTATCCTGGTCATCTGTATTCCCAATTCCCTAACTTGCATTACTTTGCTAAACTGTTCTTACATTTTACGTCACTAATTTTAGTAGTGTATTTCACAATCTCTCTGCTGTCTGTGCAAAAGCAAGTTTCTCCTATTCCCTTGCCTAAACTGGGTGCACCTCGTCATTTTCGTTCTTCATCTCCTTTCAGTGGTTTACACCAATGATGATGCTATTCTCTTGTGCAGAAAAGAGAACTATATTCAACAGACACTTGCCTTTCACCAGGTGGAAAACAAAGAGGAGACTGAAACAGTTTCGGACAATACAGAGATTTATAGAGCTGCATCATCACCTCGTGGGTCTTAAACTCAATCCCTTGACTTATGAAAGCTAACACCCCATAAGCTTTCTTAACTACCCTATCCACCTGTGAGGAAACTTCCAGGTATCTGTGGATATGAACCCACAGATCCCTCTGCTCCTCCACACTACCCAGAATCCTGCCATTAACTTTGTACTCCGCCTTGGAGTTTGTCCTTCCAAAGTGTACCACCTCACACTTCTCCAGATTGAACTCCGTCTGCCACCTCTCAGCCCAGCTCTGCATCCTATCAATGTCCCTCTGCAATCTTCGACAATCCTCCACACTATCCACAACATCACCAACCTTTGTGACTTCTGCAAACTTGCCAACCCACCCTTCTACCCCCTCATCCAAGTCATTAATAAAAATCACAAAAAGCAGAGGTCCCAGAACTGATCCTTATGGGACACCACTAGTCAAAGCCCTACAATCTGAATGCACTCCCTCCACTACAACCCTCTGCTTTCTACAGGCAAGCCAATTCTGAATCCACACGGCCAAGCTTCCCTGGATCCCATGCCCTCTGACCTTCTGAAGAAACCTACCATGAGGAACCTTGTCAAATGCCTTACTAAAATCCATGTTGACCACATCTACTGCACTACCCTCGTCAATCTATCTGGTCACCTCCTCAAAGAACACTATCAGGCATGTGAGATATGATCTGCCCTTCACAAATCCATGCTGGCTATCCATGATTCTCTAAATGCCCATAGATCTTATCTCTAAGAATCCTTGCCAACAGCTTGCCCACCACAGACATAAGGCTCACTGGTCAATAATTCCCTGGACTATCCCTACTACATTTTTTGAATAAGGGGACAACATTTGCCACCCTCCAATCCTCCGGTACCATTCCCGTGGACAACGAGGACTAGATCCTAGCCAATGGCTCAGCAATCTCCTCCCTCGCCTCATGGAGCAGCCTGGGGAATATTCCATCAGACCCCCGGGACTTATCTGTCCTAATATTTTCCAACAGCTCCAACACATCCTCTCTTTTGATATCAACATGCTCTAGAACATTAACCTTACCAACACTGCCCTCAGCGTCATCAAGGTCCTTTCTTTTTCCTAACTTCCACCCATACTGACTCTAGAGAGGATTCTGCTACATTATCCACCCTTACTGCAGCTGTAATAGTATCCCTGACCAGTAACACCACCCGTCCTCCCCTTCTCCCCCCTCACTATTCCTTTTAAAACACTGAAATCCAGGAATATTCGGTATCCATTCCTGCCCTGGTGACAGCCAAGTCTCTGCAAGAGCCTCAATATCATAGTTCCATGTATTTATTCAAGCTCTCAGTTCATCACCCTTATTCCTGATGCTTCTTGTATTTGTAAATGCACTTTAGCCCATCCACCTTACTACTTTTATACCCTGCACTCTGCTTCTCCTTCCTCAAAGCCTCTCTATATGTTAGATCTGACTTTACTCCAGGCATTTTTTCCACTGACCTATCCCTTCGGTTCCCATCCCCCTTGAAAACTAAAACCCTCCCAAACCACACTAGCAAACCTGCCTGCAAGGATATTGGACCCCTCGAGTTCAGGTGTAACCCATCCAATCTGTACAGGTCCCAACATTTACCACAACTTCTGGCTGTTCTCCCTCCCGCTCAAGAATGCTGTGGACCTGATCAGAGACATCCTGGATCCTGGCATCTGGGAGGCAACATACCATCCGGGATTCTCGCTCACATCCACAGAATCTCCCTTCTGTCCCCTGACTATCGACTCCCCTATCACTATTGCCATCCTCGTCTCGTCCCTTACCTTCTGAGCAGCAGGAACAGTCCCAGTGCCAGAGACCTGGCTACTGCCACTTGATCCCTGTAGGTCATCCTCCTCAACAGCATCCAAAGTGGAATACCTGTTTTTGAGGGGAACCACCTCTGGGGTCCTCTATACTGTCTGCCTGTTCCCTTTCTCTCTCTCTCCCCTAACAGTCACCTATCTATCTGCCTCCTGGACCCTAGAAGCACCTGATCTAAGTGGGGTGACTGCCTCCCAATGCACAGCATCTACATAACTCTCTCCCTCCCTGATGCTTCACAGTGTTTGAAGCTGCAACTCCAGCCCATTAATTCTGAGCCGAAGTTCCTCCAGCCTCAAGCATTTACTGCAGACATGGTCACCGTGCACCACAGCAGGGTCCACTAGCTCCCACATCATGCAGCTGCAGCATATCGCTTTGCCCTCCATCTGAACTATTTTTTTCTTACCTTGCTGTAGTCTCTTAAAACTTATAACAATAGCAGTAAACCTTACCTTTACTTACCAGTGTTGTTGCAGATGGGTCCGCCTCTTGATGCCAAAGCCCGTTGTGCCAAAGCCACGCACTCTGACTCTGTCCACTCCGACGATGGCCGCTCTGCTTGACATGACCTCCTTTTTATTGGCCCTTCTAAATTAGCCCAGACCTGTGAGGGACCCGCTGCTCCTTAGTCTTCCTTACTACTGATTCAACCTGCAAGTTAGCCTTTAGGGAATCCTGCACTAGGACTCCCAAGTCCCTTTGCACCTCCAATTTCTGAATTCTCTCCCCTTTTAGAAGATATTCTATGCTTTTATTCCTTTTACCAAAGTGCATGACCGTACACCCTATGCTGTATTCCACCTGCCACTTCTTTGCCCATTCTCCCAACCTGTCCAAGTCCTTCTGCAGACTCCCTGCTTCCTTAACACTAACTGCCCCTCCACCTATCTTTGTATCATCCGCAAACTTGGCCACAAAGCTATCAATTCTGTCATCGACATCATTAACATATAACATGAAAAGTAGCGGACCCAACATCAACCCCTGCAGAACACCACTAGTCACCGGCAGCCAACCAGAAAAGGCCTCCTTTATTCCCACTCTTTGCCTTCTGCCAGTCAGTCAATCTTCTGTCCATGCTACTACCTTTCCTGTAATGCCATGGGCTCCTATCTTGTTTAGCAGCCTTATGTTTGGCACCTTGTCAAAGGCCCTCTGAAAATCCTAACTAATGTCCACTTACTGTCCTTGGTCTATCCTGACTGTTGCTTCCTCAAAGAATTCCAACAGATTTGTCAGGCAAGATCTCCCCTTAAGGAAACCATGCTGACTTCGGACTATTTTATCATGTGCTTCCAAGTACCCCGAAACCTCATCCTTAATAATGGACTCTAACATCTATCAACCACTGAAGTCAGGCTGACTGGCCTAGAATTTCTTGTCTTTTACCTCCCTCCTTTCTTAAAGAGTGAAGTGACATTTGTGATTTCCAATCCTCCCAAACCATTCCTGACTCTAGTTATTGCTGAGAGTATTTAAAAAGCTTGTGTTTTGCGGGTTTTTCTTTTACAGAATCAGCCTGGACAAATATAAGGAGGGGTAACTGAAGGGGGGGGGGGGGGGGTAGGGGGCATTGTATGCAGCATGTGTGAAGTCAGAGGTAGCACACTTGCCCTGATGAAGGGTGCATCCAGCTGCAGCTCCTGACAAACCTAGTTAGGGAACTGGAGCTGGATGAACTTTGGAGCATTTGTGAGGCAGAAATAGACAGGAGTTTCAGGGAGATAGTCACCCCTAAAAGTCAAGAGGCAGGTAGCTGGGTGACTGTCAGGAGAGGGAAGGGGTCTGAACAGAAAGGGCAGAGCACCCCTGTGGCTGTTCCCATCAACAATAAGTATACTGTTTTGGATACTGCTGGTGGGGATGACCTACTAGGGACAAGTTGTAGCGGTTGTCTCTGGCACTGAGACTGGACCCTCAGCCCAGAAAGGAAAGAGGGAAAAGAAGAGAGCAGTAGTGATGGGGATTCACTAGTTAAGGGGACAGATAAGAGGTTCTGTGGGAGAGATTGAGAATCCTGGATGGTCTGTTGCTGCCCTGCTGCCAGGGTCTGTGATATCTTGGATTGAGTTTTCTACTGTCAGGAGGGAGGGAGAGCAGCCAGATGTTGTGGTTCATGTAGGGACCAATTATGTGAATAGGAAGGGGAAGGAGATCCTGCAAAGAGTTTAGAGAATTAGGTGAAAAGTTGAAGGACAGGACTGCCAAGGTTGCAATCTCAGGATTGCTACCCATGCCATATGCTAGTGAGGCTAGAAATAGGAAGATAATGCAGCTAACTATGTGGCTAAGGAGATGGTGCAGGAGGGAGGGCTTCATGTTTCTGGACAATTGGGCTTCCTTCCAGGGAAGGTGGGACCTGTTCTGATAGGATGGTTTGCACCTGAACTGGAGGGGAACTAACCTACTTGCGGGTAGGTTTGCTAGTGCTGCTCTAGGGGGTTTAAACTAGATTTTCGGGGGAGGGGAACCAGAGTGTTAGAGCAGATGGTGAAGTGGAGAAGGTTAAAGGTCATGTGAGGACTGCATGTTTAGACAGAAATCAAAGGTTTGTACATGATAGAAGTGTTCTCAGGTGCCTCTATCTCAGTGCAAGGAGTATTGTAGGTAAGGCAGATGAGCTTAGGGCGTGGATTGGCACATGGGATTATGACCTTATTGCTATTAGTGAGACTTGGTTGCAGGAGGGGCAGGACTGGCAGCTTAATGTTCTGGGGTTCTGTTTCAGATATGATAGAGGGGGAGGAGTGGCATTACTAGTCAGGACAAAGATCAGCTGTGCATGGACAGGACAGCCTGGAGGGCTTGTTTGAGGCCATATTGGTGGAGCTGAGGAATGCAAAAGGTGTGACTGCACTAATAGGGTTGTATTATAGACTGCCCAACAGTCAGAATTGGAGGAGCAAATCTGTAGTGAGGTAGCAGACTGACGTAAGAAACAAAGTTGTAATAGTAGGGGATTTTAACTTTCCACATAGATTGGGACTCCCACACTGAAAGGGCTGGATGGCTTGGAATTTGTCAAATATGTTCAGGAAAGTTTTCTAAATCAATATATAGAGGTACCAATGAGAGAGAATGCAATACTTGATCTCCTATTACAGAACCAGACAGGTCAGGTGACAGAAGTATGTGTAGCTGAGCATTTTGGGTCCCATGACCATAATGTAATTAGTTTCAAGTTAATTATGGATAAGGATAGGTCTGGTCCTCGAGTTGAGGTTCTAAATTGTAGTCAGGCCAGTTTTGTGGAAATGAGAGAGGATCTAGGAAGACTGCATTGGGATAAGTTGTTTTCTGGCAAGGATGTGTTCAGTAAGTGGAAGGCCTTCAAAGGTGAAATTGAGAGTGTAGAGTTTGTATGTTCCTGCCAGGATTAAAGGCAAAGTTAACAGGCATAGGGAACCTTGGTTTTCAAGGGATGTTGGCAATCTTAAGAGGTGTATAGAAGGTATAGGCAACTAGGTACAAATGAGGTACTTCAAGAGTATAGAAGTAAGAAAGTACTAAAGAAGGAAATCAGGAATGCAAAAAGAAGACATGAGGCTGCTCTGGCAGATAATGTGAAGGTAAACCCAACGGGTTTCTACAAGTATATTAAGAATAAAAGGATAGTAAGGGATAAAATTGGTCCCCTAGAAGATCAGTCGTGGGCTATGTGTGGAGCATCAGGAGTTGGGAGAGATCTTAAACAGATTTTTTGCATCAGTATTTACTCAGGAAACTTGCTTAGTGGATATGGAAGGGAAACAAGCAGGAGTGTCATGGAACATAGAGATTAAACAGGAGGAGGTGCTTGCTGCCTTACAGCAAATAAAGGTAGGTAAATCCCCCGGGCCTGATAAGATATTTCCTCAGATCTTGAGAGACTAGTGTAGAAATTTTAGGGGCCCTGGCAGATATATTTAAAATGTCCTTGGCTATGGGTGCGGTACTAGAGGGTAGCTCATGTTCCGTCCTTTAATAAGGGATCTAAAAGTAAACCAGGTAATTACAGGCCAGTGAACCTGACATCAGTAGTAGGTAAATTATTGGAAGGTGTTCTGAGAGATCAGATATACAAGTATTTGGACAGCCAAGGGCTGATTAAGGATAGTCAGCATGGCTTTGTGTGTGGTAGATCATGTTTAATGACTCTTGCAGAGTTTTTCAAGGAGGTTACCAAGAAAGTAGATGAAGGAAAAGCTGTGGATGTTGTCTACATGGACTTTAGTAAGGCCTTTGACAAGGTCCCACATGGGATGCTAGTTCAGAAGGTTCAGTCACTAGGTATCCATGGAGAGGTTGTAAACTGGATTTGAAATTGGCTGTATTGGAGAACACAGAGCATGGTAGTGGATGATTGTCTCTCAGACTGGAGGCCTGTGACTAGTGGTGTGCCTCAGGGATCTGTGATGGGGCCATCATTGTTTGTCTATATCAATGATCTAGATGTAGTAAATTGGATCAGCAAGTTTGCTGACGACACTAAGATTGGAGGTGTTGTGGACAGCGAGGAAGGCTTTCAAAGCTTGCAGAGGGATCTGGAAAAATGGGCCATAAAAGGCAGATGGAATTTAATGCAGACAAGTGAGGTGTTGCATTTTGGAAGGACAAATCAAGGTAGGACAGACACAGTAAATGGTAGGGCACTAAGGAGTGCAGAGGAACAAAGGGATCTGGGAGTTTAGATACATAATTCCCTGTAAGTAGCATCACAGGTAGACAGGGTTGTAAAGAAAGCTTTTGGCATCCCGGCATTCATAAATCAAAGTACTGAGTATAGGAGTTGGGATGTTATGGTGAGGTTGTATAAGACATTGGTGAGGCCAGATTTGTAGTATTGTGCAGTTCTGGTCACCTAACTATAGGAAGGATATCAGTAAGATTGAGAGTGCAGAGGAGACATACTAGAATGTTGCCAGGTCTTCAGGAGTTGAGTTATAGGGAAAGATTGAACAGGTTAGGACTCTATTCATTGGAGCATAGAAGAATGAGGGGAGATTTGATAGAAGTTTACAAGATTCTGTGGTATAGACAGTAAATTCTAGTAGGCTCTTTCCACCTAGATTAGGAGAGATAAGTACAAGAGGACATGGCTTTAGGGGGAAAGGTTTGGGGGAACTTCACTACTCAGTGGTGGGAGTGTGGAATGAGCTGCCATCTGATGTGGTAAATGCAGGCTCACTCAAGTTTTAATAGTAAATGGATAGGTACATGGATGGAAGAGGTCTGGAGGGTTATGGACTGGGTGCAGGTCAAGGTGACTAGTGGAATAAAGTTTTGGCACAGTAGAAGGGCTGAATGGCCCGTTTTCTGTGCTGTAGTATTCTATGGTTCTATCACTACTAATGCCTCCACAATCTCTTTGGCTACCTCTTTCAGAACCCTGGTGTGTAGTCCATCCAGTCCTAGTGCAGGGGGAAGGGTTTCAGATTTGTGGATCGTTGGGATCTCTTCTGGGGAAGGTATGAACTGTACAAAAGGGACAGGTTACACCTGAACTGCAGGGGACCAATATCCTTGCAAGCAGATTTACTAGAGCTGTTGTGGAGGGTTTAAACTAGTTTGGCAAGGGGATGGGAACCCAAGTGATAGGTCAGAGCATGGGGTAGTTGGTGTACAGGTTGATGCAGTGTGTAGAGAGACTGAGGAAGGATAGGCAGTTGAAAGGGCAAAATTCCAGTTAGTTGGATGGGTTGAAATGTCTATTTTAATGGGAGAAGTATCAGGAACAATGGTGATGAACTTTAGAGCATGGGTCAGTACATGCAACTACAATGTTATGGCCATTAGAGACTTGGCTGTCACAAGGGCTGTTGGATGTTCTGGGGTTGAATGTTTCAAAAGGGACAGGGAAGGAGGTAAGAGTTGGAGTGTCACAGCTGTAGAAAGGGAAGACATCCTGGAGGGATCATCCACTGAGTCAGTATGGGTGGAAGTCAAACAGGAAGGGAGTGATCACTCTATTGGGAGTGTTCTACAGAACCTCCCCCCACCCCCCCAGCAGCAGAGATGCTGAGGAGCAGATCAGGAGGCAGATTTTAGTTCAGAATCGTGCAAAAATAACAGGGTTGTTGTCATGGTTGATATCAACTTCCCTAATATGATGGGCACCTCCTTAGTGTAAAGGGGATAGATGAAGCAGAGTTTGTTCAGAGTGTTCAGGAAGGATTCCTGACAGTATGTGCAGAGGCCATACTGGACCTGATACTGGGCAATGAGCCTGATCAGGTTTCAGATCTCTTTATGGAAGAACATTTTCAAGATAGTGACCATAACTCCTTGACCTTCTCCATAGCCTTGGAGAGGGATAGGTGTAGATGATATGGGAAAGTATTTAATTGGGGGAGGGGGAATTATGATGCTATTAGGCAGGAACTTGTGTAAATTGTGAACAGATGTTCTTGGGTGAATGCACAGTGGAAACGTGGAGGTTGTTTAGGGAGTACTTACATGGGGCTCTGGAGAGGTTTGTCCCATTGAGGTAGTGAGGGATCTGTGGTTGACAAGAGACATAGAATATCTTGTCAAGAGGAACAAAGAAGCTTACCTGTAGCTTAGAAGCATGGAACAGACAGGGCTCTGGAGAATTGAGGTAGCCAGGATGGAGCTTAAGAATGGACTTAGGAGAGCTAGAAGCGGGCATGAGAAGTCCTTGAGTAGGATTAAGGAAAACCCCCAAGGTGTTCTTCTAATATGTGAAGAACAGGAGGATGAGTAGAGTGAATGCAGGGCTGATTAGGAACAGAGGAGGAAACATGTGCCTGGAGTCAGAGGAGGTAGGGGAGGTCCTTGGGTGAATACTGCAGCAAAGTATTCATTGTGAGAAGCCTTGACATGTGTGAGGATGGTGCACTGATATGCTAGGGCATGATGCTGTTAAGGAGGATGTGCTGGAACTTCTGAAAACATTAGGAGGGGTAAGTCCCTGGGGCTGGATGGGATATATCCCAGGATACTATAAAGTGAGGGAAGAGATTTCTGAGCCCTTGGTGATGATCTTTGCACCCTCACTGACCACAGGAGTAGTACCAGATAGTTGGAGGGTGGCAAATGTTATCCCTTTGCTCAAGAAAGGGAGCAGGGATAACACTGAGAATCATAAACCACTGACCCTTACTTCAGTGGTGGGCAAATTAATGGTAAAGATTTTTAGGGACAGGAGTTCTGAGCATTTGGAGAAGCATAGTCTAGGTTAGGGATAGTCTGCATGGCTTTGAGGGGCAGGTCATGCCTCAAGCCTGATTGAATTAGAACCATAGAACAGCACAGAAAACAGGCCATTTGGCCCTTCTAGTCTGTGCCAAAACATTATTCTGCTAGTCCCATTTACCTGCACCCAGACCATAACCCTCCAGACCTCTCCTGTCCATGTATCTATCCAATTTATTCTTAAAACTCAAGAGTGAGCCGGCATTTACTACATCAGATGGCAGCACTTTGAGTGAAGAAGTTCCCCAAAACCTTTCCCTTTTCACCCTAAAGCCATGTCCTCTCGTACTTATCTCTCCTAATCTAGGTGGAAAGAGCCTACTCGCATTTACTGTCTATACCCCTCAATTTTGTAAACATCTATCAAATCTCCCCTCATTCTTCTATGCTCCAAGGAATAATGTCCTAATCTTTCCCTATAACTCAACTCCTGAAGACCTGGCAACATTCTAGTAAATCTCCTGTGCACTTTCAATCTTACTGATATCCTTCCTATAGTTAGGTGACCAGAACTGCACACAATACTCCAAATTTGGTCTCACCAATGTCTTATACAACCTCACCATAACATCCCAACTCCTATACTCAATACTTTGATTTACGAATGCCAGGATGCAAAAAGCCTTCTTTACAACCCTATCTACCTGTGATGCTACTTACAGGGAATTATGTATCTGAACTCCCAGATCCCTTTGTTCTTCTGCACTCCTCAGTGCCCTACCATTTACTGCGTATGTCCTCCCTTGATTTGTCCTTCCAAAATGCAACACCTCACACTCGTCTGCATTAAATTCCATCTGCCATTTTCTGGCCCATTCTTCCAGTTGGTTCAGATCCCTCTGCAAGCTTTGAAAGCCTTCCTCACTGTCCACTACATTTCCAATCTTAGTGTCATCAGCAAATTTGCTGATCCAATTTAATACATTATCTAGATCATTGATATAGACAACAACAATGGCCCCATCACAGATCCCTGAGGCACACCACTAGTCACAGGCCTCCAGTCTGAGAAACAATCATCCACCACCACTCTGTCTTCTCCAATACAGCCAATTTCAAATCCAGTTTACAACCTCTCCATGGATACCTAGTGACTGAACCTTCTGAACTAGCATCCCATGTGGGACCTTGTCAAAGGCCTTACTAAAGTCCATGTAGACAACATCCACAGCCTTTCCTTCATCTATTTTCTTGGTAACCTCCTTGAAAAACTCTGCAAGATTCGTTAAACATGATCTACCACGCACAAAGCTATGCTGACTATCCTTAATCAGCCCTTGGCTGTCCAAATACTTGTATATCTGATCTCTCAGAACACCTTCCAATAATTTACCTACTACTGATGTCAGTTTCACTGGCCTGTAATTACCTGGTTTACTTTTAGATCCCTTATTAAAGGACGGAACATGAGCTACCCTCTAGTACCGCACCCATAGCCAAGGACATTTTAAATATATCTGCCAGGGCCCCTAAAATTTCTACACTAGTCTCTCAAGGTCTGAGGAAATATCTTATCAGGCCTGGGGGATTTACCTACCTTTATTTGCTGTAAGGCAGCAAGCACCTCCTCCTGTTTAATCTCTATGTTCCATGACACTCCTGCTTGTTTCCCTTCCATATCCACTAAGCAAGTTTCCTGAGTAAATACTGATGCAAAAAATCTGTTTAAGATCTCTCCCATCTCCTGAGGCTCCACACATAGCCCACCACTGATCTTCTAGGGGACCAATTTTGTCCCTTACTATCCTTTTAATATACTTGTAGAAACCTTTTGGGTCTACCTTCACATTATCTGCCAAAGCAACCTCATGTTGTCTTTTTGCCTTCCTGATTTCCTCCTTTAGTATTTTCTTACTACTTCTATACTCTTCAAGTACCTCAATTGTTCCTAGTTGCCTATACCTGCTATACACCTCTCTCTTTTTCTTAACCAGATGGCCAATATCCCTTGAAAACCAAGGTTTCCCATGCTTGTTAACTTTGCCTTTAATCCTGGCAGGAACATGCAAACTCTGCACTCTCAAAATTTTGCCTTTGAAGGCCTTCCACTTACTGAACACTTCCTTGCCAGAAAATAACTTATCCCAATCTGCTCTTCCTAGATCCTTTCTCATTTCCACAAAATTGGCCTGACTCCAATTTAGAACCTCAACTCGAGGACCAGACCTATCCTTATCCATAATTGACTTGAAACTAATGACATTATGGTCACTGGACCCAAAATGCTCACCTACACATACTTCTGTCACCTGACCTGTCTGGTTCCCTAATAGGAGATAAAGTATTGCATTCTCTCTCGTTGGTACCTCTATATATTGATTTAGAAAACTTTCCTGAACACATTTGACAAATTCCAAGCCATCCAGCCCTTTCACAGTGTGGGAGTCCCAGTCAATCTGTGGAAAGTTAAAATCCCCTACTATTACAACTTTGTTTCTTACATCGGTCTGCTATCTCACTACAGATTTGTTCCTCCAATTCTCTCTGACTGTTGGGCAGTCTATAATACAACCCTATTAGTGTGGCCACACTTTTCCTGTTCATCAGCTCCACCCATATGACCTCTGTAGACAAGTGCTTCAGCCTGTCCTGTCTACGCACAGCTGTGATCTGTTCCCTGACCAGTAATGCCACTCCTCCCCCTTTCATCCCTTCCCTCTATCACGTCTGAAACAACAGAAGCCCAGAACATTAAGCTGCCAGTCCTGCCCCTCCTGTAACCATGTCTCACTAATAGCAATAACATCGTAATCCCACGTGCCAATCCACGCCCTAAGCTCATCTGCCTTACCTACAATACTCCTTGCATTGAAATAGATGCATCTGAGAACATTACTATCATGTACAAGCCTTTGATTTCTGTCGATACCTGCAGTCCTCGCATGACCTATAACCTCCTCCACCTCACTATCTGCTCTAACATGCTGGTTCCCCTCCCCCTGAAAACCTAGTTTAAGCCCCCCAGAGCAGCACTAGCAAACCTACCCGCAAGTGTGTTAGTTCCCCCCTCCAGTTTAGGTGCAGACCGTCCTGTTGGAACAGGTCCCACCTTCCCTTGAAGGAAGCCCAATTATCCAGAAACATGAAGCCCTCCCTCCTGCACCATCTCTTTAGCCACATATTTAGCTGCATGATCCTCCTATTTCTAGCCTCACTAGCATGTGGCATGGGTAGCATCCTGAGATTGCAACCTTGGAGGTCCTGTCCTTCAACTTTGTACCTAATTCTCTAAACTCTTTGCAGGACCTCCTCCTCCTCCTCCTCCTTCCTATCCACCTCATTGGTCCCTACATGGACCACGACATCTGGCTGCTCACCCTCCCTCCTGAAAATATCGAGAACTTGATCCGAGATATCATGGACCCTGGCACCAGGGAGGCAACGGACCATCCAAGATTTTCGATCACTCCCACAGAACCTCCTATCTGACCCCTAACTATCGAATCCCCTATCACTACTGCTCTCTTTTCCCTCCTTCCTTTGAGCTGAGGGTCCCGTCTCAGTGTCAGAGACTCAACCACTACAACTTGTACCTAGTAGGTCGTCCCCACCAGCAGTATCCAAAACAGTATACTTATTGTTGATGGGAATGGCCACAGGGGTGCTCTGCCCTTTCTGTCTATATCCCTTCCCTCTCCTGACAGTCACCCAGCTGCCTGCCTCATGACTTTTAGGGGTGACTATCTCCCTGAAACTCCTGTCTATTTCTGCCTCACAAATGCTCCAAAGTTCATCCAACTCCAGTTCCCTAATTAGGTTTGTCAGGAGCTGCAGCTGGATGCACCTTTTACAGGTGTGGTCATCAGGGACAAGTGTGCTGTCTCTGACTTCCCACATACTGAACATGGAGCACACAACTGCCCTAACTGCTGCCTTCATTACCTACTCCTACATTAATTAAAATAAAGGAAATTACTGGCCTTACCTCTCTAGGAGCAAGCTCTTCCTCAGCCTCTGCTTGCCAAAGCCTCAGAGCTCTACTCCTACCCTGAGCCACTCACAGACTGGGCACTCCTCACTGGCTGCTCCTCTTCAGTTACCCCTCATTTTTCCCTGCCAATTATCTCAAGTACTCACTCCCTCTAATCAACCAATTAAACTGTTTCAAATACTCAGCCCCTACCTGTTAGAGACCTGCTGCTCCAACAGCTCCCCGGCCAATCCTGTAAGGGAAAAGCCTGCGGAAAAACACACTGCTTTTTAAATACTCAGCCCCTACCTGTTAGAAACATGCTGCTCTAATGGCTCCCGGGCTGATCCTGTAAAGGGGGGACAATTCTGAGGATGTGACAAAATGCATTGATAAGGGCAGAGCAGTGGATGTGGTGTATAGACTTTATAAGGTGTTTGATAACGTTCCCCATGATAGGCTCATTCAGAAGTTCAGGGGGCATGGTATCCAGGGAAATTTGTCTATGTGGATTCAGAATTGTCTTGTCCATTAGAAGGCAGAGGGTGGTTGTAGATGGGGTGTACCTGCTCTGTGATTTTTTTTATATAAATGACTTGGATGAGGAAGTGGAAGGGTGGGTTAGTAAATTTGCAGATGATACAAACGTTAGTGGTGTGTGGATAGTGTAAAAGGTTGCTGAGGGTTACAACGGGACATTAATAGGATGCAAAGCTGGGCTGAGAAGTGGCAGATGGAGTTCAACCCAGAAAAGTGAAGTGATTCACTTTGGAAGGCCAAAAACAGGGTTAATGGCAGGACTCTTAGGAGTGTGGAGGAACAGATGGATCTTGGGGTCCATGTCCATAGCTCCCTCAAGGTTGCCGCACAGGTTGATAGGGTTGTTAAGGTGGCGTATGGTGTGTTGGCCTTCATTAGTCAGGGTATTGAGGTCAAGAGCCACGAGGTGATGTTGCAGCTCTATAAAACCCAGGTTAGACCACACTTGGAGTATTGTTCAGTTCTGGTCACCTCACTCTTGGAAGGATATGGAGGCTTTAGAAAGGGTGCAGAGAGATTTACCAGGATGCTGCCTGGATTGCAGAGCATGTTTTATAAGGATAGGTTGAGTGAGCTGGGGCTTTCCTCTTTGGCATGAAGGAGGATGACAGGTGACTTCACAGAGGTGCACAAGATGATAAGAGGCATAGATCAAGTGGACAATCAGACTTTTTCCCAGGGCAAAAATGGCTATCACAAGTGAGCATAATTTTAAGGTGATTCTGGGAAGGTATGGGGGGGGCGGGTGGAATGTCAGGAGTAAGTTTTTTTTAGTGGGCGTGTGGAACACACTGCCAGAAGTGCTGGTAGAGGCAGATACACTGGGGACATTTAAGAGATTTAGATATGCACATGGATGTTAAAGAAATGGAGGGCTATGTGGGATGAAAGGGTTCTATAGATCTTAGAGTAGGTTAAAATGTCGGCACAACATTGTGGGCTGAAGGGTCTGTACTGTTCTGTAATGTTCTATGTTATCAACTTTCAGACCTTTCAGCTTCCCAAGCATCTTCTCCTTAGTAATAGCAACTACACTCACTTCTGCCCCCTGACTCTCTCAAATTTATGGCATGTTTGCTGATGTCTTCCACAGTGAAGACTAATGCAAAATACTCACTCAGTTCATCCACCATGTCCTCGTTCCCCATTACCAGCTCTCCAGTGTCATTTTCCAGCGGTCCGATGTCCACTCTTACCTCTCCTTAACTCTTTATCTGAAAAAACTTGGTATCCTCTTTTACATTGGCTAGCTTCGTATTTCATCTTTTCTCCCCTTATTGCTTTTTTAGTTGCCTTCTGTTGGTTTTTAAAAGTTTCCCAATTCTCTAGCTTCCCTCTAATTTTTAAAATATTGCATGCCCTCTCTTTTGCTTTTATTGCTGTCTTTGACTTCCCTTGTCAGCCACGGTTGCCTCATCCTCCCTTTCAAATGCTGCTTCTTTGGAATGAACTGATCCCATGTCTTCTGAATTTCTCCCAGAAACTCCTGCCATTGTTGCTCCACCATCATACCTGCTTGCATCCCCTTCCCATCAACTTTGGCCAGCTCCTCTCTCATGCCTCTGCAGTTATCTTTACTCAACTGTGATACTGATACATCCGATTTCAGCTTCTCCCTCAAACTGCAGGGTGAATTCTATCATATGATCACTGGCTTCTAAGGGTTCCTTTACCTTAAGCTCCCTAATCAGATCTGGTTTATTGCACAACACCAGATCCAGAATTGTCTTTTCCCCAGTGGGCTCAACCACAAGCTGCTCTAAAAAGCCATCTTGTAGGCATTCTACGAATTCCTTCTCTTGGAATCCAGTACCAACCTGATATTTTTCCCAGTCTACCTGCATATTGGAATCCCCTATGACCACTGTAACATTGCCCTTTTTACATGCCTTTTCTATTTCCTGTTGTAATTTGTACCCCACATCCTGGCTGCTATTTGGAGGCCTGTATATAACTCCCAACAGGGTCTTGCAGTTTCTTAACTCCACCCACAAGGATTCTACATCTTCAGATCCTATGTCACTTCTTTCTAAGGATTTGATTTCATTTTTTACCAACAGAGCCACCCCACCCCCTCTGCCTGTCTTTTTGATAGGATGTGTATCCTTGGATGTTTCGCTTCCAGCTGTGATCTTCTTTCAACCATGACTCTGATGCCCACAACCTTGTACCTGCCAATTTCTAACTGAGCTCATCTACCTTATTTTGTGTATTGCATGCATTCAAATATAACACCTTCAGTCCTACTATTCACCACCTTCTCAAATTTGTCTCCATGTTGCCTGAAGTTAAATTCTTTTCCCTTTCTAACCTTTCTGTCTTAGTCTTTATTCTGGAGACTTCGGTAACCTCTCCTGCACTCTCCTTCCCTTTTACTTTATCCATACTTATCCAATCTATTGAACCCACTATTTAGTTTAAAGGCTGATCTACAGCCCTAGTGATGCGATTCACCAGGACCCTGGTCCCAGTGTGGTTCAGGTGGAGCCCGTCCCATTGGAAATCTCACTATAACAGTTTCAGAAATTGAAATGAATTTTTAAAAATGTGGAGAAAGCACTAATGCCCATTTAGGGAAAGAACCCTGGTCAACAATTGCAAGGTTCCTGCTCCACATCAATGCAGTTAACTCTTAAATGCTCTTGAAAATGGCCTCTCTGGGCAGTCAATGCAAAACAAAGTAATAAATGCAGGCATTGAACATTAAATTCATTTTTAAAAAATTCAGTACTTTCTTAAGTGATTTGGGGGCTGTTGGCATGAGTAAAGTTCAAATACTTTGGTCCAATATTTGGTATGGGACTCAAATGCATGATTTATGACTCAAAAGGAAGTTCTTTGAAAATTCATTCTTGGAATATGAATGATGCTAGCAAGACTCAAATGTATGGTCTTCCCTGATTGCTTTGGTAACTATAAAAATTATCTATGTAACAATTAACCACTGCACTATCTTTCTCAAATGTTGGTAGTTTTACATGTACAGATTTATAATTTTTTCAATTTTCTACATTTAATCCTGTAAAAGCAAGTGTACACTTTATGTTGTACTACCTAAATATCTCATTCAACAGTAAATATCTCAGCAAATGACATTATTGTAGGTGGTAAGCCCATTATTGAATGACAGCTGTTGTGGTGAAGGTAGTCCCTCAATGACATTAGGTAGAGCCTGAGGATTATCACAGAATCCTGGAATTGCCATGGCACAGATGGAGGCCGTTTAAGCCATTAATCAGCTGCATTCCCTTTCTTTCCCCAAAGTCTGCAAATTATTTTCTCCCAAATGCCTTCCTAATTCACACTTGGAAGTCTGATTTGACTTTTTCCACTGGACTTGTAGGCAGTTGTCAGATCATAACTACTCCCTTTATATGAAAATATTCTCCTCAATTTCCCCTTGTATCTTTTGCCCATCATTTGGATCTGTGCCTCCTGGTCCTCGGACCATATATACATGGGAACATACTCAACTTACTCTGTCTAAACCTACAAACACATTTTTCACATCAAATTTCCTCCCAACCATCTTTGCTCCAAAAGGCACGTCTCCAGTCTCACCATTTAACTTAATTTCCTCATCCCTAGAACCATTCTGGCAAAACTATGCACTATTCTGCAGTTTTGCACTTGTTTTTCTATTTTACTGTTATATTTATTATTGCTATGTATACTGTTTACTCTGTGAGCTTCATGTAAACAAGGAATTTTACTGCACCTTGGTGTGTACGACAATAAACTAATTTGAATCTGAATCTACATCCAGAAAAGACCCAAAACAATGAAGGAATAATGTTATATGTCTGAGTTGGACATGAATACATTGGAGAGGGAACCTAGAGATAATGTCCCTGTTAACCTATTGCTTTTATCTGGCTTGGTGGTGGAGGTTGATAGTTTAGGAAATTTTGTCGAAGAAGCCAGGAAATTGGAAGATTAAATTGGGAACAGATGTTCTCTGGGAAAAGTACGGAAGATATGTGGCAAATATTCAGGGGGTATTTGTGTGGAGCTCTGCATAGACATGTTCCAATGAGACAAGGGAGCCATGATAGGATACAGGAACCATGGTGTACGAAGGCTATAATAAATCTAGTCAAAAGGAAAAGTAAAGCATACAAAAGGTACAGAGAACTAGGTAATGTTAGAGATCTGGAGGAGTACAAGGCTAAAAGGAAGGAACCTAAGAAAGAGATTAAGTGAGCCAGAAGGGGACATGAGAAGGCCTTGGCGGGCAGGATTAAGGAAAACCCCTAGGCGTTCTACAAGTACGTGAAGAGTACGAGGATGAGATGCGAAAGGATAGGGCCTATCAAGTGCAGCAGTGGGTACTCAATGAATACTTTACATCAGTATTCACCACGGAAAAAGACCTGGGTGATTGTAGTGGGGACTTGCAGCAGCCCGAGAAGCTTGAGCAGGTAGATATTAGAAAAGAGGTGGTGTTGAAACTTTTGGAAAGCATCAAGTTAGATTCACCAGGACCAGATGAGATGTATCCCAGGTTGCTGTGGGAGGCGAGGGAGGAGATTGCAGAGCCCCTGACGATGATTTTTGCGTCGTCGATGGAGACGGGAGAGGTTCCAGAAGATTGAAGGGTTGCGGATGTTGTTCCCTTATTCAAGAAGGGGAGTAGGGACAGCCCAGGAAATTATAGACCAGTGAGTCTTACCTCAGTGATTGGTAAACTGATGGAGAAGATCCTGAGAGGCAGGATTTATGAACATTTGGAGAGGTATAATATGATTTGGAATAGTCAGCATGGCTTTGTCAAGGGCAGGTCTTGTCTTACGAGCCTGATTGAATTTTTTGAGGATGTGACTAAGCACATCGATGAAGGGAGAGCAGCAGATGTAGCGTATATGGATTTCAGCAAGGTGTTTGATAAGGTACCCCATGCGAGGCTTATGGAGAGGGTGAGGAGACATGGGATCCAAGGGGACATTGCAGTGTGGATCCAGAACTGGCTGGCCCACAGAAGGCAAAGAGTGGTTGTTGAAGGGTCGTATTCTGAGTGGAGGTCGGCGACCAGTGGTGTACCTCAGGGATCTATACTGGGACCCTTACTCCTTGTGATTTTTATGAACGACCTGGATGAGGAAGTGGAGGGATGGGTTAGGAAGTTTGCGGATGACACAAAGGTTGGGGGTGTTGTGGATAGTTTGGAGGGCTGTCAGAGGTTACAGAGGGACATAGATAGGATGCAGAGTTGGGCTGAGAAGTGGCAGATGCAGTTCAACCCAGATAAGTGTGAAGTGGTTCATTTTGGTAGGTCAAAATGTTGATGGAATATAGTATTAATGGTAGGACTCTTGGCAGTGTGGAGGATCAGAGGGATCTTGGAGTCCGAGTCTATAGGATGCTCAAAGCAGCTGTGCAGGTTAACTCTGTGGTTAAGAAGGCATATGGTGCATTGTCCTTCATCAATCGGGGAATTGAATTTAGAAGCCGTGAGGTATTGTTGCAGCTATATAGGTCCCTGGTCAGACCCCACTTGGAGTATTGTGCTCAGTTCTGGTCACCTCACTACAGGAAAGATGTGGAAGCCATAGAGAAGGTGCAGAGGAGATTTACAAGGATGCTGCCTGGAATGCGGAGCATGCCTTATGAAAGCAGGTTGAGGGAACTCGGCCTTTTCTCCTTGGAGAGACGGAGGATGGGGGGGGGACCCGATAGAGGTGTATAAGATGATGAGAGATATTGATAGGGTAAAGAGTCAGAGGCTTTTCCCCAGGGCTGAATTGGTGGCCACACAAGGACATAGGTTTAAGGTGCTGGGGAGTAGGTACAGAGGAGATATCAGGGGTAAGTTTTTTCACTCAGAGAGTGGTGAGTGTGTGGGATGGGCTGCCGGAAACGGTGGTGGAGGCGGATACGACAGGGTCTTTCAAGAGACTGATAGGTACATGGAGCTGAGTAAAATACAGGGCTAGGGGTAAGCCTAGTAATTTCTAGGGTTGGGACATGTTCGACACAGCTTTGTGAGACTAAGGGCCTGAATTGTGCTGTAGTTTTTCTATGTTCTATGTTCTAAGCCCTGGAAAGCTGTTGAAGCATATGCTGTGGAGAATATACTGTGCTGCTATGGGGTGAACCAGCCAAGGACAGAGTGGTAATTGTGCAGTCAAACAGACTAGTGTGTCTTCGACAGTGTCAGCAAAAATTGTACAAGAGACAATTGCTTTCACATTATATTTTAAGCTGTTCCTCAAAGTAATTTAAGGGTTGGAAAATCATGGGGGTTAAAACTGTCTGCACTGACATATAAGTGTTTCATGTAATTACATTGAATCTTGCAACACAGGAACAACTCTAGAGCTGTTGCAGCTGTAGAATACTTTGGTTAGACCACACTTTGAGTATAGTGTTCAGTTCTGGTTGCTTCATTATAGGAAGGATGTGGAAGCTTTA
Organism: Pristis pectinata; assembly: GCF_009764475.1. Taxonomy (NCBI): domain Eukaryota; kingdom Metazoa; phylum Chordata; class Chondrichthyes; order Rhinopristiformes; family Pristidae; genus Pristis; species Pristis pectinata. The sequence goes on from NC_067413.1 coordinate 102,022,809, forward strand.
GAAAGGATGCAGAGGAGATTTACCAGGATGCCATCTGGATTGGAGAGCATTTCTTATGAGGATAGGTTGAGCAAGCGAAGGCTTTTCTCTTTGGAGTGACCGAGGATGAGAGGTGACCTGATTGAGGTGTACAAGATAAGATGATAAGGGGCATAGATCAAGTGGACAGCCAGAGACATTTTCCCCCAGAGTGACAATGTCTACCATGAGGGGGTCATAATTTTAAGTTCACTGGAGGAAGGTATGGGGGGGGAAGTCAGAGGTAAGTCCCCCCCCCAGAGTGGTGGGTGTGTGGAACTCTTAGGCACATGGATGATAGGAAAATGGAGGAGTATGTGGGAGGGAAGGGTGACATTGATCTTAGAGTAGTTTAAAAGGTTGGCACAACATTGTGGGCCAAAGGGCCTGTACTGTGCTGTAATGTTCTATCCCATATCATCCAACTTGTTTGTGCTTATTCATCTCCCATTCTGAAGGTCTCAACCCACCTGGCCCCAAATTCTCTTTCCTTCTCCCTTATACTTGTTCTAAACTCACCTGAGTATTTAAGCACCATTTGCAAGCCCAGCATTTATTGCCGAACTCTGCCTTGAGAAGACAGTGGTGGGTTCTTTTGTCTTGGACTGCTGTAATCCACATGCTGAAGGTACTTTCACAACACTGCTCGGTACGGTGCTACATGATTTCTACTCAGTGACAATGCATAAACACCAATACATGTCCACATCAGGATTATGTGAGATGGGGGGGATCTCTGTGATGATGTTTCCTTATATCCACTATTTTTTTGTCTTGCCGACATATGAGATCATAGGTTTGGGACTTATTGCCAGAATTCAGCTGTTATAGGCTGGGACCCATAGTGCACTTGTGATGGCAAGAGTGAATGTCTGAGGTGTTTAATGGGCTGCAAGTCAAATGGAGGGTCTTACCCAAGATGGTGTCACTATCTAAGCAATTATAGCATCTCACTACTGCTGGCTGCTCCTAACTTGTCTTACTGACAATGTTCTTACAGTTGCTGATGTGTATTTAGTGATAGCAATAAGATTGAATGTCAGGAGAAAAAGATAGGCTCTAGTTGGAGATGTCATCACCTGGCAGTAATGGTGTATAGCACAAACATTACTTTCTTCTGATCAGCTCAAGTCTTTCTGTACAAAGCTACAGACTGTTTTACCTGTGCAGTAGCAGACAGAACTGACCATGGTGCAATCATTAGAAAACAGGCCCACACTTACTCTATAAGTGGGGAAAGTCAATGAGAACAGTTAGGAGCATTGGTCGTCAACACTCCTCTGGGGCGGAGATAATTAGCTTCCAGCAGGTACAGCCGTCACCTTCGCTGCAGGTGTGGCAACAGGCACAAGAAACATTTTCCCTCTATTCGCATTGCCTTTATCTTTAGTAAAACTCACGAGCACTACCACAAATTGAATGGATTCTACTGTGTCCTCCTGATTAGTTAATTCTATATTTTGCAGCTCACTGGATTCTTATCCAGTTTTTTGTTAGTCCTTTGCACTCTATTGAAATAGTAAGGTAATAAACATAGCAGATATAAAATTAGAGATAATTGTTTGAGGTTGATCTACAAAAATCACAAAGAACAACTGCTTCAAACAATTGAGTGTCTGCCTGTGAGAGTAACTTATGCCTTTCCAAAGAAATTGCTGATAAATTGCAAGCCAAGGCTGTATGATTGCTAATTAAGAATTGGGAGTCTGAGTTTTAAACTACAACAATACCCCTGTAATGATGTTAACATAACGATGGTGCTTCCATATTATATGGTTGTGAGAAAGTTTTCCTGATGGACACTCCAAAATTCCACTTATTAATGCCTAGGTGGTGACAGCTACTGTACTCCAGGAGCATGGAGGGTTGGAGGAGTACAAGCGATGTACCTCTCTCAATTTTACATGAGGGGAAGTCAGGAAGGCAAAAAGAGACCATGAGATAGCTTTAGCAGATCAGGTAAAGGAAAACACTCAGAGATTCCACTCCCATGTAGGCCTCTACAGTCACAACAGACGCTGCTCTACCACTACCGACTGAAGACTCTCCATGTGCAGATCCATGGTCTCGAGAGACTAACAGATGCCACCACCATAGAGACTCTACAAATATATTAAGAACAAATGGTTAACTAGAGTCATAGAGCACTACAGCACAGAAACAGGCCCTTTGGCCCATCTAGTCCATGCTGACCTGATCTTCTGCCTAGTCCCATCTACCTGCACTGAGACCACAGTCCTCCATACCTCTCTCATCATGCACCTATCCAAACTTCTCCTAAATGTTACAATTGAACCCGCATCCAACACTTCCACTGGCAGCTCATTCCACACTCGCACCACCCTCTGAGTTTCCCCTCAGATTCCCCTTAAACATTTCACCCTAAATCTTTGACCTCTAGTTCTAGTCTCATCCAACCTGAGGGGGAAAAGCCTGCACGTATTCACCCTATCTATAATTTTGTATACTTCTATAAGATCTCCCCTCATTCTCCTGCACTCCAGGGAATAAAGTCCTAACCTATTCAATCTATCCCTGTAACTCAGATCCTCAAGTCCCAGCAACATCCATCTAAGTTTTCTCTGAAAAACACTGATGCTGGAGGAACTCAGCAGGCCAGGCAACATCCGTGGAGAAAAGCAGGTGGTCAATGTTTTGGGTCAGGATCCTCCTTCAGGACTGAAGATAGGAAAAGGGGGAAGCCCAATATATAGGAGGGAAAAGCAGAGCAGTGATAGGTGGGCAAAAGAGGGGAGGTGGGGTGGGCACAAGATGGTGATAGGTAGATGCAGGTAAGAGATAGTGATAGGCAGGTGCGGGGGAGGGGGGAGAGCAGATCCACCGGGGGACGGGTCAAAGGTAAGAAAGAGAGAAAGGGGAAAAAAGGTTAAAAAAAGGCTAGGAATGGGAAGAAGAGAAGAAGCCTGGTGGGGGGGGGGGGGAGGGGGTTTGTTGAGGGAAGGGGGGTGGGGATTACTTATACTGGGAGAAGATCTTTATTACTCACATGTACATCAAAACACACAGTGAAATACATCTTTTGAGTAGTGATTTTGGGGGGCAGCCCGCAAGTGTTGCCACGCTTCCGGCGCCAACATGGTATGCCCACAACTTCCTAACCTGTATGTCTTTGGAATGTGGGAGGAAACCGGAGCACCTGGAGGAAACCCACGCAGACACGGGGAGAACGTACAAACTCCTTACAGACAGTGGCCGGATTTGAACCCAGGTCGCTGGCGCTGTAAAGCATTGTGCTAACCAGTATGCTACCATGCCAAACTCAATGTTCATGCCGTCAGTTACAATGTTCCAAGACAGAAAATGAGGTGCTTCTTTCTCTGCACTCTTTCAAGTTTAGAAACATAGAAACACAGAAAAACTACAGCACAATTCAGGCCCTTCAGCCCACAAAGCTGTGCCGCACATGTCCCTACCCTAGGTATTACTGGGCTTACCCATAGCCCTCTATTTTATTCAGCTCCATGTACCTATCTAACAGTCTCTTGAAAGACCCTATCGTATCCGATTCCACCACAGTTTCCAGCAGCCCATTCCACGCACTCACCACTCTGAGTAAAAACACTTACCCCTGACATCTCCTTTATATCTACTCCCCAGCACCTTAAACCGATGTCCTCGTGGCCACCATTTCATCCCTGGGGAAAAGCCTCTGACTATCTACCCAATCAATACCTCTCATCATCTTATACACCTCTATCAGGTCCCTTCTCATCCTCCATCTCTCCAAGGAGAAAAGGCCGTGTTCCTCAGCCTACTTTCATCAGGCATGCTCCGCATTCCAGGCAGCACCCTCTGCACCCTCTCTATGGCTTCCACATCTTTCCTGTAGTGAGGCGACCAGAACTGAGCACAATGCTCCAAGTGGGGTCTGACCAGGGACCTATATAGCTGCAACAATACCTCGCGGCTCCTAAATTCAATTCCCCGATTGATGAAGGACAATACACCATATGCCTTCTTAACCAGAGTCAACCTGCGCAGCCGCTTTGTGTCCCCTATGGACTCGAACCCCAAGATCCCTCTGATCCTCCACACTGCCAAGAGTCCTACTATTAATACTATATTCTGCCATCATATTTGACCTACCAAAATGAACCACTTCACACTTATCTGGGTTGAACTGCATCTGTCACTTCTCAGCCCAACTCTGCATCCTATGTCCCTCTGTAACCTCTGACAGCCCTCCAAACTATCCACAACACCCCCAACCTTCCTGTCATTCGCAAACTTACTAACCCACCCCTCCACTTCCTCATCTAGGTAGTTTATAAAAATCATAAAGAGCAAGGGTCCCAGTACAGACTCCTGAGGTACACCACTGGTCACCGACCTCCACTCAGAATACGACCCTTCAACAACCACTCTTTGCCTTCTGTGGGCCAGCCAGTTCTGGATCCACACTGCAATGTCCCCTTGGATCCCATGTCTCCTCACCTTCTCCATAAGCCTCGCATGGGGTACCTTATCAAACGCCTTGCTGAAATCCATATACACTACATGTACTGCTCTCCCTTCATTGATGTAGAACCATAGAAAACTACAGCACAGAAAACAGGCCATTCGGCCCTTCTAGTCTGTACCGAAACATTATTCAGCTAGTCCCATTTACCTGCCCACAGCCCATACCCCTCCAGACCTCTCTCGTCCATGTATCTATCCAATTTACTCTTGAAAGTTAAGAACGAGCTCGCATTTACCACATCAGATGGCAGCCCGTTCCACACTCCCATTCTGAGTGAAGAAGTTCCCTCTAATGTTCCCCCAAACCTTTCCCCTTTCACCCTAAAGCCATGTCCTCTCATACTTATCTTTCCTAATCTAGGCGGAAAGGGCCTACTTGCATTAACTCTGTCTATGCCCCTCATCATTTTGTAAACCTCCATCATATCTCCCCTCATTCTTCTCCGCTCCAAGGAATAAAGTCCTAACATGCTCAATCTTTCCCTGTAACTCAACTCCTGAAGACCCGGAAACATTCTAGTAAATCTCCTCTGCACTCTTTCAATCTTACTGACATCCTTCCTGTAGTTCGGCGACCAGAACTGCACACAATATTCTAAATTTGGTCTCACCAATGACTTATACAACCTCACCAAAACATTCCAACTCCTATACTCAATACTTTGATTTATAAATGCCAGGATGCTAAAAGCCTTTTTTACAACCCTGTCTACCTGTGACTCTACTTTCAAGGAATTATGTATCTGAACTCCCAGATCCCTTTGTTCCTCCACACTCCTCAGTGCCCTACCATTTATTGTGTATGTCCTCCCTTGATTTGTCCTTCCAAAATGCAACACCTCACACTTGTCTACATTAAATTCCATCTGCCATTTTCTGGCCCATTTTTCCATTTGGTCCAGATCCCTCTGCAAGCTTTGAGAGCCTTCCTCGTTGTCCACTACACCTCCAATCTTATTGTCATCTGCAAATTTACTAATCCAATTTACCATATTATCGTCTAGATCATTGATATATACAAAAAACAACAATGGCCCCAGCACAGATCCCTGAGGCACACCACTAGTCACAGGCCTCCAATCTGACAAGCAACCATCCACAACCACTCTCTGTCTTCTCCCACTCAGCCAATTTCGAATCCAGTTTACAAGCTTTCCATGGATACCCATTGACTGAACCTTCTGAACTAATCTTCCACGTGGGACCTTGTCAAAGGCCTTACTAAAGTCCATGTAGACAACATCCACAGCCTTTCCTTCATCTATTTTCTTCGTGACCTCCTCAAAAAAACTTCACAAGATTCGTTAAACACGATCTACCACGCACAAAGCCATGCTGACTATCCTTAATCAACCCTTGGCTGTCCAAATACTTATATGTCCTATCTCTCAGAACACCTTCCAATAACTAAGTATGTGCCAATGGTTTCCAGAATAGAATTCCATGGGCACAATCTGGCATCCTGTTTAACCAGGATGTGTGCAAATGCTTATCAGAGCACCATGATATTAAACCAAGAATGTTACCTATTAAACTTGATTATCCCACACATACAAGGTTCCAGCAAGGGTCACTGATCAATAAGTAGGAGCCAGTATTATACATAATAATGGAGACACAAGAGATTACAGAGGGAGGAATCTGGAGCAAAAAATAAACTGCTGGAGGAACTTAGTAGGTCAGGCAGCATCTGAAGAGGCAGAGGGACAGTGGCCCCCCTAAGTTCCACCAGCAGTTTGTTTTTTTGCTCATGCACAATTATGTTCTTCTAGTGCCAGGTAAAGAACAGCAAATAACACCTCTGATGATGGGTGGGGATTATTAAAAATTTAAACAAGATGGTTCTTATTGGGCATTTATCAAGCAAAGTAACAGCCTTTTTTTCTTAAAAATCACAACTTACCCAAATACCTTAGTTTTATATTGAAATCTTACAATAATTAAGTTTTCTTATTTAAATTTTTTAAAATTTTATTTACAGCGTGGTAACAGGCCCTTCTGGCCCAAGTCCGCGCCACGCATTTTAAACCAAATCAACCTACCCGTACGTCTTTGCAATGTGGGAGGAAACCGGAGCACCCGGAGGAAACCCACGCAGACACGGGAGAACGTACAAACTCCTTACAGACAGCGACGGGAATCGAACCCCGATCGCTGGCACTGTAATAGTGTCGCACTAACCGCTACGCTTGAGGCTCTTCAGTTGCTGAGTGCAGGCATAAATAAAGTCAGGAAATTGCTTCATTTCAGCACCTCAGAAAAATTGTTTTGGAACGAGGTAAGGATTAGGAAAATAGTAAAAATAAAAATGAAGTGCTTCACTTTCTTGGTCAGGAAGGAGTGAACTCAAAAACAAAATCAATGTAGTTGAAAAGCTTTGGAGAAATCAACGATATTGAGAAGTGGTAAAGACCCAGCACTTGGTATCCTGCATCCTAGGTTCTGAAGGTAGCGGTTAAGGAAATATTGGATGCACAGATTGCCATCTTCCAGAAATCCAGAGGTCCTGGAATGAACTCCACAGATGGATTAAGGAACTGGGCTCCAACATGGTAGAGGGAATACAATGTGGAAAAAAGGCAAGGTCATCCAATTAATAGGGAATAAGGAGGAAAAGCTGGAGTATGTTTAAGATAGTAAGAGATTGAAAGGCGTTGATGCTTAGAGAGACCTTGGGTAGTTTTGTGTATGAATGTTAACATGCAGGTACTTTAAGATTGTGGTGGTAAGCAGTACTGACCTGTACGATCGGTTTGTAAGACAAGCTTTTCACTGTACCTCAGTACAAGTGACAATAATAAACCAATACCAGTATGTTGGTGTTTCTTGTAGTTGCTTGGGAAAAAATGCAATAATACCCCTGAATAACTTTGCTTATATGCCTATAACTCTCCTGCTGTGAGAGAATTCAGAGTAAATTAATTGCTTTGGGAGTCTGGTGTCAGTCATGCAGACATTGTGGTCTACCCAGAGCTGGCTGAGGGAATTAAAGAATTGGAGCCTTGATGCTGCTGCTGTCAGCTGAATGTTGATATTGGTTTGCTTTTCCTGGTAATGGATTTTGAGGACTTTGTTGAAATGGTATTGGTGATACTGCTTCTGTAGAAGTATCAACCATAGGCAGTCCACATCTCCAAAGTGCAGAGAAAGGCAGTAATCATGTGCTTTATGCCAAGTTTGAGGTCCTGAACTTCAAACACTTTTCTCAGATATTCAAAGGTTGTACTGACACACTGGAGGGGGATGATAGATTTTGGCATTGATGACTGCCTTTGCTGAGAGGTGGCTCCCAAGAAGGGGAAAAGGGATTGAAGGTTATGGGGATCTGGCACAGAGTTGAGACCTGGGGTAGATCAACCATAACTTCTTTGAATGGCAGGGTAGGCTTGAGGGGCAACTGGCCTACCCTTGCTTTCATTTTCTTGTGTTTCACTTCCAGCCTCTTTGTGCATCGTTATTGTTGTTTTACCATCAGTATCTGGATCAAAGCTACAAATTCAAGTGATTCCCGTAGGCCCCAAACTGGTCTAGGCTGAACAACAACTCTTCTGCATCTTTCATCTTTTGTTTTTGCCCAGATTTTCTACAATGGCCACATTGGTGGAATAGCTCAACTCAAGGGACAATCAATTCTTCCACAAAAGGCTTCAGCCAACAGCTAAAGCGTTCTTAATGCCTTCTGCATGTAAGAGATTTACCCAAATAATAAATTAATAACAGAGCCTGATGGCATATTTTTAGCTGGAAAATATTTGCAAACATTTCAGTTTTCTCTCCTGCACTTACAAACCAAGTTCCCCCCCAAAAAAAGGGTTGGGGTATTTATACAGCTTTCTGTACACAGAATTAAATATACTACACTTCTGAAAAGCAGGGAACAAAAAGTGTAACAAGAACAGAGTTTACTACCTCAAGTTACTATTGAAGTCACCAGGCCACAGGAGAAGGGTTAAAAGACAAAACTGTAGAAATAGCTTGGTTAAAAACATTCTTAAAATTGCAAAATGGTTTGGTGGGAAGGCAGATTCGAACTCAATGACCCAAGAGCCAAAAATAATGTTCGACCTCAGGTTTGTCAAGAGCCAGTGGGTGCTTGCTACCTCTGTCACGAAGGAGTGCCATGGACAAGGCAGGGAAAGTCACACAATTGAAAGGTAATCTCCTCTTTCTCAGTTGACAGATGCTGTCATAGCAGGTAAGTACTTCCAACATTATCTGTTGATTTTTATACCACATTACAAAATGCTAGTCTCTAATAGAAACAAATTTATATTTTCAGCTTCTCAGCAACAAATTTATTTGTTTCAATCATTGCTCCTTTAAATCTAGTGCCTGTTCTAGTTTCAGTTAAAGGAGAAATTATCTGTGATTTACAAGGAGCAGCCAAGATTCTGATATCAATTGACCATGAAGCCATAGAGGTCTATCAAGGTTAAAGAGATTAATTTGTAGGTTGTTATAGGAACACATCTCTAATTTAGATGAACTCATTCAAGAGAATAGAACTCATTGTGCCCCAGGGACCGATTCCATCAAATTTATCTCATCCATAGGCACTCCCCAGTTCCTTTACTGAACTGGAATGCCCTCAATTTGCACGAATGCATAATTATGAAACGCAGGCACCTCGTATATAGTGAATGGATAAGAGCAAATCTCAAGCACCTCGTGGTTCAAGGACAATTATGGCTCTCTGTTGATGTAACATCCAAGCCATGAGTGCTCCATACAGTCTAACATGCACTTGCTCTGGAAGAGACAGCTTCCCATTGAATTCTATTTTGCAAAAAAGAGAACATGCTTCACATAGGCTAGAGATTGCACAAGTTGGTATGAAAGTTAGATACTGCTGATTGACCAGAAAATGCTCTTTAAATTGCACTACTTGATCTGTTTATAGAGAACCCACAAATTTTCTCTAGAAATTAAGTTGTGCACTCATGCTTCAGTGTTTCAGTTTACAATCCAGGAAGCAGAAAGGTTCCACCCATGAAACTGTTACAATCAATCAGGCATTGGTTGATTTATTTTTCTCCCTGCCTACCCCTCTACCCTGCTGTCTGCTCCTAACTGGAGCACTAGTTAATGGATAGCAAACCAAGGTGCATGAGATTAGTCTCAGCTATGGTGTCTCTTCTCACTTAAAACCCAAGTATGGTCACATGAATGAAGTACCATAAGAAGGAAGAGAAACTGGTATCCCAGGAGGAATTCTTTCAAAGTGAGAAAACCAGTATACCCATGTCATGTACAGTCTACAATCACCTTTGGCTGCTATTGAAACAGTGATAGACCACTGCCATCTGAAAGGGACACTCTCCTCCCTAATGAATAAACTAACAACCCAATCTGCTTCAGTGCAAAGATGCAGAGCTGGAAGTAGGAAGCACTCAGTCACCACAAAATCCATCAAATATGAGAGACAATTAACAATTTGTTTTTGTGGAAAAATTGACTAGAACATGTTTTAATTTTTTTTCCAAAGAAATTCTATTCTCCAAAAAGAAAACAACTGCAATAAAAAGGGAGCAAAAACAAAATAGAGGCAAACATTTTGGAACTTGCTGTCTTCAAGAAGGGAGGTAGCTGGATAGAAATGTAGGTTTTACTGATCGTCCCCTACTGCCAGTATCCCTGGTTACGGTGCTGCTGCTGCTGTTGTGGACACCACTACAGAGTCTGGCTGTACAGCTGGGCCTGGATCTGCAGAATCATACAAAAGACAAGGTTAAGGTTTTAATTTAAAAATACCAGTTTGTTCAAAGGAAATTCGATTCACTGATTTATTTTTCCAAAAGTCCAAGACTACCCCAATTCACCCACATTGTTTAACACCCTGACTCACTGCTTCCGTCATGTTATCCTCAACACTGGTGCCCCACAAGGCTGCATCCTCAGCCCTCTACTCTACTCCCTATACACTCATGACCATGGCCAGATTCTGCTCTAACTCCATCTACAAGTTTGCAGATGATACCACCATTATAGGCCATATCTCAAATAACAATGAGTCAGAGTACAGGAAGGAGATAGAGAGCTTAGTGGAATGGTGTCATGACAACAACCTTTCCCTCAATGTCAACAAAACAAAAGAGCTGGTCATTGACTTCAGGAAAGGGGACGGTGTACATGCACCTGTCTACATCAACAGTGCTGAGGTCGAGAGGGTTGAGAGCTTCAAGTTCCTGGGAGTGAACATCACCAATAAGCCTGTCCTGGTCAAATCACGTAGATGCCACAGTCAAAAAAGCTCACCAGCACCTCTACTTCCTCAGGTGGCTAAAGAAATTCAGTATGTCCCTTTTGACACTCACCAACTTTCATCGATGCACCATAAAAGGCATCCTATCTGGATGCATCACAGCTTGGTACAGCAACTGCTCTGCCCAGGACCACAAGAAACTGCAGAGAGCTGTGGACACGGCCCAGAACGTCACAGAAACCAGCCTCCCCTCCTTGGACTCTCACTGCCTTGGCGAAGCAGCATAATCAAAGAACCCACCCATCTGGGTCATTCTCTCTTCTCTCCCCTTCCATCAGGCACATACCACCAGGCTTAAGGACAGCTTCTATTCCACTGTGATAGGACTATTGAACTGTTCCTTATACGATGAAATGGACTCTGACCTCACGATCTACCTTGTTGTGACCTTGCACCTTATTGCACTGCACTCTCTCTGTAGCTGTGACACTTTACTCTGTACTGTTATTGTTTTTACCTGTACTACCTCAATGCACTCTGTACTACTCAATGTAACTGCACTGTGTAATGAATTGATTTGTACAATTGGTATTCAAGAAAGTTTTTCAATTAAGGAGATATTTATCATTAGCCACTGATGAAGTTCCCAAAGACTGGAAATTAGCTAATGTTATTCCATTGTTTAAGAGTAGCAAGGACAAGTCAGGGAACTCCAGGTCAGTGGTGGTGAAGTAACTAGAGGTAATTCTGACGGACAGAATCTACCAGGATTTGGATTGATAGAGTCTGATTAGGAGTAGTCAGCATAGCTTTGTGTGTGGAAAGTCGTGCCTGACAAACCTTAGAGTATTTTTTTTTTGAAGAGGTAAGCAAAAGAGTAGATGAGGTTAGGGCAGTGGATATTATCTATTTGGACTTTAGCAAGACCTTCAATAGGGTCCCGCATGGTAGGCTAGTCTGGAAGTTAGATCCCATGGAATCCAGGGAGAGCTAGTTAGGTGGATTCAAAATTGGCTCGGAGTTGGGAAGCAGAGAGTGGTGGTTGAAGGTTGTTTCGCAGAATGGAGACGGTGACTAGTGGTGTGCTGCAGGAGTCGGTGTTGGGACCCTTGTTATTTGTTATTTGTTATTTATGTAAATAATTTGCATGTGAATGCACAAGACTTGATCAATTTGTGGATGACATGAAATTTGGAGATGATGTTGATAGTGAAGGTTATCATAGATTACAGGGGGATCTTGATCAGTTAGGGAAGTGGGCTGGGGAGTGGCAAATGGATTTTTATACAGATAGGTGTGAGGTGATGCATTTTGGAAAGTCAAACCAGTGTAGGACTTGTACTATGAACAGTAGGGCACCAGGGAGTGTAATGGGTCAGAGACCGAGGAGTACAAGTGCATAGTTCGTTGAAAGCAGCATCACAGGTAGACAGGGTCGTGAAAAAGGCACTTAGCACACTGGTCTTCAGTCAGAGCAATGAGTACAGGAGTTGGGACATTATGTTGCAGTTGTACAAGTCATTGGTGAGGCCACACTGTACAGTTTTATTCACCTTATTACAGAAAACATGTGGTTAAACTGGAAAGAGCGCAGAGAAGATTTATGAGGATGTTGCCAGGGGTAGAGGGCCTGAGTTATAGGGAGAGGTTGGCCAGGCTAGGTCTTTATTCCTTGGAATGTAGGAGAATGAGAGGAACCTTACAGAAGTGTTTAATATTATGAGGGGCATAGATGAGGTGGATGGTAACAGTCTTTTCCCCAGGGTAGGGGGGGGATAGGTTTAGGCTGAGAGGGGAAAGATTTAAAAGGGACCTGAAGGGCAATATTTTCATGCAGATGGTGGTGAGTATATGGAATGAGCTGCCAGAGGAAGTGGTTGAGACAGGTACAATAGTATCATTTAAGCAGCACTTGGACAGGTACGTGGAAGGGCAGGACTTGGAGGGATAAGGGCCGTTTGCAGGAAATTGGTACCAGCTGGGTATGGACTGGTTAGGCCAAAGGGCTTGTATTGCTCCATGACTGACTAAAAACGGCTGATCCAGAACACAGGGCACCACTGGCTAAGCAAAACTGATGTTTGAAAGTGATGGAATAGTTTGATCTATACAAGCTGCTTATGCTTCACACTAATAAAGAAATTGTAACAAAGAGGGAAGAGACTTTTCCTAAATTGTAACGAATGTCACAGGAAGAAAAATTACAGGGAAGGATACAGAGGCAAGCCATACAAATATCACAAAGAAAAGTTTTTGGAGACAAGAGTCTGAGTGATTTCCTCCATCCCCTCACCTTAACTTCTAAAAGCAAATTAATGGACTTTCACTCCATTGCAGTAAAATTTTGCTGTGCACTAATTATTTGCAATGATTCCCTACAAACATTCTCACTGTTCCCCCAACACTACACCCCCTTCTGTTCATAAGCATGGGGTTTTCTCAATGCTCTGGTCCACATTCTTCAGCAAAGCAATAATAGACACTGATTATTAACCTCATGAACATTTGTTTTATCTTCAAATATGCAAAATTATTTTTTAGTTTATTGTGAATGATGCATATTACACAGAAGTGGAAGCATATTTTTGGAAAGCACTTACACATGCCATTGGTGGCAGCTGTTGGTCGTGGGCCCATCATATTACCAAGTGTTGATGGGACAACACTTGGGTTTGGATGGGAAGGTGCTCCTGACGACATATTTGGCTGGAGGTTGGGCATCATACGGCCTGCCATTGGTTGTCCTGGCACCATTGCCCCAGCTCCAGACATCTGACCTACTGGAAGACAAAAATTACACAGTACATAAGCAAAATTTACAAGAACTCTCAAAATAGCATATCCAATCCTGCACTTTAAAACTCAGTCAATTTATATTACCAAATCCAATTTGAACTTTGGACAAAAGCAATGTTAATTTCAACATTTGCACTTCTCATATTTCTCATTTCCTTATGACATAGGAAGCAGTCATTCTGCCAAAGCAATCTTATCATTTCTATTCCATTTATTTCCCTGCAACCCATTCTTTCATATTCCAATCAATTCTTCCAATTCCCCTGCTACCCAACACAAGGTGCACTTTAAAACAGCCAATTAACCTGCCATCACATTTTTGGGATGTGGGAGAAAACCAGGAGTACCAGGAGGAAACCGGATGGTCACAAAGAGAATGTGCAAACTCCACAAAGACAGCACTCAAGATCAGAATTGAACCTTTATCACTGCAGCAATGAGGCAGATGTACTGGAGCAACACAAAAAGCTGGAGGAACTCAGGGAGGCACATACATTACCTGCTGTGACTATGTTGCCCCACTTGATGGGCCCAGTACCACTAATACAGTCGTATTTGAGAACAAAGCAATATACAACACAGCTTTACTCCAAACCATACAAGTCATTAGTCTAGCTCCATCACCACTGCATGCTTAGAAATCTGGAAGGGCTGGCATCACACTCCCAGCTGGCATTAACTGTGCTTGAACAAGAGCAGGCCGATAGCATTTAGATCTGGCTCTGTGACAAGGGCTAAGGCAAGGCTCGACTGTGCAGTATTGTATCAGAAAAACCCATTACACTAGGGACTGCAGTTTGGCTTTTAGCCACTGGGATCTTGATTCAAATTCTACCTGTTTAGAAGGCAGCAGTGGAAATTTGGAAGCCTGTCCTTCAAAAAGCTGTAGAGACCAAGTCATTGAAAATCTAATCTAATCCCAGACTCAGGAATTTTGAGCAGGCACAATCCATCAAGGGATCCTTGGTTTCTTAATTTCCTTTCCAGTCTTGATTTTGAAAACACAAATTTAGCATCATCCAGTTATTGATGAATAAAAAGTATCTTCAGTCATGGTGCTATGTACTTGTGATGCCACTGCAAGTTTTTCATTGCAGCTGTGCATACATGTACTTGTGCATATGACAAACTCTACTTTGGTGCCCTGGGGCTTTAGCTATAGGATTTTTGCTTCGCTGTTTTCAAATCTGCCTCAACGTCACTTGTAGAAACTATGAATTACTCTATTTACCACAATGCATGGCAATGTCATTTTGGGGAGCTTACAATTTAATAGTTACCTAATGTATGGATTCAAGTGAAATCAAATCAGTTTAAATGCACAAGTACCAAATAAACTGATTTATTTGCTAATTGGAGGGGAATTGGTGGGAAGGTGGTCAAGTTCGGTACAGTTGATAGATATTGCAATATTATCTGAATTTACAACTTGCTTGAGATCCAACAAGAAACAATCCAACAGTTCCATCATCATTATCAATGAAACCACCGTTTAATTCCACTATTTACTTAAGTGAAACAAAATTCCCGAGCTACCACTGTAGGATTTAAGTAATCCAGCCTTCCACATTGCTCTCATTTGCAAACTGCAGCTGACACTACAGTAATTAATTTTAAATACTAATTTGATGGTTTGGTATTTCAAAGTTAATGTGATATGGAGCAAACGCAGGCACATGGCATTTAGGTTGCAGATCAGCCATTATCCTATTGAATGTTGGAAGAGGCTCAGGGTGCTCAATGGCTTACTTTTGTTCCCAAATTCAAGGGGCCCCAGTCACAATTAGACCCTACAGCCATGGTGCTTGCACTTCAGTCACCAAGAATTAAATTCTGGGAGGATGCTCTGGTTTAGGAAAATTAAAAGAACATTGTCACCTTGGAGCTAACATTACATTGCTACACCTCAATTTGTGATATTCTGCACCCAACAATTACAGCATACAACTCAACCCTGCAGAAACTGCAGAACATTGACCCAAAAATGTTAGAAAAAACTATCATTTGTACAATACACATAAAAGGTCAAACCCAACAGAGCCATTTTATTTATGCTGTAGTTAAATGTGCACTTGGGTGCAAGTGAAAGCTTAGGAGAAAGAACGAGTCTGGTTTGGTGAGGGAGGAAGAGCACAAATCAGATTGAAAATGAAAGTCAGCAGTGTTCTCATTAATCACATCTCAAAATGTTATAAAAAGAAAATCAGAAAACATGCATCCATCAAAAATGAGATTTCAATAAAACATTCTGAATGTTGTTTAATGAAACCTCAGGAAGGAAAAGTACAAAATAAGCAATCTGTTGCCTACAGAAACTTATGCTTGTGTGGAATATTCATTCAACAGGATAAATGGCCTTTTCATGCCATCTTCCCATACAACCACGGGAGATGCAACACCTGGCCTTTCACCTCCTCTCCCATCACCCGGTTTCCAAAACACACCTTCCAGGCAAAGCAGCAAATTTTTTTTGCGCATCTGCCTATTTAGTGTCTGCATTTGGTCTTCTCTACATTGGGTAATGCAGGTTGGATAACTGTTTTGCAGAATACCTCTTTAGTCTCCATGGATGACCTTAAGAGTCCAGTTGGTTATCCCTTGGATCCTCCACCCTGCTCTGACCTTTTAGACAGTTCAAAGCAGCTCAACTTTAGCTCTAGAAACAGCATCTCATCTTCCTTTTGAGGCATTACAGCTTCAGGACTTAAATGCTAACATCAAGGAAGTGACATTTATACGGACTTTACCTTATTGGTTGTTTAAGGGAGCTTGCCGTACATAAATTGACTACTAGGTTTACTAGCTTAGACTATTAACTACATTACAAATTTGTCTAGTGTTTTGTGAAGTGTCTCAAGATCATTAAAATGTTCTACACAAATTAGAGTTGGCCATTTTACATTTCAAAATAATGGTAGTCCCATACACAAAGCTTCATCTGACACAACAACCCTTGGTATTCCTTTCCACAGAGAGATCGACCTTGTTGTGACCTTGCACCTTATTGCACTGCACTTTCTCTGTAGCTGTGACACTTTATATTGTTATTGTTTTTACCTGTACTACATCAATGCACTCTGTACTACCTCAATGTAACTGCATTGTGTAATGAATTGACCTGTACGATCAGTATGCAAGGCAAGTTTTTCACTGTACCTTGGTACACGTGACAATAATAAACCAATACCAAAAAATATTGGAATATAATACATATAGTTTGAGACATGTAAATGGCAAGCAATAGCATGCTTAAAAAAAAGATGGACATGAAGCACATAGCTTCCAATATTTTCCACCTCTGGGAATTTCCTCACTACCTCTTGGCCTGCTGTAAAGTGAGCAGTTTATGCCCACAAATGTATTATTGTTATAGCACATGAAAACCAAAATGATGAGCAAACCAAATGAATATCAGTTTTCAAGCATTCAACAATTCCTTAGTACATGTTCTGTTCAAACCCAGAATATAGCCCTCCTCTAATCCTGCTCTAAACATCCTTTTCTAAAGGCATCTCCAGGGGCAATAACTAAATATGCCTGGAATGATTCTATGCTGAATCTGCTAATCTCAGGTGCAGTGTTGCAATCAGCTTCAAAACCACAGATATGAAGAACTGTTCTTCTTTCAGGATATACACACCCCAATAAACTATCTTCTAATCTTGAAGGAAATGATGCATTTTTACCGATTTTCTGTTATCCTCTATCAACTCACTATTCCCTCTCTGCATTTGTTAATGCTATTTGTAGAAGATAACACTTTATGGAAAATTTATTATAATTCTCCACATGGTCCTCACTCAAGCCACTCCACATGTGCAAGTGTTAAAAGGCTTTTTCATTGTACAGGCAAAAAAGAGAACATATCCAATTCAGAGAATGAACTTTCCAGCAGAGGCACTGTCAGATAAGAAATTGCAACAGGACATAATCCGTCAACTGCTTCAGTCCAATAAAGAAATAAAGCTTACAGCAATGTTAACTGCTCTTTTGGCTAAGATCAGATTCAACCTGAACAGAGTCCAAATCTGCCAAACTCTGAATGTAGCACCCAACTGCACTTCGAAGTGCCATTACGCACTCACTAAAGTACTGGTTGGATTGAAAAAAAATCAAATCAAAAAAGGGCAGACATAATGCAGGACAATGGAAATCAGCTAAATGCATCAATTTTGGATTCAGGATTTCACTTTGAAATTCATAGAAATTCTGAAGTAATAGGGACATAAAAACAGGAGTCAGGTACTCAGTACCTCCAATCCATTATAGTGGTGGCATCCATGTTAAGCCAGTTTATTAGTTACAATTTTTTGACTCCTCTAAAGCTCACACCTCCAAATGGTTATTCCTCACATGAAAGAATAGGGTGATTGAGTAAATTATCCTTCCTTCAGCAATTGGATGCGTCATCTACCCACCATACCTGCTCATCATATACAACTTGGTACAAGACAAAAATCAATTCTATACTCCAAGCTAGATTATCAGGAGTTAATTACTTATTCAATATTTGGATGTTTGCAAATTCTCAAATATAATCACAGTAACATTAACCAATTCTCCCGTGGCTGTTGGAACAGCATCTCTGC
Source organism: Pristis pectinata (assembly GCF_009764475.1). Classification (NCBI taxonomy): domain Eukaryota; kingdom Metazoa; phylum Chordata; class Chondrichthyes; order Rhinopristiformes; family Pristidae; genus Pristis; species Pristis pectinata. The sequence continues at coordinate 102,040,896 of NC_067413.1, forward strand.
AGAGATTATAGCTTTTGAATATGACTGATAATGCAGACAAGAAAAAAAATCTGTGTTTTTGGTATTATACTGTACCACATAAGTTAGGTTGCCAATAACAGTTATCCAATAGTTGAATTCTTATTTATTTTCAAAGAGAGACAATGCTCAACACTTATTGCTCATTCTGAGGTAAGAGGTGCTCTTCCCCAAGCAGCATTAGGAAACCAGATTACCATTTAGAACAACCAATAGTTCACAATGAAAGGATGAGACATGAATTTTGCATTCCTGTCACATCTAGTCCTGAATGGGAGTGGACAGTTAAACAGCCAACAGTAGGCAGTGGTGCTAAGAATATCCTCATTCTCAATGAGAGCTGATCTCAGTACATGAATGAAGGCTGAAATGAGAATACCCACATTCAGCCAGACGTGCCAAGTGGATGATCCATCTCTGCTTCATCCCGAGATTCCCCAATATCACAAAAGCCAATTCATTTCAGTTCACATACATGCTGACCAGCACCAAACATATTCAGGACCATGGGACAAAGTGCTAAAGAACTAGCCACACCACTAGCCTAACAATTCCAGTACAATTACAATACTGGCATCTACCAGACAATGCAGAAAATTGCCCAGGTACGTCTTGTTTACAAAAACACAGCAAATCCAGTTCAGCCAATTACAGTCTAACCAGTCCACACTATCAGAAAATGGGAGGTGTCACCTACAATACCAAAGGGCTCTTACTCATCTATAATCTGCTCACCTACATCCATTAAGTTTCACCAGGACCATTTGGGTACAGAACCCATCACATTGGACTTCTAAATTTTTCCAACTCGGATGCAAGGTCAATGACCTGAAACAACGCATCTTTCTCAACAGATGCAACCAGAACTCCACTTTTGCAGCATTCTGCTTTACTTTAAGATGTAGTTTCAGTAAAAACATGGCTACTGTGGTAATAGATGACCATAAAATAAAATAGTTAATTAACATTAACCTTAAAAATGCTGTAAAGCATCCACAATCAGAATTAGGTCACAAACAATTCCATTATGTCTTAAACTGGAGACAAAAATGTCAAAGACCAGGAATGTTAATGACACTGTCTGACTACTACATGTTTGTGGTATTTTGATTTCTTCTTCTTTTATTTCATATTTCCAGCAATTGCACTGCTTTCATCTCACAATATCAGCATTTTCCGCCCCCCCCACCCCCAATTCTTCATTAATATTTCTACCAGACAGATCTGCAAAAATTTATAAGCCTTCACCATACTCTCAGTTGGCATCACCACCACTCTTGGCATTCAGTCCTCCCCTTCTCTGAAGCTTAAAACATTTTTGATTTCTAACTATTCCAAACTCAGAACTGAAATGTCAACTCTGCTTCCTCTCCACAGATCAACCCACTGGCTTGATGAGCATCTTCTGTTGTTTTTATTTCATGCTTTCAGCATAGGCTTTTTCTTTCTTTTTAAGCTACATTATGAATTGCTAATTTCAGAACATCTCAAATTAAAGCACATTTATGTGTGGAGAGGCATTATATGAAGCAACTTGGACAGGTACATGGATAGGAAAGGTTTAGAGGCATATGGGCCAAACATGGGCAAATGGGACTAGCTTAGATGAGAATCTTGGTGGGCATGAACCAGTTGAGTCAAAGGGCCTAATTCTGTACTGTATGACTAAATTTGGAATCCTCTCCTATTCTAGATAGCTGGAAGCTGAGGGGAAAACTTGTCATAAAATAATGGGCAAGGAGAGTCCATCTACTCTATCAAGCCAACTTAAGACTCAATGCCTGGAATATGACCAAATCCCCCTCTCTTGAACAGCTATGCAATGCCCAGGGAAAAGAAAAATAAAGTATCTAAAACTAGAGGGAACAGGCAGGCAAGAGGTTTAGAGGATCGGAGGAAGAAATTCACTCCAGAGGGTGACTGGAATTAGGAACACACTGCCTGAAGGAGTGGAGGAGGCAGGTACTCCCACGACATTTAGAAAAATATTGAATGATGAGCACTTGAATCAATGAATAAAAGACCACATAGTGTAAATGGAATTAGTGTAGATAGATTCTCGATGGTTGGCATGGATATGGTGGGCCAAAGGACCTGTTTCTGTGCTGTATGACACCATAACAAGCTCTATTCACAAAGCAAACAATGAACACAACGAAAGGCCAACCAGGCTCACCAGTCTGCTAAACAAGAAAGGAGCCCATGGTATTACGGGAAAAGTACTAGCATAGATAGAAGATTGGCTGACTGACAGAAGGCAAAGAGTGGGAATAAAGGGGGTTGGCTGCCAGTAGCAAGTGGTGTTCCATAGGGATCGGTGTTGGGTCCGCTACTTTTCACGTTATATATTAATGATATCTGGATGATGGAATTGATGGTTTTGTGGTCAAGTTTGCAGATGATACAAAGATAGGTGAAGGTGCAGGTAGTGTTGAGGAAGCAAGGAGTCTGCAGAAGGACATGGACAGGTTGGGACAATGGGCAAGGAAGATGCAGGTGGAATATAGCAGAGGGAAGTGTACAGTCATGCACTTTGGTAGAAGGAATAAAAGGTGTAGGCTTTTTTTTTGAAAATGGGGAACAAATTCAAAAATTGGAGGTGCAAAGGGACTTGGGAGTCCTAGTGCAGGATTCATAAAGGTTAACTTGCAGGTCAAGTGGGTAGTAAGGAAGGCAAATGCAACGTTAGCATTCATTTCAATAGGACTAGAATATAAAAGGATGTAATAAGGCTTTATAAGGCGTTGGTCAGACCACATTTGGAGCATCGTGAGCAGTTTTGGGCATTGGAGAGAGGCCAGGTCAGGTTTACAAGAATGATCCTGGGAATGAAAGGGTTGATGTACGAGGAGCATCCGATGGCTCTAGGCCTGTACTCACTAGAATTTAGAAGGACGAGGGGGGATCTCATCGAAACCTACTGAATATTGAAAGGCCTGGATAGAATGGATATGGAGAGCATGTTTCCAGTAGTGGGAGAGTCTAGAACCAGAGGGCACAGGCTCAGAATAGAAGGATGCCCTTTTAAAACAGATGAGGAGGAATTTCTTTAGCCAGGTGGTGGTGAATCTGTGGAATTCATTGCCATTGATGGCTGGAGACCAAGTCATTGGGTGTGTTTAAAGTAAAGGTTGATAGGTTCTTGATCAGTAAGAGTGTCAAAAGGTTATGGGGAGAAGACAGAAGAATGAGGTTGGAAATGATTGAATGCAGGAGCAAAATCAATGGGCCAAATGGCCTAATTCTGCTCCAATGTCTTTTGGTCCAAGTTGAATGGTCAAGCTGAATATTGCACTGTCAACCTTGTCAGTGCTAGGAAAACGGAAATTTCCATCCCGAAGGCAGGATGTTAACAAGGGAAACTTTAAACAGCCTTGGATTAGGACATAGCAAGACCCAAATTCATAATTGTTCATACAAAGTAAATCAAAAAGGAAATAAATGAGTAGCTACCAATCTTTTTATTGGTCCTGCTACTTTCTGATGGACAAAAGATCTTTATTCTCTATAAACTAAGTTGAGCTTCAAGTGGAATGATATTCAGAGCATGCAATACCTAGGGGAAGTCACCTTTGAGGCTTATCATAGTAGATAATTTTTAATTAAAATTGCCTACTGGACCTGCATGATGCCAGAAAACACATTTATTCAATGACCATCATTTACTCTGGAATGATTATTATGGGGCTCCTCAAATTTAGCATTCCTTGTGGAGGTGCTTTCACAATGGCACCCAGCAGGGAATTTCAGAATTCCTACTGCCCATTTAGCAAAATGCTGGTTTTTCCTCTATCTAATACTATCATTGGAACACCATCTCAAAAGCAGGAATAAGTCAACGCAGCAGTACATTGCAACAAAACTTGGGTTGTAACACGAGAAGGCTTGAAACAGAGGTTCATAATATGAAATCCAAATTAATAAAGCAATTTGTATGTATGCATTTTTGAATTGAGATTTGCTAATACTAACTTTTTTCCAGCCAAGTATGATTGAATTTTATTCAAAACAACCAACTGCCAAATAATTTAAAACTTTATACAGCACAGTAACAGGCCCTTCTGGCCCAACGAGCCCACACTGCCCAATTACACCCATGTTAACCTACTAATCCGTGCATCTTTGGAACGTGGGAGGATACCGGAGCACCCAGAGGAAACCCACGCAGCCATGGGGAGAACGTACAAACTCCTTACAGACAGCAGCAGGAATTGAACCCCAATCTCTGGCACTGTAATAGCGTTACACTAACCAGTAAGCTACTGTGCCGCTAGGATGATTTCTTATTAGAATAAACAATAACCAAACCTCTCCAGTTTTCCAGGTAAAAACAATTCCATTGATTTACCATCCTCTGAGTGAAGAAACCTTTGCTTGCCTCAATCCCAAATGGCCTACTCTGAGATTGTTACCTCTGGTTCTAGATTATTCAATTCCCAATCAACATTTAAAAAACTGTCTTGTACAGAAGTGGACAATATTATATTTTTTGCACCGTATATTCCATCCATGTTCTCACCCATTCATAATATCTATATCCCTTTGAAGTCTCTTTACATCCTCCTCCCTATTCACAATCCCACTTAGTTTTGTATTATTAACAAAACTGGAAATATGATGTTTGTCCCCCTGCATTCGCACGCATCCCCCTCCCCCCCCCAGCAGCCAAATCATTCATGTAAGTTGTGAATGGCTGGGACCCAAGACTGATCCCTATAGTACCCCACGAGTTACAGCCTGTCAGTCTGACAAAGACCGAGTTACTCCCACTTTGAGAGCCTGTTCTCCAGTACATAGAACATTACAGGCCCTTTGGCCCACGATGTGCCAACATTTTAACCTGCTCCGAGATCTATCTAACCCTTCCCTCCCACAGAGCCCTCCATTTTTCTATCATTTATGTGCCTAAGGGTCTCATAAATGTTCCTAACGTATCTGCCCCCACAACCTCTGCCGGCAGTGCATTCCACATATCACTCTGTAAAAAAAAACTTGCCTCTGACATCTCCTCTATACCTTCCTTCAATCACCTTAAAATTGTGCCCTCTCATGTGAGCCATTTTCACCCTGGGAAAAAGTCTGAGTGTCCACTCGATCTATGCCTCTTATCATCTTGTACACCTCTATCAAGTCACTTCTCATCCTCCTCTCCAAAAAGAAAAGCCCTAGCTTGCTCAACCTATCCTCATAAGACATGCTCTTCAATCCAGGCAACATTCTGGTAAATCTCCTCCGCACCCTCGCTAAAGCTTCCACATTCTTCCTACAATGAGGCGACCAGTACAAAGACACAAGTGCAATACAAATAAACAATCTTTAAGACAAAATGAAGGCATTCAACAGAGCATCTCCCCTATTTACTTTTCAATATTTTGTTCAAATATTTGCCCAGTAATCCATAGTAGTGGAACATTCAGAACATCATAAAGTGCTGTTGACCCTGCTTGATTGTACGAGGGGCAAATTGTTTGACAATATTTTGTTTTAAGAAAATAGTTCTTTGAAGATATAATATAATGTATTAAGGAAAAGCAGCAGTGCCATGCATGTGAATTTCAAGGCAGCACATGATTAGTGTGGCTCATTAACAGAGTCCATGGCAGTGAGGATAATATTAGATGGATCAAGGATGGGCTTAATCAGAGAATGAGCAAATATAAATTCATCATCTTGGATTGGCATGGTGTAGCCAGTTTGGTGCCCATGGCACCAAGTTATCTAGATGAAAGGACAAGCATGTTACAGCCAAATTTGTTAACAATATAGAGACAGGAGAGACTAATCTCAGGTTCTAGACACATGAGCCATCGTCCCTACTCTATCAAGCCCTGGAAGAATTTTATAGAATTCAACGAGACCACATCTAATTCTTCCTAACTCAAGTGAGAACAATCTTCTCCTCCTCAGGCAGTCCCTCGAGATAGAGGATGGTTTTCTTCTACTTTGGTTTTGTGGGTTCTGAGGTGAATGACGAGGTGAATGGCTAGGCCAATGTGGGAACTGCCTATTCCAGCACAGACAGAACAAGAGGTGCTTGTTGGTATGTTTAAGATTAAATTAATTAAATAAACAATAATAAGAAAAAACACAAGATAATGATGCTGACAGGAAAAGTTGAGGACTTTGTGCTATTTGCTGCTTACAAACCCTAGAGCAAATGCAGTTGTCAAGTGATGAACCTGCACTAGAAAAATCAAAGTGCATGACCCAAGTAGCAACTGACAGGAATGTGGATCACCTGTATTTTGATTAGTCCAATAAGTTTAGTGTATCGATCCAAAATAAGTTTTTTTTGCATGACAGACTGGACAAGATTGGTACTACAGTTCAAACTATTTCTGTTAATTTCTTTGCTATAGCAGACAACTCTGTTGTAGTTATATATTTGTTGGCTGCATTCCATATTGTGCTTTGATAACAGCTTACAGGGAAATTTACTCTAGAATGCTGCCTAGAGCTGGCAACCGAAACTATCAGCCTCTTTTCAGCTACCATCAAATACGTAAAATAAATGTGTAAAATATTTGCTAACATTGGATTTGGCCAAGGGTGATATCACATGATGACCATGTTAAAGCATCGAGGCAGAGCTACAAAGCTTTTTTTGGTTACATATTTAACTGAGATGACAGCCATTAAATGAAAATACAGTCCCATTAGTTGCTTTGTAGTTCTCTCCAAGCACTTGCACCGATGCAGACAAACTACTGACCTAGCTGCTGCTGCATCTGATGGTGCATCATTGGATACGGTGGTGGCGGCACTGGAGCTTGTTGCATCACACCGATAGAACTGAGTTGTTGCATACCAGGTGCAGAGGGAGTGTTTTGTGAATGTTGCTGCTGATGCTCCAGCTGCTGTCGGGCTCTCATCTCAGCATATTTCAGCTGCTCCATGTGGAAGGCCTGTCGCTCTGTGAGCAGTTGCTGTCGTTGCTGTTCCAGCTAAATCAAGGTACAGAAAATCATGCGAATAAGTATGTAAATGTTTTTGCCTCAGGACAATTTCAAAATTTTGCTGAGACTTGGACAGAAATAAGCAAGTGATCAAATGGAATGGCTGGCTGGAGATGAGGAGTAATTCAGTTAAGAGATAGAGTACCAGATGATCAACAGAGATGAGAGTCGGATAAAGTGGCATTTGTTTGTTAAAGAGGCAGTGTCAACGTGGCCTGCATTGTTCAGTGAAACAATTGGTACTACTGTCATCTGGATACTGGAAAGTTTACTTATACATTTGTAAAAGACAATAGCTTCCCTCCGAGCTTTCCTTGACTCCAAGAGAAATTATACAATTCCCTTTTACTTCAATTTCACTAGCAAGCTTCTGAAATATTTTCAGAATTGTATTATTGCATAGTCTGGTGCATGATTATATAAAGTTAAGCATTCATTCTTTTTTTTTTGTTTTCTCTGACATAAGGCAAGACAGGGAACAGAAACCAGAGGATACACTAACAGCTTTCAGAACATTTTGCTAGTGGAGGCAGCTCAAGAGTTTTAATGCTATTTTCACATTCATTCTCCACATTGTTTACTTGGAAGCAAGTAATCTTCTGTTAAAAACACCACTTGGTGCCATTTTAACATCTTCCAACCAAAGCCTTACAGAGAATCACAGAGTGGCACAACATAGTGATTGTGCTTGTGCCTAGTCTTTGAAAAAGCTACCTAATTAACCTCCCCCCATTGCTCTTTCCCCAGTAATTTTTCTTTTAACCTTCAACCATTTATCCAATTCACGACTATTAAACATGATTAAAATTTACTTCTTCTACTCCTCTAGGCATGTTATGTGGAATGAGCTGCCAGAGGAAGTGGTAGAGGCAGGTATACTCAACATTTAAAAGACATTTGGACAGGTACCTGGATAGGAAACGTTTAGAGGGTATGGGCCAAGTGCAGATCCAAGGCATTAGCTGCTTCTCCTCCCACAGATGGTGCATAATCTGCAGTTTCCAGCATTATTTGAAAAAAAATCATATCCTATGTACTAATTTATCTTGTTTAAGCACCAAATTAACATTGACACCAAGAAATCGGCCTTGCTATTAACTCTGACTGCTGTACATTTCATTAAACCTATTAACAAAATATATTTCCTAATGAATCAAGTTGATTAAACTCCACAATCTCCAGCATCAGGACTTTTTCCTAACAAAGATGTTACCGCTTCTCTCTCTCGATCCATGATGGTTTCCAATTCCTCAAAATGGCGAAGTTTTATCTCCAGTTTCTTCATTTGGGTTTCCACCAGAAGAGCAACAAGGGACTTGATCTTCCTCTCTTCCACTGCTGCAAGGTGCTGAAGCAAAACAAGGAGATTCAGCAACAAATTACAGTAGGGAAAATTAAATACGAAAAGAAAATCCATGAATAGAAATCCCTCTCCCAGCATGGTATACATTTTTCATTCAATTTTTGGCACATGAACGTCACAAACAAGGCAAGCATCGTGGCCCCTGTGACTTCCAAGCCATTTCAGAGGCATGCAAGGATGAGGAAAAATTACACTGGGAGCAGCTATTTGCAGGTAGATTTGCATCCAACAACTAGGCATTACTCCAAAGTGATAAAGCCAGATAAGTAGAGGCCTCTGAATCTAACATCAGTGGTAGGGAAGTTACTGGAAAAACCAGTAACCTACATTTGGAAAGGCAGAGATTAATCAAAGATAGTCACATGATTTTATCAGTGGGAGATACTAACTGACCAATCCGACAATGTTAAGTAGGCAATAATGTCTGGTTGAGGGACTGCGGTGATGCAGTCGACATGGCCTTCAGAAAGGCTTTTGACAAGGATTCACATGGCATACTAGTCCAAACAATTAGAGCCTGTGGGATCCAAGGCATATTGGCATATATGATCCAAAATTGGTTTGGTAATAACCTGGAGAGGATGATGGAGGGTTGATTTTGTAAATGGAAGCATGGGACAACTGGTGCATCATAAGCGTCGATGCTGGAATCCTTACTGTTTTTAAGACACAGTATATGAAAATGAATGTAGGAGGTATGGTCAGTAAGTTTACAGATGACACAAAAGTTGGTGGCAGTGTTGAAAATGAGGATAGTTTTAAAAGGTACAGGATGAAATTGATTAGTTGGTCAGACTTCCAAAGAAATAGTGAGTGAAATTTGATCCTGATAAGTGCAAGGTGATGCACTTTGGGAGGAACAAGGCTAGGACATACACATGAATGGTAGGGCCCCAAGTACTGAAGGCAGCATATGGGATACTTACCTTCATTAGCCAGGGCATAGAATACAACAAAAAGGAGATAATGGTACTTTATAAAACACTGATTAGGTTACAGCTGGAGAACTGTGTATTGTTCTGGCCACCACACTATTGAAAGGATCAGATTACTAAAACTAAAGGGCATAAAATTAGGATAAGAATCCAAGGAAGAACTTCTCTACTTGGAGGGTGGTTGGAATCTGGAACACATTGCCAGAGTGGGTGGTGGGGGAAGAGACTCTTGCAACAGTTTGAGCACTGAGATGAGCACCTGAATCACTAAGGCACAGAAGGCTACAGACCAAGTGCTGGTAAATGGATTAGTATAGATAGGTACTGGGTCAGCATGGACGTGGTGAGCTGAAGGGCCTGCTTCTGTGTTGTGTGATCTGAACAGTTAACCACATTGGCATTTCTGCAGTTATATATAGCCCTGATCAAGATGGCAGGGGAGGACATTTCACTGAATATTTTTATTTACAAAATCCAGTAGTTTCATGGCTGCCAGTGTCATGAAGACTAACGTTAATTTCAATTTTCTAAACTCCAAATTATTCACTGAATTATGTTCCCTAGTTGCTGTGGTACTATCTGAATTTAAATTGTTAGACTGTTCACCCAGACCATTAGTTACCAGGATGGTAATCTAAGCCACCGTATCCTTAATAAATCCAGGTTGACTGCTCTCGATTTAGAAAAGCACAGATTAATCAAAGCTTATTCTGTTTCTCAAACTGACTCAACTCCTCCAGAGCCTCTTGGGTCCCAGCTGATGTCAGGCTCAGGTACCAGGGATAAGGCCAAACCAGATTACGTCCCTTGCAGCCACTAACTCCAATTTCAAAAAGCTTACACAGCTGCTGGAGTTGGAAATAACTGCCTCCTGAGCTTACTGGGAAAAGATAGCATAGGTTTTATATCTTTTTCTGAATGGCCTAGAGTGGCCTTTACAATTTTGTGGTCAGATTTCAGGAATGGGTAAGTGGTAAATCCTGTGTATTTATTTTCTTTTTCAGATTTCAGTTATTTCATACAAAGCCCACATTACAGGAGACAGTTTGACTTGAATGGCCTGTGTTACTTCCAGAATCTTCTGTTTCACAGTGGGACTCATGGCCCACCTATGACCTGCCCCCATTAGAAGACAGCGTTAGTAACACTTGTTCAACTAGACAAGTGTAAATTGGATGGTCACGTTTGTCATCATAAATCATTACTGATACAAAACTTACGGTATGTTCATAAAAAACTACACAAATGAAAGACTCTGCATAATATTGCACTTTATTGTGAATGAACACAAATCTCCCTTTAATATAGGGTCTTCATGCCAACTGTAAATACAGGAGATACTTTAAAAATCAACTCAAACATTGATGCCATACTTTATACGAGCTTTTTAAGCTCTTCCTCCACTTAAAAGATTTTAGCTCCTCACTGCTGCTTGAAATAAGGAAAACTAAGCAACTAATCAAGAGATTGTTATTGCTTATTTCAAAGGGAACTGAAAATATAAAGCAGGGAGGTGGTATTTCATTTACATCAAACATTGGAGAGATCATATCTGGGTATCATGTACAATATTGCTCTGCCTGGTTAAGGAAGGATGTCAATGTGTTGGTAGCAATTCAGAGCTTTACTAGACTGATACTTGAATGCTCAGGTTGCCTTACGAGTAAAGGATGGACAGCCTAAGCATGTATCCATTGAAATTGAGAGGGGACAAGATTGGAATATCCTAAGGGATCTTGAAAAGATGGATGTGGGAAGCAGTTTTCCTCCTGCAGGAAAATCTAAAATAAGGAATCAGTGTTTAGAACTAAATAGGTCACCCATTCAAGACAAAGATTAGATGAAATGTTGAGAGTTGAGTGCCTTTGCAATGGTCTTCCTCAGATTGGTGGAAGCAGAGTTTTTAAATATTTTAAAAGGTTAAGATAGATGGATAATTGATAATGTTTGAATGTTCTATCTAATAATGAAGTAATTGAAGAAGTTTGCTTTACGACTGAAATTCTAGTTTGTCATGTTGACACTGCAGGTTTATATCAAGGCTCTTAATTTAGAACCACGCAGCTGATGGCTCTTAAATATTTCACACAAACAACACTAAAAATGTGAAACTCATGCCAACACTATGAAGCAGTTGTGGATATTGGGATTCCAAACAAAGCCAGTGATCATGTAATAGTGTTAACTTGACTGAAGCAGTCTAGAGTCAGAGTTGTGGACTCTGTACAACTCCACATCAACCACCATTTACCCATTTTCACTTATCTTTTTTTAAAAATTTATCTTCACTACATTCACCTCAAATCTCTTCTCCTAGATTCTACTGCTCAAATACACACTAGGGGCAATTTGTAGCAGTCGATTAACCAATCAACCTACAGGTTTAAGAATACGGGAAGAAACCCAAGCACCTGGAAGAAAACTAGAGTTACAGGGAGAATGTGCAAATTCCGTAAGAAATCTATCTACCCCTTTTTACCAGATGTACAATAAGATTTTTGCATTTCTCAATCCCAACTTCAACACAAATTTCTCTTCCATTGATCCTCCCGTTTTCACTAGGTGAACCTAAATACTCTCCATGAAGTTCTCTTTTTTTTTTCCCCCTAAAGTCATCCTTAAAACTTACTGTTTTTATGAAGATGTGTTATTTTAATTCATGTCTTTGCTTTGAGTTATCAAACACTCAAAAATACACTTAAATGTAAGTTACCTTTGCCTTAGTAGCAGCTGAGGCCAGGGCTGCTGCAGCAGCTGTGACTATGTTTCCTTCGCCAATGTGATGTTCCAACTTCTTCTTCCCAACATCCAATTCTTTATCTTTGCCACTAATGTCAATATTCTCCTTGTTTTCTTCTTTATCCTTGTCTTCAGATGCAACTGGCAGACCAAAAAAGTAGAAAATGAGAAAATCCAACAGTCCCTTAATAAGACAGGTAATTTCAGCTTATTGCATACATTTCTAATTAACCCGTTTAGCTTTCAAAAATGGCACTAAATCCTACATTTAACTATTAGGTTTTTTTTAAAAACTTGTGCTTAACAAATCCTATTGAAGTTTTGACAGTTCCTTCATACAAGCACACTTAATGCAAAGGTTAGTGGGCACTCTGTCTGCAGATGGCAAGCACTTGTACTTATAAAGTAATAACATATGCTATGAGAAGTTTATTCCCCATGTGCCAAAAATCAATTTCAATCCAGGCTATTGTGTCCCGATTATCTTTCAGCCAATAACCTTTCACACTTGGGGAATGACCAGCACAGATACATTGCAAAAGTTTAGTGGTTTTACCTTTCCTTATTTTAAAATAATAAAACCCCATCAGCTCAAAAAACAGACAGTAGAAAAATTAAACAACGTAACAAAAGCACACTATTGCTCATGTCAAAAAGCAATTTCCAACATGAAAATACGATGCTGGCCCCCACCAATCCACATTAGTCTTCATCCTCAAAAAAAAATATTCATTCAAGGGATGTGGCTGCACAGGCTGAGCTAGTATTTAATTGCCCATCCCATTTCCCCTGGGAAGGTGGTGGCGAGTTGCCTTCTTGAACTGCTGCAGTCCTTGAGGTGCGAGTATTCATAATGTTGTTAGGGAGAGAGTTCCAGGATTTTGATCCAGTGACAGTGAAGGAACAGCGATATATTTCCAAGTCAGGGTGGAGTGTGGCTTGGAGGGTAGTGGTGTTCCATGCTTTTGTTGCCCTTGTCCTTCCAGCTAGTAGAGGTTGTGGGTCTGGAAGGTGCTGAATAAGGAGTCTTGGTGAGGTGCTACAGTGCATCCCCTAGAAGGTACAAACTGCTGCTGCTACTGTGTGTCAGTGGAGTGAGTGATTGGTTGTGGATGGGGTGCCTATCAAGCAGGCTGCAATGTCCTGTATGGTGTTGAGCTTCCTGAGTGTTTCGAAGCTGCGCTCATCCAGGCAAGTGGAGAGTATTCCATCATAATCCTGACTTGAGCCTCCTGAATATTCTCACTCAATTCCTTTAATCATATGTTTACCATAATATTAAATTCTTATGGTGTCTACACCAGTCACAAACTTCGCTGGTGCAATCCCATTGATAAAATGTCTTTTCTGCTCTCTAACCTAAATGATCTTGGATACGACCATATTCCATATTCAGACATCAAGTCATTCCCTTCATAAACAAACATCTACACCTAATGCAATTGGCCATTCTTCTAATTCCCTGCTTTTCAATCTTCTCCAACAATCTGTGTGATACCTTTGTCAGAAAGTTTACAGAAGATCATGTACATCAGAAAGAACAATAGAATATTAGAACAAAAGAGACTGCCAAAGTGACTGTGCACACTTGTGACATAAGCTATCCAACTAACAATGTTACTCTTGTATTTCCATGCCGTTTTTTTTAAGAAAACAAATATTCAGTTGTCTTTTTGAAGATTAATTTGCTTTTAGATCTGTAGGGTGTGCACTCTAGGTCACAGTAACTATTTGTATAAAAGGTTACAGCTCATGATCATGGATTCTTTTAAGTCAACTTGTATGGAAGCAAAATAGTGTAAATACTGGAAATGTGAAATATTAAAGTTGAAAATGCCAGAAATACTCAGCTTAATCAATAGGGTTGTTTTGACAGTGCAACAAAGGAAAAAAAATAGAGGCAGAGGCGAGGATAACCAGGGAGGGAATTCCAAGGCTGAAAATGCAGCTGCCAATAGTCAATTGGTTTAAAAAAAAATAAATCAGACATGCACTGGAGACAACAACTGGAACAGCAGAGGGTTTTGTGGCTGGAGGAGACTGGAAAGATAGGAAGAAGTCAAGGAGGACTAGAAAAAGAGAGACAAGAATTTTACAATCAACATGTTACTTAGCCACGATCCAAAGTAGATTAACATTTTCATATGAGTGAGTTGAGACACACTGAGTTTGTGGAAGTTGGTAGAGATAAACCTGCTTATGATCCAATTATCATCCCTTCCATCACTATCTATTGAACAGAAATGCATTACAATAGCAGTACCAAAGGTTTCTTTCAAACAGTCCTTGGGAGTGCAGAGTTCCCAAAGAGACACCTCAAACTAATTTAATGCACAAGGTCTCAGGCACAGTTCACTTTAATTATGACTGAAGTGCTCCCCACCCCACTGGAGTGTAAACAGTAGTACTGTTGGAATTTAAGAGAAGACCATTTCAATGCAAGCACTGCTGTGACCACAATTCTTGAACAGGCAGACAGAGCTACCAGTGTGAAAATAGCCTTGCCATGGAAGAAGGATGAATCTTAATAATGTAATGTTTTCATATGGAGATGAACCGAGTTGTGACTGCAAGGAACTACCAAGTAAATATTTAAAACTGAAACGTGGGTAAAAGGGCCAAGAACAGATCTTAAAAATTACACCACTCAAATCAGTTTGTTATGATTATATTATTGAAGACAAAACTCAGATAACAAAGCAAATCATGGGCTTCAGATCAATTTTTATTGGATGGAATACAAGGTGCTCAGAAATTACATTTCAAAAAGGTACCCAACTGCTTTTTTCTATTGGCCTCTGAACTGCAAAAGTACTTGCAAAAATACTTTCAAACAGTATGACCACCAGTGTCCACAAAATGTTCCAGTGATACAACAGAATAACCTAGCCACACCACCCCCCCCCCGCCCCATCAGTCAATTCAGGATGTACAAGTGTTAGTGGACAGTATTTCATTATTGATTGCTATAATTCTGACATAGCTTAATAAATGCAGTTTGATCACAATAAAACATGCTATTCATTTGAAATATGTTTAGTTGGATTGATCTGTGCAAACATCAGTAAACATGAAAAACTTTCAGTGAACATGCAGGTTAACATGTTCTAGTTTTATCTACCTCAATATGCAGAATAATTTGTGGCAGTCTACCTTATCCATACCCCTCATTGTTAGCTACCTCAATCTTAACCTCCAGGGAAAACAGACCTAACCTCTCCAGTCTCTCCTCATAACTGGAATGCTCCATTCCTGACAAACATGTGAAGGCCACGACAACTGTCTTGGCCAAGTTTACCTTCTGGTCACAAACAATCCTGACTCAAATGCATCCCCATCCTTCCAACATTCCAACCAATTTGCCTAATATCATTTTGACATCTTATTCATCAGCAATCGAGAAAAGACTGAACAGATGAGCTGCAGAAATGCCCATAATGTGAAAGACAATAAACAAAAGGTGGTAATGGACCAAACTAAGCCACCGTGAAGAGGCATGCCAGGTGAAAATGGAGGTTTTTTTAAAAAATGTCAACTACTATTTGATGTTTTTTTAAAAATTAGAAGCAGGGAATTACTCAAAATAGTGTTGCCAACTCGTCCTCCAGAAATTTTGAAAAGCAAACTGTATTCGAGTTATAAAAGCAAATATGAAATCTAAACTGTACCTTCAGCCCACTGAATTTGGTGCTTAACCACAAACTCAAACTCTCACCTTCCCCCAGCATCAATGCAGAGAATTCTCACCTTATTTTAAAACAACTTATTCAAAAGTCCTTTATTTCAAGAGAAAAGTGCAGCTTGACATGTTAACATAGGGAGTGACTAAAGCAAATAGCTTAGATATATTGAAAAGGGAGACTGGACAAACTACTGATAAATGAAGAACACTGAATCACATTTATTTCGTTGCTACCACCAAGAAGTGAGCAGGCTCCATTTTGTGGAACCAAGCAAGCTTCAGTATCAGAAGTCTCTTCAACTCCTGCAACCTTTTGTTTGTATCCCAGCAATCATTTCTGGCTAAATCAGTTTGCAAGAACTTCAACCATGCAACTCAAACATGAACCAACTTTCTGCTCTAAACGTCTCTTCATCACCAGATTAATAATGGACAGCTGAAGAATGACCTAATAGATGAGAGGTTTTCATAGAATCATAGAACAGTACAGCACAATACAGGCCCTTTGGCCCACAATATTGTGCCGACCTTTAAACCTCACCTAAGACTATCTAACCCCTTTCTCCCACGTATCCCTTGATTTTAAATTCCTCCATATGCTTATCTAGCACTCTCTTGAATTTGACCAATGTACCTGCCTCCACCAACACCCCAGACAGCACATTCCATGCACCAACCACTCTCTGGGTAAAAAACCTCTGATATCTTCCTTGAACTTCCCACCCTTTAAAGCCATGCCCTCTTGTATTGAGCATTGGTGCCCTGGGAAAGAGGTGCTGGCTGTCCACTCCATTTATTCCTCTCAATATTTTGTATACCTCTATCATGTCTCCTCTCATCCTCCTTCTCTCCAAAGAGTAAAGCCCTAGCTCCCTTAGTCTCTCCTCATAATGCATACTCGCTAAACCAGAAAGCATCCTGGTAAATCTTCTCTGCACCCTTTCCAACGCTTCCACATCCTTCCTATAATGAGGCAACCGGAATTGGACACAGTACTCCAAGTGTGGTCTAACCAGAGTTTTGTAGAGCTGCATCATTACTTCGCAGCTCTTAAACTCAATCCCACAACTTCTGAATGCTACCATCCCATAAGCTTTCTTAACTACCCTATCCACCTGAGAGGCAATTTTCAGGGATCTTTGGATATGAACCCCCAGATCCCTCTGCTCCTCCACACTACCCAGAATCCTGCCATTAACTTTGTACTCCACCTTGGAGTTTGTCCTTCCAAAGTGTACCACTTCACACTTCTCCGGATTGAACTCCATCTGCCACCTCTCAGCCCAGCTCTGCATCCTATCAATGTCCCTCTGCAATCTTTGACAATCCTCCACACTATCCACACCACCACCAACCTTTGTGTTGTCTGCAAACTGGCCAACCAACCCTTCTACCCCCTCATCCAAGTCATTAATAAAAATCACGAAAAGCAGAGGTCCCAGAACCGATCCTTGTGGGACACCGCCATTCACAGTCCTCCAATCTGAATGCACTCCCTCCACCACAACCCTCTGCTTTCTACCAGCAAGCCAATTCTGAATCCACATGGCCAAGCTTCCCTAGATCCCATGCCCTCTGACCTTCTGAAGAAGCCTACCATGTGGAACCTTGTCAAATGCCTTACTAAAATCCATGTAGACCACATCTACTGCACTACCCTCATCAATCTTCCTGGTCACCTCCTCAAAGAACACTATCAGGCTTGTGAGACATGATCTGACCTTCACAAACCCATGCTGGCTATCCCTGATCAGACCATGATTCTCCAAATGCCCATAGATCCTATCTCTAAGAATCCTTTCCAACAGCTTGCCCACCACAGACGTAAGGCTCACTGGTCTATAATTCCCTGGACCATGCCTACTACCTTTTTTGAGTAAGGGGACAACATGTGCCACCCTCCAATCCTCCAGTACCATTCCTGTGGACAACGAGGACTCAAAGATCCTAGCCAAAGGCTCAGCAATCTCCTCCCTCACCTCGCGGAGCAGCCTGGGGAGTATTCCGTCAGGCCCCAGGGACTTATCTGTCCTAATATTTCCTAACAGCTCCAACACATCCTCTCTCTTGATATCAACATGCTCTAGAACATTAACCTTACCAATACTGTCCTCAGCGTCAAAGGCCCCCCTCCTTGGTGAATACTGAAGAGAAGTATTCATTGAGAACCTCACCCACTTCCACAGCCTCCAGAACATCTTCCCACCTTTGTCTCTAATCGGTCCTACCTTTAATCTCGTCATCCTTCTGCTCTTCACACAAGTGAAAAATGCCTTGAGATTTTCCTTAACCCTACTCGCCAAGGCATCTCATGTCTTCTTCTTGCTCTCCTCAGCCCCTTAAGTTCCTTCCTTGCTACCCTATATTCCTCAAGAGCCCTATCTGATCCTTGCTGCCTTCTTCCTCCTAACTAGATGTTCTACCTCTCGTCACCCATGGTTCCTTCACCCTGCCATTTTTCTCTGCCTTACCAGGACAAATTTATCCCTAACATCCTGCAAGAGATCCCTGAACAACGACCACATCCCCATAGTATATTTCCCTTCAAAAATGTCATCCCAATTTACACTCGCAAGTTCTAGCCTTATAGCCTCATAATTTGCCCCTCCCCAATTAAATATCTTCCTGTTCTCTTTGCTTCTATCCCTGTCCATGACAATGCTAAAGGTTAGGGAGCGGTGGTCACTGTCCCCCAAATGCTTACCCACTGAGAAATCTGTCACCTGACCTGGTTCATTACCTAATACTTGGTCCAATATGGCATTCCCTATAGCCGGCCTGTCAACATACTGTGACAGGAATCTGTCCTGGACACACTTATACTCTGCCCCTTCTAAACCTTTGGTACTAAGCAGGTGCCAATCAATATTTGGGAAGTTGAAGTCTCCCATGATAACCACCCTGTTATTCTTGCACCTTTCCAAAATCTGCCTCCCAATCTGCTCCTCAGTATCCTTGCTGCTACCAGGGGGCCTATAGAATACTGCAAGAAGCGTAACTGTTCCTTTCTTGTTTTTAAGTTCCACCCATACTGACTCTAGAGGATCCTTCTACATTATCCACCTTTTCTGCAGCTGTAATAGTATCCCTCACCAGTAACCCCACCTCTCTTCCTCTTCTTCTCTCCCCTCTCCCTATCCTTTTTAAAACATTGAAATCCAGGAATATTCAGTATCCATTCCTGCCCTGGTGACAGCCAAGTCTCTGCAAGAGCCACAATATCATAGTTCCATGTATTTATTCAAGCTCTCAGTTCATCACCCTTATTCCTGATACTTCTTGCATTTAAGTAAATGCACTTTAGCCCATCCACCTTACTACTTGTATATCCTATACTCTGCTTCTCCTTCCTCAAAGCCTCTCTATATGTTAGATCTGACTTTACTCCAGGCACTTCTTCCAGTGACCTATCCCTCCAGTTCCCATCCCCCTTGCAAACTAGTTTAAACCCTCCCAAACTACACTAGTAAACCTGCCTGCAAGGATATTGGTCCCCCAAGTTCAGGTGTAACTCTGTACAGGTCCCACCTTCCCCAGAAGAGATCCCAATGATCCAAAAATCTAAAACCTTGCCCCCTGCACCAACTCCTCAGCCAGGCATTCATCTGCCATCTCCTCCTATTCTTACCTTCACTGTCACATGGCACTGGCAGCAATCCTGAGATGGCTACCCTTGAGGTCCTATTCTTTAGCCTTCTGCCTAGCTCCCTAAACTCACTTTTTAGGACCTCACTCCCCTTCCTACCTATGTCGTTGGTACCAACATGTACCACAACTTCTGGCTGCTTTCCCTCCCACTCAAGAATGCTGTGGACCTGATTAGAGACATCCTGGACCGACACCTGGGAGGCAACATACCATCCAGGATTCTCACTCATGTCCACAGAACCTCCTGTCTGTTCCCCTGACTATCGAGTCCCCTATCACTATTTCTCTCTTCTTCTCCTCCCTTCCCTTCTAGGCAGCAGGACCAGTCCCAGTGCCAGAGACCTGGCTTCTGCCACTTGTTCCCCTAGGTCATCCCCTTCAACAGCATCCAAAGTGGAATACCTGTTATTGAGGGGAACAGCCTCCAGGATCCTCTGCACTGTCTGCCTGTTCCCTTTCTCTCCCCTGACAGTCACCCATCTATCTGCCTCCTGGACCCTAGAAGTACTTGCTCTAAGGGGGGTGACTGCCTCCCAATGCACAGCATCTACATAACTCTCTCCCTCCCTGATGCTTCACAGTGTTTGAAACTGCGACTCCAGCTCATTAATTCTGAGCTGAATTCCTCCAGCATTTACTGCAGATGTGGTCGCCGTGCACCACAGCAGGGTCCACTAGCTCCCACATCCTGCAGCTGCAGCACATCGGCTTGCCCTCCATCTGAATTGTTTTTCCTTACCTAGCTGTGGGTTGAGAAGTTAGAGAGAACATTGCCACTTGTGGGGCAAGAACATACCAGGGGCCATCAATATAGTCACCTGGAAATTCAATGGGGAGTTCAGAAGAAACCTTTTGGATGGGTCAGAATGTGAATTTGCTAATTGAATGTTAACTGTTATTTGGAGTAATTACGAATAGTGTGGAGGCTGGACAACACGAGGGAAAAGGAAATAAAGCCATTCAAATGAAGAAAGATGGAAGGAGGCTTGAGTGGAGCACAAAGGCGTCTCTGGTCTAATATTGGTAATTGCTCCCGTCATTGATTTTCAAATTAAGATTGGGCACTTCAGGTTGATTGTGATCAAGGAAACAAGAATAGCACTTCACTGTAAATGATGCAAAGACACCAGAGATGCTCCATTTTCCATCTAGTTCTGGACATCAGACCCGCAAGTACTTTAGCATGCCCTCATTAGCCAGCTTGTGCTTCCCCACCCCCCAACCCCCCCTCCTTTTTTTATTCTGGCTTCTGCCCTCTTCCTTTCCAATCCTAATGAAGGGTCTTGACCTGAACTGTCAAGTGTTTATTTGACATAGATGCTACCTGGCCTGCTGAGTTCCTCCAGCATTGTGTTGTTCCCAAATCCACATCATTATTTTCCCTCACTTTCAACAAAATCCTTGCATCTCATACACGACTTGCAATATTCAGTTTGGCCTGCAGTTCACGGTCCTTTAGAAAATAACTCGCTCTACTTTAAGCGTACCTGGTTTAATGTCAGTGCTAGCCATTTCCCCTTCCATGGGTTTCTCTAATGCAAGCTCTTTGGGAGATGGAACTTGAATCTTCTCTGTACTGTCCGAAACCATTTCAGTCTCCTCTTTGTTTTCCACCTGGTGAAAGGCAAATGTCTGTTGAATATAGTTCTCTTTTCTGCACAAGAGAATAGCATCATCATTGGTGTAAACCACTGAAAGGAGATGAAGAACGAAAATGACGAGGTGCACCCAGTTTAGGCAAGGGAATAGGAGAAACTTGCTTTTGCACAGACAGCAGAGAGATTGTGAAATACACTACTAAAATTAGTGACGTAAAATGTAAGAACAGTTTAGCAAAGTAATGCAAGTTAGGGAATTGGGAATACAGATGACCAGGATAAAAAAACATCCATGTCAATTACATGACAGCTGCAATGCTTATGGCTCCCGTGAAATTCCATTGAAACTTTCACACAATCAGATGTCACTGCCCAGTCCAACTTCTGCATGTGGTCTTGTTCAGGAAGATAGCAAAGTTTGAGAGTTGTGACGAAGGATCTTTTACCTGAAATATTAAGTTGGTTTTTCCTTCCACAACTTCCTGACCTGCAGTTTCCAACAGATTGTTTTTATCTTGCAACTGAAAAAATCCATTCCTGGAAGCATCCTGGTAAAACTTTTCTGCACTATTTTGGACCTTTACATCATTCCTACCGTTATGTGACAAATTGGTCATAGTACTCCGGTTGTGGTTTCCGCAGTGGCTATTAGAAATTCAAAACAATTGGTTGCTTTTTCATATTTCCTAATGATGCAGGAGGTCATCACTTGGCTCATCAAGTTTATGCTTCCTGACAGAACATTCATATCTGTTCCATTCCCCCACTTGTTTCCTGGTAACCTACTCCTCCTCGCATGTCCATCACTCCCAGTTCTCCTGCCAAACACCAATACTAGGGGTAATTAAACCATCAATCAGCACTTTGTAGAGGCATGGGAAGAAACCAGAACCAGGAGGCAAGTAAATGGCCACACGGAAAGAGTGCAAACTCCACACAAAGATCAGTATCAAACCGGGATCACTGGAGCTGTGATACAGCAGTTCCAACTGTTGCACCACTGTGCTGCCCTTGCAATACTAGATTGTATTGTCTGCCTTTACTTTACAAATCCCAGGATTCCATACACTTTATTAAACGCTTTCTCAAAACACTGAAGTCTCAAAAAAGTTGTAGAGTTTGAGACATTTACAGGGGGAAGAGCAAGACCATGGAATGGACAAAAGAGAAGGAAATTTGAAATTCATGTTTTTTGTTTTTGATCAGCATGCAGAGGACTTAAAAAGGTGAATGAGACTTGGGAAAAGTTAAAATAATGCAGCAGGGTTTTGCTCAAGTTGAAATTAATGGAGTCTGTAACAAGGGAGATTGGTCATAACAGTAGAACCGCCAAGATTAGAACTAGCAGAAGCATGAAGGACAGCTCCAACTCCTAATAGGCTGAGGCTGAAGAGACAGATGATATTAGAGCTGGAAATTGGTCTTCTTGATGAAACCACTAGAACTTTCTCCTCTGAGGGAGAAACTTAAGAGTATGTAAGCAAGGTAAAATCTTAAGTTTAAACCGGGAGGCAGATAAAATTGAACACTAGGAAAACAGCTAAACTTGAAATACTATCAATTCCAGGCTATGACGATGCATCCATTAACACTTGGACAACTATGATTTCAAAACAGTTAATGCATTTCAAAAATCTATAGTACATCAGATACTCAGAGTCATACAGCACAGCAACAGGCCCTTCAGCCCACCATGTCCACACTGACCATCAAGTACCCATTCTACTATAATCCCATTTACCAGACCTTGGTTCATAGCCTACTATGCCTTGGCAATTGAAGTGCCCATCCAGAGAAGCTGGGAAATCTATACCATCATTCACACCATTATCCAAATTTGTCCTTCAATCATTACATTGGGTTGAGCACGAGAAGTGCTCAGCACTTTGGCACTCTTGCAGTCTGCAGAGCAACTTACTTTTTCAGACTCTTGACCTTCTGATTCTCGAGTTTCCATTTTTTCCTCTTCAATATCTGCTTCTCAAATAAAAAACAATTAATATTCAGCAGAAACTGCAACACTTCTAAATAACAATTACATTTCAAATGCAGTTATTGTGTTAGCCATACGTATCATGGTTTGAAATAGTGTGTTAATTATCTGCACAGTTTAGTCCCAAGGAGGAGAAAAGGAAAGGCACCTTGGTTCTACTTCCATCACAACTTGCAAGTTACTTGGTTCTATTTAAATTTTCAAATAGAGATTTGGAATCAGCTGTCCATGTTATTGCCATTAATACCAAATGAGAGTCCAAGGCCATCTCTGCATCAGCAACTAACCATTCAGAAACTGAGAAAGATAGATTTTAACCATGGCATCAAGTTTTGATTGGTTACTAGCAAAACACTGCAATGAAAACTAGGCACAACATCAAGATCAAAGAAGTGGGCATGGTGAGCTTCCATTAAGTACATCTGATCAAGATGTCATCTAAAATTAACCAGGCTTGCTTGTATTAAATGCATAGACAATAAATTAGGCACAATGAATACTTGCTAATTTGCTATCAACCTGAATAGTCGGCTTCAGCTGAATAGTAAACTATATACAGATGTAGAGTACTGCTTATGTTGCTATCAGTGGAGAGGTTGCATTAATAACAGATACTAATTTTTGAAAATATTGAAAAAGAATGACACCACGCACCTGTTCCTGGAAACCTTAATGTTTGTAGTTCTGTTTATAGTATTTGAACAAAAACAAGGCATAATTTCAATATCTTGCCCACCCCCCCACTTAACAACTGTTCTTGTTAAATGGATTTTAGTTTGAAAGATATGCGTGTTATTTAGCATTCATCACATCTTGTCATAGAACTTGCAGATAAAACCTATGACGCTGAACACCCTCATTCACATTCCAGAATTTTTCAATGATCCATCTCTTCAGTTTGCATAACAGTTCCCCATGATGTCACCCAAGACTACATCAGCCAAAATCATGCATCATTTCCCCCATATCTATCATCCAAACATTCTCCATTCACCACCGTACTCAATTTTTTGGAAGTCTTTGCTAACATTTTTACCAGGTGGAACTTAAACAACCTTCTAGTTCTGAGGAATGTGTGTTCCCCACCAAATCATGGCTAACCGAGTAAAAGCAGATGTTTGAAAAGTCATAATTGCTGCTGAGCAGAGAGATGAGTGCACGTCAAATGATATGTCATCCTGTTGAAAAAAGTCTCTAGATGTCCATTCCAAAGAATCTGGTAGTACCCTGTCGTTCCTTCTCTGCAGGGCATCAGTGAGATAATTGAGTTTTTAATATCAATACAAGAGCTTCTGATGATTAATCTTTCTACTGAATATACACAAATGACCAAACATGAATTCTGTCCAAGAAGTTCAACTGAACACAAGAAATTTGGTTATCCATGGACAAAACTCCACAATGGAATCTGAAATTGCAACTTAGTGAACTCTCAACAAGCAAGGCCTCTAACCTTGATTGTCCAATCAAATATTGAAATTCCATACTGGGTTCCAACAACTAACAAATAGGCCTTTTTGGAAAAAGCAGCAGTTAAGGGTTGTGCACGAGCAACAAATTGCATGAAAAAAAAACCATTGTGAATCTTAGGACAAGTTTTGGACTTCAGTTCCTCTTAAAAGTGTCTTCTGGGACCAAAAAAAGGACATATCCTGATAACAAGTCACAATGGTCATAATCAAAAATGACTTGCCTCAATAACACAGACTGAATATGCAAGTTAATAATGCAGCTGTTTCAACTGACCAGTTTTGTCTGGTTCCTCTGGAGCAGTGCCAGCAATGCCACTGTTTTCTAAGCCATAAGAAGGATCCACTTTTCCAGAAGACCGGGCCATCTCTTGTACTTTCTTGACATGTGCCTCCACCAGTTCAACTGGCACTTCCTCCCTCACGTGGGAAAATTCCTCTGCAAAAGGAAATACAATTATTTGCAAATACTTCAGTTTTTTCATCCATTAGCATTTTAAAAAGCTCCCAATCTCAACTCCTCACCCAGTTTAAGGGGTTTTAACTTTTACCAAGCACTTCAAATCAATCCATAATCTCTTTTCCAACAATAACATATTAATCAGGCTCCTATACTGATGCAGATTAAAGACATGGCCATTCCTGGGTACACATTTATAGAAATACCAAAATTACATTTGTGTCACAGATTAGAAAAGTATTCAACCAAAATACGTTACATCGACAGTTTATCTGGTTCTCATTTCCACTTTTTGCAGTTTAATAGAAGTGTTTTGAAACACATGCTGTGACATGCAATTTAGCTTCTATGATGGCATAACTGCGTTCCAGATAGAGATAAGCCTATCTTGAACAAGAGAAGAGTTATTTGATTTCTTTCCTTTCAGGATGGTTTATCAGATGCTTCTACTGAAGCCCATACAAAAACAATTACAAATATTCAAGTACTTCTTCAGTCATGCATTTAAGTTTTGGCATTAACTACATGAATATGCTGCCCACACTTGACATTCAAAAGCACAAATACTGAGATATCAACAGTTAAAGGTCAATTGTAGGGGCTAAAGATAATCACTGAACGTGCAGGAACTTTCATCCTGCAAGAGATTTGTCATTGTTCATTTACATTGCTAATTTCTTAACAGCCCGCATTGGCACGTGTCACATCCTGCCCCAAATACTCAATCCTTAAATACATCATCACTGCATTCGAACCATCTAACCCAACAGTGATTATAAGCAGGAATTGAACATGCGCAAAAAGACAAGATATGGAGAGAAACCAGAACAAAAAGTAGAATTTTAAAATTAGACTCGTGCTTTACAGACAAAAACTAGTAGTGATTTTCGTAAATTGGTTTATTATTGTCACATGTAGAGGTACAGTGAAAAACTTGTCTTGCATACTATCCATACAGATCAATTCATTACGGTGCATTGAGGTAGTACAAGGTAAAAATAACAGTGCAAAATAAAGTATTATGGTACAGAGCAAGTGCAGTGCAGGCAGACAGAAAGGTGCAAGGTCACAACGAGATAGATTGAGGGGTTGAGAGTTCATCTTATTTTACTAGGGAAACATTCAATAGTCTTATAACAGCAGGATAGAAGCTGTCTTTCAGCCTGGTGAGGGTGGTGAGAAGAGAGAATGTCCAGGGTAGGTGGGATCTTTGATTATGCTGGCTGCTTTACCGAGGCAGCAAGAAGTGTAGATAGAGTCCATGGAGGGGAGGCTGGTTTCCGTGACGTGCTGAGTTGTCCACAACACTGCACTTTCTTGCGGTCTTGGGCAGTGCAGCTGCCACACCAAGCCATGTTGCATCTGGATAGGAAGCTTTCTATGGTGTACAGTATAAATTGGTGAGGGTCAAAGGGGACACACCAAATTTCTTTAGCCTCCTGAGGAAGTAGAGGCACTGGTGAGCTTTCTTGTAGGTGGTGTCAATGAATTTGCTTGGAATTACAGTATTGAAGGCAGAGTTGAAGTCAATAAACAATAGTCTAGCATAGGTGTCTTTACTGTCCAAATGCTCCAGAGATGAGTATAGCGCCAGGGAGATGGTGTCTGCCATAGACCTATTTTGATGGTAGGCAAATCGCAGTGGGTCGACGAGCACAGTAAAATAATACAAGCAATCCGAAAAACTCCCATTGAGATCCCTATTGCAACTATCTGCCTGTCAAGTCTCAGCAATTCCTACCTTGCCTGCAACGTCCACATTCCAAAACAAAAATTAAACCAAAAAAAAATGTCACATTTCTTTACCATGGTAGACCCCAGAGAGTGAATCTCTTCTGGATTGCCTCCTACCCTAATATATCTCAGCTTGACAAAAATCTAAGACCAAAATTATACACAGTACAGAGGCTTAACCAACACCCTGAACAATGCTTCTCTATTCTTAAAATGACTCCCTACCAACAAAGGCAAACGTGCCAATTGCCTTGATTACTTGCTTAACTTGCATGCTAACTTTATTTCACACCCAAGACATTAAACAAAGTGTTCAGAGATCTAAAATAAGTTTTAAATTAAATTCAAAATTTAAACTCTTACAACAAACACCATTTACCGATTCACTCCATCTATATCCTGTTGCAGTGTCCAAATATTCTCCTTGCAGCATGTCCTCCCACCTACTTTTGTATCATCAACAAACTTGGACACCTTGCACTGCACCCTCCCTCAATTCAATCTGAGACACTGGTAACTCAAGAATAATGTGTACAGACAAAGTTGCAGGCTAGCTAAATTCAGTCTCGAAATGTTAGATAACCAACATCAAGTAACAAACTAAATCATGAGACTAAAAGAAGTTGCATCGGCAACATAGAAAGATCAACGTTGTCCTTGAAACATGCAGTGAATGAATGAGTGCGGAAGAGTGGTTTGAAGATAATTTTCCTAGTGCTCTATGTCACTGCACTTCCCCTTGTAATCACTTCTGATACACCACCTGGCCTTTTATTTGTTTGCTACCCACCATCAAGAAATCCAAACAGGGCTTCCAGGGGTGGCAATGATTCACCAGCACTTATTCCAATCCAGTGTGACACTGTGTCCTCTATATTAGAGAAACCAATGCAGATTGTGAAGGTTCATGGAGCAAGTGTGTTCAGTCCACAGGGGCAACCCAAAGCTTCTAGTTGCCAGCCACCAATTCTCCATTCCACTGAGACCTATTGGTCTGTGGTCTCCTTCTCTCAGGGCCAAACAAAAAAACTTGGAATCTAAAAACAGCACTATACAGCTAACTCCACAACGGCTTAACACCTTTGGTAATTGAATCTGGGCACAAAAGCTAAATGATCTCCATTTCTAACTTCCTTTCCGTTTTGACATTGCAGTCTTTTTATAGCAGGGCTGATCCATGTTCAAAGAAAATGTAGTTTCTGGAAACAATGTCTATAAGTTTCTTACCTAAAGCAGCTTTGGCAGCAGCTGCAGCAACTCGGGGATCCACAACCGAGGCCAGAAACGCCACAGTGCTCATGACAGGATTCCCAGACTGGCTGAAAGGAACAGGCTGGAAGGCCAAAGGACCAAGTGAGGAGTCTGTGTCTTCCAGATACGGATCTTCAATGGGGAGCCGCAAGAAGTTTAGTATGCACTCATCTTGTGTGCGGCTCCCAACGTGCTCAGACACTTTATTCCAGTCATCTTTGTACATTTCCAGAGCCTAAAAATGAAAGTGATTAAAAATTTCATTGAAATAAATCAGCTGGAGTCCCAACTTAAGTTTACAGCCATTTAAGGGACATAGGAAAGCTCAGGGCAGGTAGGAAACTGCAGTCCAGCTGGCCAAACTTGCTTAAAAAAATACTTGTAATTTCTCAGCCCTTCCCCAAACTATTTTACAGCCAAAATGATATATTTGAAGGTAATCACTATTACAAAGTAACAGGTTAGCTGTAGTGTGCCTTAAAGATGTGACAAATGCCTTCTGATCAGAACACCTACTTCTGACATAATAACTCAAAGATACATATATACTCACCTACGTTACGGGGATAATCCCATTATAATCAAAATAGTGCCTTACAATCTTATACCACCCATCTACTAGTGTAAAGAATCATTGAAGTGTCTTAAATGCACTCTCAAATTGTGATGGAGGAAAAATGCCTCAGTGATTGTGTTATTACACTGTAGGGCTTTTCCCACAGCCACATGCAGAAGCCCTGCTGCATCTTTTCCTCATGTACTTAATATTTCTTTAAACTAGTCATTTAAATAAAGCATTTAAGATACAAAGCAGCTACAACAATTCCCGACATTCATTATGAATTCTTCATCATAACACGACATAATAGCACACCTTCAGAAGATGACTCATCCATTGGGTTTTTATTCCATCATTTATACCGATTAATGTCAAAACAGGATAATTGAATTTATTCCCACCTGCCTATAATCATTAATTTTTCTCTTAAACAGTCAACAAATTGCCACTTACAATTTCAAATATAACAACTTGCTTTTATGTAGTTTCTTTCAAAGGCAAAATATCTGAGCATTTAGTAACCATTTAAAGCACAAAACTTGACAAGAGTACACAGCAGTGATAGAAAACTTTGTACCAAAGGAAGAATGGAAAAAAATAGAGGAGTTCAGTGAGGTAATTTCAGAGTTCAGGACATCATAAATGAAGGCATGGCTGCAAAAAGAAAAATTGGAGACAAACCAAAAACCAGAAATAGAACAGAACAGTACAGCACAGGAACAGGTCCTTTGGCCCACAATGTTGTGCCAAACTAACTAAATTAGTAATCAAATGCCCAACTAAACTAAGAGTTATCGGAAGATAGACACACTGATAAGACAGGAGGAGAGTAATTGGGTAACTGTCAGGAGAGGGAAGGGGAGCAGGCGGAGAGAGCAGAGCACCCCTGTGGCTGTCCCCATCAATAATAGGTATACCGCTTTGGATACTGTGGGTGGGGATGACCTACCAGGAACTAGTTGCGGAGGTCTGGTCTCTGGCACCGAGAGTGGACCCTCAACTCAGAAGGGGAAGAAGGAAGAGAGGAGAGCGGTAGTGATAGGGGATTCTATAGTCAGGGGGATAGATGGGATATTCTGTGGGGATGATCGGGAATTCCGGATGGTCTGTTGCCTCCCTGGTGCCAGGGTCCGGGATATCTCAGATCGGGTTCAGGTTATTCTCAGGAGGGAGGGCGTGAACCCAGATGTTGTGATCCATGTAAGGACTAACGACGTGGGCAGGAAAAGAGAGGAGATCCTGCGTAAGGAGTTCAGGGAGTTAGGTGCTAAGTTGAGGGGCAGGACATCCAGGGTAACAATCTCAGGATTGCTACCTGTGCCACATGCGAGTGAGGAGAGGAGTAGGTAGATTAGGCAGATTAATACGTGGCTGAGGGGATGGTGCGAGAGAGACGGCTTCAGGTTTATGGATAATTGGGATTTGTTCCACGGAAGATAGGATCTGTTCCAACGGGACGGTTTACACCTGAACTGGAGGGGTACTGACATTCTTGCAGGAAGGTTTGCTAATGCTGCTCGGGGGGGTTTAAACTACATTTGCAGGGGGAGGGGATCCAGAATGAGAGGATAGCGAGATGGAGGGTAGAGGACAGGTAGGAACTACACAATTTCGGAACATTAATACGAATGGAGAGAGGAGAAATGGGTTAGAAATCCTATATCTGAACGCACGGAGTGTCAGGAATAAGGTAGGCAAGCTTGAAGCTCAGATACGAATAGGTAAGTATGATGTTGTTGGGATAACGGAGACATGGCTGCAGGGAGATCAGATCTGGGAAATGAATTTTCAAGGGTATACATGCTATCGTAAGGACAGGAAGGTGGGCAGAGGAGGTGGGGTGGCCCTGTTGTTGAGGAATGAGATTCAGTCCCTTGCAAGGGGGGACATTGAATCAGGAGAAGTAGAGTCCGTGTGGATAGAACTGAGGAACTGTAAGGGCAAAAAGACCCTAATGGGTGTTATCTACAGGCCTCCAAACGGGAGCATGGATATTGGGTGCAAGCTGAATAGTGAGTTAATGTTGGCATGTGGCAAGGGTAATGTCACAGTAGTTATGGGGGATTTCAATATGCAAGTGGACTGGGAAAATCAGGCTGGTACTGGACCCCAGGAAAGGGAGTTTATAGAGTGCCTCCGGGATGCATTCTTGGAGCAGCTGGTACGAGAGCCGACCAGGGAGAGGGCTATTCTGGATTTAGTGCTGTGTAATGAGCAGGATTTGATAAGAGAACTCGAAGTAAAGGAGCCATTGGGAGGTAGTGCCCATAACATGATAAGTTTTTATCTGCAATTGGAGAGGGAAAAGGGCAAATCAGAAGGGTCAATTTTGCAGTTGAACAAAGGAGACTATGGAGCCATGAGGGAGGAGCTGGCTAAAGTTGACTGGGCAGGCATCCTAGCAGAATTGTCAGTGGAACAACAAGGGCAGGTATTCTTGGGAATAATGCACAAGGTGCAGGATCAGTTTACTCCCCAGAGAAGGAAAGACTCAGAGGGGAAAGGGGCCACCGTGGCTGACAAAGGAAGTCAGAGATAACATTGTGTTAAAAAGGAAGTAGTATGGCAGAGCCAAGCTGAGTGGGAAGATAGAAGATTGGGAAATTTTTAAGGTGCAGCGGAATTTAACTAAAAAGGTAATTCGGGAAGAAAAAATGAGGTATGAAGGCAAGCTAGCCAGGAATATTAAGGAGGATAGCAAAAGCTTTTTTTTTTTAGGTATGTAAAGGGAAAGAAGTTAGTTAGGAACAATGCTGGGCCCTTGAAGACCGAATCGGGTGAAATTATTACGGGAAACAGGGAGATGGCAGTCAAATTTAATAAGTACTTTGGATCTGTCTTCACGGGGAAGACGTAAGAAATCTCCCAGAACTAAGGATGGACAAAAGGCAGAGGGTGACAGAGGAACTGAAGTGGATTGACATTAGGAAAGAAATGGTGATGGGTAGACTAATGGGGCTGAAGACTGACAAATCCCCAGGTCCAGATGGTCTGCATCCCAGGGTACTAAAGGAGGTGGCTCTAGAACTTGTGGACGCATTGGTGATCATTTTCCGATGTTCCTTAGATTCGGGGTCAGTTCCTGAGGATTGGAGAATGGCTAATGTAATCCCACTTTTTAAGAAAGGAGGGAGGGAGAAAACGGGGAACTATCGTCCAGTTAGCCTAACATCTGTGGTGGGGAAGATGCTAGAGTCTATTATTAAGGATGAAATAGCAGCATATTTGGATAGCAATGATAGGATTGGGTCGAGTCAACATGGATTTACCAAGGGCAAATCATGCTTGACTAATCTACTGGAGTTTTTTGAGGATATAACCAGGAAAATAGACGAGGGAGATTCAGTGGATGTTGTATACCTCGACTTTCAGAAGGCATTCGGTAAAGTGCCGCACAGGAGATTGGTGGGTAAAATTAGGGCTCATGGAATTGGGGGGCGGGTATTAACATGGATAGAAAACTGGTTGGCGGATAGGAAACAAAGGGTAGGGGTGAATGGATGTTTCTCAGAATGGCAGGCCGTGACTAGTGGGGTGCCACAGGGCTCGGTGCTGGGACCGCAGCTGTTTACGATCTATGTTGATGATTTAGATGAAGGCATTGTGAATAACATTAGCAAGTTTGCTGATGATACAAAGTTGGGTGGCAGTGCGACATGTGTAGAGGAAGTTAGGAGAATTCAAGGTGATTTGGATAGGTTGGGTAAGTGGGCAGATACTTGGCACATGAAGTTTAATGTGGATAAGTGTGAGGTTATCCACTTTGGGAGCAGGAACAGGAAGGCAGATTATTATCTGAATGGTGTGGAGTTAGGTAAGGGGGAAAT
Source organism: Pristis pectinata (assembly GCF_009764475.1). Taxonomy (NCBI): domain Eukaryota; kingdom Metazoa; phylum Chordata; class Chondrichthyes; order Rhinopristiformes; family Pristidae; genus Pristis; species Pristis pectinata. Next base: position 102,073,128 of record NC_067413.1, read on the forward strand.
ACAAAGGGATCTAGGAGTCCTTGTTCATCAGTCACTGAAAGTGAATGAGCAAGTGCAGCAGGCAGTGATGAAGGCTAATGGAATGTTGGCCTGTATTACAAGGGGAATTGAGTACAAAAGCAAAGAGATTCTTTTGCATTTGTACAGGGCTCTGGTGAGACCACTCCTGGAGTATTGTGTACAGTTTTGGTCTCCAGGGTTAAGGAAGGATATCCTGGCTATAGAGGGCGTGCAGTGGAGGTTTACGAGGTTAATTCCGGCGATGTCGGGACTGTCTTATGCTGAGAGGTTGGAGAGACTGGGATTGTACACGCTGGAATTGAGAAGATTGAGAGGGGATCTGATTGAAACATACAGGATTATTAAGGGATTGGACAAGATAAAGACAGGAAATATGTTCCAGATGTTGGGGAAGTCCAGGACCAGGGGGCATGATTTAAGAATAAGGGCTAGGCCATTTAGGACAGATGTAAGGAAAAACTCCTTCTCCCAGAGGGTTGTGAATTTGTGGAATGCACTGCCTCAGAGGGCAGTGGAGGCCAATTCTCTGGGCACTTTCAAGAAGGAGCTAGATAGGTTTCTTATAGACAGAGGAATCAAGGGATATGGGGACAAGGCAGGAACAGGATATTGATTGTTGAGGATCAGCCATGATCTCAAAATGGCAGTGCAGACTCGAAGGGCCGAATGGTCTACTTCTGCTCCTATTGTCTATAAACTAACCCCTTCTTACTAACACAATGTCCATATCCTTCCATTTCCTGCACATGTATGTGTAATCTAACAGCCTCAAACTCCAAATTACCTGCTTCCACTATTATCCCAGTAACCCATTCCAGGCACCTACCACTCTCTGCGAAAGATTGCCCCTCACATTGCCTTTAAACTTCCCCATCTAACCTCAAAAGCATGTCCTCTGGTATTGGACATTTCTGTCCTGAGGAAAAGATTCTGACTGTCTACCCTATCTATGCCTCAATTTTAAACACCTCTATCAGGTCTCCCCTCAGTCTCCAATGATCTAGGGAGAACATCCCAAGTTTGTCCAACCTCTCCTTATAGCACTTACCCTCTAATCCAGGCAGCATCCTGGTAAAACTCTTCTACACTCCCTCCAAACCCTCCACATCCTTCCTGCAATGGGGCGACCAGAAATGAATGCAATACTCCAGATGCAGCCTAACCAAAGTTTTATGAAGTGCAACATAACCTCCTGACTCTTGAACTCAATTCCTCGACTAATATTAAGGCAAGCATGCCATATGCCTTCTTTACCACCCTATCAATCTGTGTAGCCACTTTCAGAGAGCTATGAACATGGACCTCAAGATCCCTCTGCTCATCAATGCTTTAAGGGTCTTGCCATTAACAGTGTACTGTCTATTTATATTTGATCTCCCTAAGTGCAACACTTCACATTTGGCCAGGTTAAACTCCATCTGCCATTTCTCTACCCATATCAGCAACTAACCTACACCCCACTGTATCTCTTGCCAGCCTTCTACACTATCCACAACACTACCAATCTTTGTATCATTTGCAACTTTACTAACCCACCCAGGTCATGTATATACATCCAAATGTCCAATTTACCATGGATTCCATGCATTTTAATCTTCTGGGTGAGTCTACCATGACTGACCTTGTCAAATGCCTTACTAAAATCCATGTAGACAACATGCACAGCTCTACCTTCAATCACCTTCATCACACTCTCGAAAAACTCAATCAAGTTACTAAGACACAATTTGCCCCACACAAACCCATGCTGACTGACCCTAATTAGGCTGTAGTTTTCAACTTGCTTATAAATCCTATCCTCAAGAATCCTCTCCAGCAACTTCCCTACCTCTGACATGAGACTTGCCAGTCTATGGTTTCCAGGATTATCCCAGTTTCCCTTCTTGAACAATGGAACAAGATAGCTACTCGCCAGTCCTCTGGGACTTCGCTTGGGGCTAGAGAGGACACAAAGATATTGGTCAAGACCTACAAATGAATAAGTTATGAATGAGAATCACTCACCTCCAAAAGGAGCAGGGTTTCCTGGTCTGTCCAGTCTCTAGCTGCACTGGCTTTGCTTTGCTGCAACAGAAAAATATGAACATGCCATTGGAAAGGCATCAACATAATACACTGCCTCGACATTTTCTCTTGCTTTTGAAATTTTCCTTCCTACCCATTTCTTGTGTCTTTCAATTAAGGCACAAAGCCTTACTAGGGTATACATTTGCACAAGTAGCTGGTTCTCCAAGCCTTCACAAAAAAAAGAGGAAATTCTTCTCACAAAAACTCACAGCATAGGCAACACATTTATCTGCATAATATCAATCCAGAATGTGCTGCCATCCTCATGGCTGCACTCGCATTTTCCAGCAATGACCATGGGATGAGGAGAAATATTAGCTTTCTATTCCAGACTGAGAAACAACCAGGAACCATTAATTCCAGCCAAATAACACTTGACATGATTTAATCCAAAGACTTTATCAACCTGATGATGAAAACCACTACTTCATAATAGCATCCTATCAAATATCCTAATTATAGTTTTTGTTTTAAAAAGGTATAATGGGTAATTATATATAATGCACCACAGGATAATGCAACTGATTTATAATGCAATTTTGAAATTTTTTAGTAGGACAGTGAACATACTTGTGATTTGAAATTACACTCAAATGATGTTACCACAAAGAAGTACAATTTACTTGTTGCCTTGCTCCCACCCACCCAGGAAAGTAACAGCAGGGATTTAAGCAGATTGTCAGTTACTTAGTTTCATTCCCTATGTGACTTTCTTGATATCGTTGGACATAGGAAAAACATGTCCAGTTTAAAATGGAAGTACTTAACATGAATCCATATCTTTGGAAATTAGTTAATCCCAAGAAAAAAAAATTACATTACGTGCAGTACACAAAAGGTTTCTGCTTTTCAGATTTGACTTTTATCTGACCAGCTGATGAACCATAACTAAGCTCTACAAGTGAGTACTGTTGCTTCTTACTAACAGGGGTGTATAAAAGACCACATACTAGAATAAACTTAATCTGATGAAACAAAAATTGACAAATTTTGTTCTATTACAAAAATACAAAAAAATAAAAATCATTACACAAATGTGTGAAATCTAAGCTTTTATTAGATATTGAATTCAAAAAAATAAAACTGGAAGCTTCCAATGTGCAATTTCTCAAACAAATAGCTAAAACCTGAATATGCCCACATGGCAATTGGAACACAACACACTTTAGCATCTGAAGAAAAATAACTAGTATGGATAGACAGCCTGTTCATCAGCATTCAATTGTTATCCCTTTCCTGTTTCTTCCATGACTCATTTCAAGTTTCCTTACATATGTATTCATTTCCTTCTTAAAAGCTAGTATTTTTACTTCCAGTAAAGTTGCTGGTAATTCTCCCTAAGAACCTCACGACCTATGCAAGTTCTTTCAAGTAAAAATTAAATACTTACTTTTGCTAAGGTGCCCTTTTTAGTATACATATCTGTCCGCAGTCCAAAGTTCTGTAGGTCAGCTGGTTTGTCCTTTGGCTTTTCAGGGAAGTTCAACATCTGCTGAGAGGCAGGAATCTGCATAGGAGTTTGAGGTTTTGGTGAACATGAAACAAAAATATAATTTAGTAAACCAAGTTCACTTAAAAAGTTTGCTCATGATTTCAGGCATGTGTGGGCCCAAGCCTCAAGTTCAATTAACAGGCCAAATGTTCAATTGCACTAAACAGGGCATATATCAGAGTATCAAAAAGGGAAGGTTAACTGTTCTCCATTAGGTGCAGTGAAGGTAAACATTAAGTTTGTACCCATTCAAAGATTCAAACTGAAAACTCTTGCTTAAAACAAACTGCAAGAAGATCCAAAATAAATACAAAATCTGGTAATTATATCTGGTTTACCACAAAAATAAAATTTCTCTAGAAACCATGATTATAATTAGGTGCAAAACTTTGCACATTCAATGGGATCTCATTAAAATAAATGTACATTATGTGGCGACTCACCGTCTAGTCGGGCGAACCGGCTCGGCAGTCGGGTCGCGCGGCGTCGGAGCGACGAGGCCCAAGATGGCGGCGGGCCTCGTCTTTCCGAGCGACGGGGAGAACCCGCGCGCGGGAAAGTCCTGATGACGTAGGACTTACGTCATTGCCGGTTTTTTGGGCGGGAGTTTCTCTCCCTTAAAGGGCCCGCACAAGGCGGGAAAATAAACCAGTTCTGTTTGGCAATCCTCCGAGTAGAGTCTTGTTTTATTCCGCGGTAGCAACCGCTACATTGGTGACCCTGACGGTCCAAACGGCTTTTGGACCCGCGAAATGGACGACAGCGCAGCAGCCAACGCAGTGGCCCTCAAGCTGCCCACCTTTTGGACACTTCGGCCCAGCGTCTGGTTTGACCAGGCCGAAGCACAATTCCACCTTCGGCAGATCACCTCCGACTCCACGAAGTACTACCATGTGGTTAGCTCTCTGGACCAGGAGACAGCCGCCCAGGTTGGAGACTTCATCCAGTTGCCTCCGGAGGAAGATAAGTACCCGGCTTTCAAAGATCTTTTGATCCGGACCTTCGGCCTCTCCCGTCGTGAGCGCACCGCCCGCCTGCTTCATCTGGATGGCCTGGGGGACAGATCCCCATCCGCCCTAATGAATGAGATGCTGGCATTGGCCGAGGGACACAAGCCATGCCTGATGTTCGAACAGGCCTTCCTCGAACAGCTCCCCGATGATATCCACTTGTTGTTAGCTGATGCCGACTTCAGCAACCCCCGTGAGGTGGCCGCCCGGGCAGATGTCCTGTGGAGGGCCAAGCGCGAGAGCGGTTCGTCCGTCAGTCAAATCACCAGGCCGCGAGCCCAACGCCTGCCTCGCCCGGCCCCAGCAACCGAGCAGCCACGCCCCAGGAATGCAGACGACGACACGGGTGACCAGCTGTGCTTCTACCATCAGAGGTGGGGTGCGGAGGCCCGTCGATGCCGCCCACTCTGCAAGTCAGGGAAACGCCAGGGTCAGCCGCCGCTGATGGCTACGGCGGCTGGCCGCCGACAGAGCCTCCTCTTCGTTCAGGACAAGAAATCTGGACGGCATTTCCTCGTTGATACTGGAGCGGAGGTCAGTATTTTGCCTCCGACAAGCCGCGACACTCGTGACAGGCCACCAGGTCCTCTACTCAATGCCGCCAACGGTACAACGATACGGTCTTTCGGCACCCGTACGCTTCAATTACACTTTGGCGGCAGCCGTTTTACCTGGACCTTTACCCTTGCCACCGTCGCCCGACCACTCCTAGGCGCCGATTTCCTTCGGGCCCACAACCTGTTAGTCGACCTGCGAAGGAAGCGGTTAGTCCACTCTAGCACTCTCCGGACCTATCCCCTGGGAGAAATCAGCCCACCAGCCCCGCGCCTGGACTCCATTACCCTTTCTGGCGACGATTTCGCCAGGCTCCTAGCCGAATTCCCATCGATTTTGGCACCTTCGTTTACAAATTCCCGGCCCACACATGGGGTACGACACCACATCATTACCACAGGGCCACCCCTTCATGCCCGAGCACGACGATTACCTCCAGACAAGCTCCGCCTGGCAAAGGAAGAGTTCCATCACATGGAGGAGCTGGGGATTGTTCGCAGGTCAGACAGCCCCTGGGCCTCCCCCCTGCACATGGTCCCCAAAGCCACCGGAGGGTGGAGGCCCTGCGGCGACTACCGCAGGCTGAATGACGCCACCACCCCGGACCGCTATCCCATCCCTCACATCCAGGACTTCGCAGCGAACTTACACGGGGCCCGCATCTTTTCCAAAGTGGACCTCGTTAGGGGATACCACCAAATCCCGGTCCATCCGGATGACGTCCCCAAAACTGCGATTATCACCCCATTCGGCCTGTTCGAATTCCTTCGGATGCCGTTCGGCCTTAAGAACGCCGTGCAGACCTTCCAGCGGCTGATGGACGCGGTAGGCCAAGGCCTGGACTTCGTGTTCATTTACTTGGACGACATACTGATCGCCAGCCGTAACCGCCAGGAACACCTTTCCCACCTCCGCCAGCTGTATTCCCGCCTCCGCGATTTCGGCCTCACGATTAACCCGTCCAAGTGCCAATTCGGACTTGACTCTATCAATTTCCTCGGCCACAAAATCACCAGCGACGGGGCAACACCCCTACCCGCCAAGGTGGATGCTATCCGCCATTTTGCCCGCCCCGACACAGTCAAAGGCCTACAGGAATTCCTTGGGATGGTCAACTTTTACCATCGTTTCATCCCTGCAGCAGCCCGTATCATGCGCCCTCTGTTCTCGCTGCTGGCTGGTAAGGGCAAGGACATCACCTGGACTGACGAGGCTGCGGCTGCTTTCGTTAAGGCCAAAGACGCCCTGGCAGACGCCACGATGCTGGTACACCCTAGGACTGACGTCCCGACTGCCCTCACGGTAGACGCGTCCAACACCGCGGTGGGTGGGGTACTGGAACAGCTACTCGAAGGCCGCTGGCAACCCTTGGCGTTTTTCAGCAAACACCTTAGCCCGCCCGAACTGAAGTACAGCGCTTTTGATCGGGAACTTCTAGCGCTGTATCTGGCGGTCCGGCATTTCCGATACTTTCTAGAAGGCAGGCCTTTCACCGCTTTCACCGATCATAAGCCTCTGTCCTTTGCTTTCTCCAAAGTCTCCGATCCCTGGTCAGCTCGTCAGCAGAGACATTTATCCTACATTTCCGAGTTCACAACTGACATCCAACATGTCTCCGGAAAGAATAATGTCGTTGCTGATGCACTTTCCAGACCAACCATCCACAACCTATCCTTGGGTGTCGACTACATGGCCCTGGCTGACGCACAGCAAGCCGACGACGAACTGCCCAGCTACAGAACCGCAGTCTCGGGTCTGCAGCTTCGAGATTTCTTGGTTGGTCCAGGTCAGCGGACCCTACTTTGCGACGTTGCGACTGGTCAGCCCCGCCCTATTGTCCCTGCAGCCTGGCGGAGACGCGTTTTTGACTCGGTACATGGGTTGGCGCACCCATCCATCAGATCTACTGTCCGACTGGTCGCCAGCAAGTTTGTCTGGCATGGCCTGCGCAAACAGGTCAGTGAGTGGGCCAGGACTTGTCTGCACTGCCAGACGTCAAAAATCCAGCGACACACCAAGGTCCCACCACAGCAGTTCGAGCCTACCCGTAGGAGGTTCGACCACATACACGTCGACCTCGTGGGCCCTCTGCCGGTTTCAAGAGGAGCCCGGTACCTCCTTACCATCGTGGACCGGTTCACGAGGTGGCCTGAGGCAACCCCCCTGACTGACATCACAACTGATTCCTGCGCCCGAGCGCTGCTCACAACTTGGGTCTCACGTTTTGGCGTTCCGGCCCACATCACTTCAGACAGAGGCACCCAATTCACTTCCAGTCTCTGGGCTGCATTAGCGAACCTGCTAGGGACGCAGCTGCACACCACCACGGCCTACCATCCTCAATCAAACGGGTTGGTGGAACGTTTTCACCGCCATCTAAAATCGGCCTTGATGGCCCGCCTGAAGGGTCCTAACTGGGTTGACGAGCTGCCTTGGGTCCTGCTCGGCATACGCACTGCCCCCAAAGACGACCTCCGCACTTCGTCAGCTGAGCTTGTATACGGGGTGCCACTAGTTGTCCCCGGGGATTTCATACCTGCCCTTCAGGACCAAGGGGAACAACCCCCAGCAGTTCTACAAAGACTGCGCGAGAAGCTCGGCGCCTTGGCCCCGATTCCCACCTCATGGCACGGTCAAGCCCCATCCTGCCAGCCCAAGGAACTGCGGGACTGTAAGTTTGTTTTCGTTCGCAGGGGCACACCTCGGGTGCCATTGCAACGACCATATGAGGGACCGTTCCGAGTCATACGGAATAACGGATCCACTTTTATTTTGGACATTGGAGGCAGGGAACAGGTTTTCACGGCGGACCGCCTCAAACCGGCCCATTTGGATCTGCAACAGCCTGTCGAGGTTGCCACGCCACGACGCAGAGGCCGCCCCCCTAAGCGGCAGCTGGCACAACCCACGGACCTTGGGGACTGTCTCGCCGGTTCTGGGGGGGGTTGTGTGGCGACTCACCGTCTAGTCGGGCGAACCGGCTCGGCAGTCGGGTCGCGCGGCGTCGGAGCGACGAGGCCCAAGATGGCGGCGGGCCTTGTCTTTCCGAGCGACGGGGAGAACCCGCGCGCGGGAAAGTCCTGATGACGTAGGACTTACGTCATTGCCGGTTTTTTGGGCGGGAGTTTCTCTCCCTTAAAGGGCCCGCACAAGGCGGGAAAATAAACCAGTTCTGTTTGGCAATCCTCCGAGTAGAGTCTTATTTTATTCCGCGGTAGCAACCGCTACAATCATAACTTAATTGCACAAGTCTTTCATGATGAAAAATTACACAAAATTTGTTCTCCACTAGTTCCCAAAAACAATAGAGGTTACATTAATTAGCACAACTCTGGAATACAAAGGAAAAGGGGCCCCAGCTGAAAAGGCAACAGTGTTATGAGTTGTTAATGCACATCTTACTTGAGGGGTCCTCAGATGAACTGGTACCAAGCCAGAAGGTGTATCTGCAAGAACATTGAAGTGAGGGGTTGGTGGAGGACCCATCGGCAGAGGTCGACTGTCAGCATCTACTTGGTAATTCACAAGGCCCCACTGCTCCAAGAATGCATGAACTCTAAAGAAAGCAGGTACACATGAATGCATGTGGTAAAATGTCAAACCATCACATTCCCCTCAGTTATCTGCTGTCTTGGTATTAACTCTAAACACGCTCATGCTGTTGGGACTATCGTGACTGCTCTGAAGCATGAAAGTTGGCAGGCAACTCTCACAAAACACTTTTAGTGCACAGTAGAAACCCTTTACAACCTCCAAACCCACCATCTTTAGAGCCCAGCCTTTAAAATTTAACATTTAAATTTAAAGCAAAATTACTAAAAGCAAGCAAGAATGACCCATATTTTATTTATAAAACCAACTATGAATAATACCAGCCCAGATATATTGGAAATGTCACCTGTGCCAGCTAATAATCATCTGCAACAAGATTTAACAACCCACCCTTGGCATTCAAACCATGTTAGCATTGTCAAGTCACCATTAACCAGAAATCCAAATGGGCCAGCAATTTGAATATTGTGACTACTGGAGCAAGACGGGCTGGGCAGCACTGCAGACACTAAATCTGAAACACACAGGTCAGGTAACATCTGTGGAAAGGGAAACAGTTGACATTTCAGGTGTTAATGGGCACAGTTAAGAACAGGTTACAGGAAAATAAGTAGATGGGATTAATGAGGTTGCTCAGAGGCCATGTCATAAGAAATATGATAAATTATGACCCTGTAGCAAATGTCCCATCTTGAGACATCCACATGCTTTTTCAAAATGTAGAGCATACATGAGAAGGACAACATAATTAATGTGATATCACACAGCCACAGTGCAGTGTCACTGTTGAAGTTGGGACTGAAGTATACAGAAGCAGAGTAGAACCCTTCACTTCTATCCTGACTTGTGTTTAACTTTGATGCATAATATCAAAATTAGCAAAACGCTTCAACTTTAATACCACTCCACCACACAGGTCGATAGGGTTGTTAAGAAGGCATATGGTGTGTTGACCTTCATTAGTCAGGGTATTGAGTTCAAGAGCTGCCAAGTAATGTTGCAGCTCTATAAAACCGTGGTTAGACCATACTTGGAGTATTGTGTTCAGTTCTGGTCGCCTCATTATAGGAAGGATGTGGAAGCTTTAGGAGGGTGCAGAGGAGATTTACCAGGATGCTGCCTGGATTGGAGAGCACGTCTTTCGAGGATAGGTTGAGCAAGCTGGGACTTTTCTTTTTGGAGAGGAGGATGAGAGGTGACTTGACAGAGGTGTACAAGATAAGATGCATAGATTGAGTGGACAGTCAGACTTTTGCCCAGGGCAAAAATGGCTAACATAAGGGGCATAATTTTAAGGTGATTGGAGGAAGGTATGGGGGGGACGTCAGAGGCAAATTTTTTTTTTAAATACATAATGGTGGGTGCGGGGAAAACACTGCCGGCAGAGGTTGTGGGGGCAGATTCATTAGGGACATTTAAGAGACTCTTAGATAGGCACATGAATGATAGAGAAATGGAGGGCTATGTGGGAAGGAAGGGTTAGATAAATCTTAGAGCAGGATAAAATGTTGGCACAATATCATAGGCTGAATGGCCTGTACTCTGCTGTAATGTTCTATCTTCTATGTAACCTGATGAACTTGACTTTCCAATTCTTGTTGTTGCCCTCCAGCTTAACACGCTGTCCTTCAGTAAACAAATCATGGTCATTTTCCATCTGAACTCAACCTGCTGAAGGCTAGCTAAACATGAAACACATGACAATGGAACCTGACCCCATTTCATCCATTCCCTAACTGGGAATAAAAGGCAGCACCCAATTGGAGTCCAGGATGTTGTTTAGTCTATTCTATTGTGGTACAGTGCTAAATCATGCCATTTCTGCACTTCAGCCCAAATGATAAGCATATTCACACCAACTTGGCAACTTCAGGTTTATGAAGGCAAATGTTGCCCCACTAGTTATCAAGAAAACTAAAGTCAACATTATAAAACAAAACACTTGATTTAGTCTGAAGGCACTGGTGGCAAAACTAAATTAACATCCATTGTGTGTTTCCCAGGATAACTGACAGAATTACTGCGTTTCTTATGCATTTAGAACAGAGAAAAATTCTTGGACTATACCAGAAAGAATTAAAGAATAACATCAATTAAGATCTGGAGTGCTATGGGGCATAAAGAAGACAACATTCGGGACATGAACTCTTCTCATTACTACTACTAGGGAGGAGGTACAGGAGTCTGAAGACCCACACAACAACAGTTTAGGAATAGCTTCTTCCCATTCGCCATCAGATTTCTGAATGGTCAATGAACACTATCTCATTATTCCTCTTTTGCACTATTTATTTTAACTTATAGTAATTTTTATGTCTAGCACTGCACTGCTGCCACAAAACAACCAATTTCACAACATATGTCAGTGATAATAAACCAGATTCTGATTCACTGACAACATTCCCACGGCACCACTTTACATTGCTCCCTGTTGACAAGGTGCTGAGGGATGATTGCCAATTTGTTGTACGGCACACCATGGACTCACAGCTAAGCCAAACTACATTAGTGAAAAAGGGGACGACTAGTGAATTTACAACCAAATGATGACTTACTTTACTGGCAGGAGTCCAATCTAGCAAAATGCATTCCCTCTCAATGATGCAAAGCTGCATTAGTCTTTATGCAGGTCTGTTACCATCATTACGAACACCACAAAACAACACATATGATGCCCACATTAAAAAAAACAAGTATTGATTTTAAAATCATATTTTGGGGGTGAAGGCAAACAAACAAGAGGCACATCACAACCTTGAAATTCCATTCCATCCCTAATCATCCACGTACAACAGAAAACACCTTTCTTAACTTATTTTTCCTGGAATAATTACATCACATATCTGTAAGGGCACCTACATGCTTGTTACCATACACTTATTTTCCATGTCATTCTGGCAAAAATGGGTGTATACAAAATGCACCGCCTCTGAAAGGTATACAGAAAGTATGCAACAAAGGCAAGTGTGGATTTAGAGCTATAGATCATCCATTTTTTTTAAATTTAATGTGAAACTGATTTGAGACAGTAATAAAAACTGTAGATGCTTGAAATTGGAAATCAACATATCAAATACTATGAACATTCGGGTCAGCAGCATGTGGAGAGAGAAAGCACATAAAGTTGGTAATTGAGGGGAAAAATAGAATTAACCACATTTTAAACTAGTAGAGAAGGGGAAGGGGGAAGGAAAGGACTGCTCTCCACCCCTTCTGCTCTCTCTGCCCCTCTCCCTTCGCTGGCAATTAAAACAGGTTTGATTGTTAACTTTTCCATTGCCATCTCCATGAAATGTCTTCTTACCTCATTACAGCACACACATCCCCTGTTAAATTTCTCCGGCAGGATGTACTGGTTAGGTATTCTTGAGGGTTTAGCCGGTAAGTGTCTATCATGAAGTTTCGATAGGCCAAATATCTGTAGCAATTGGACACAAAAAAAAAGTTTTTTTTTGGAAACAAGAGGTCCTATGAAGTAACAGAGGAACCAAACGAGGTTATAACGTAAAATATTGCAATTGGTCATCAGCCAAATCATCACATCCCACTATCAAAAGGGACTGGACTGTCGACTGATCATAGCAGTTGCATACATGACTTTTTAATGTGTTACCATAACACTCAGCAAAAAGAATTCCTGCCATACACTGTAGCTTTCCACCCAGAGGCACAGAAACTAATCCGAATTCACTAAAAGCCTTTAAATTAGTTCCCCAGTGTGCTCGATTTACATGTCATTTTACATGCTGTTCACTGTTTGCAGAAGTATGCAGGCATTCACAGTAAATATCTATTGATCAACGTGCCATTGCAGAATCATAAAATCTTCATCACACATGCTGTTCCACCTTTCATATCACTGGCAACTCTGCATTCTGTTTCTTCCGTTAGCTCATTAATGCAAAGAGTAAACAACTGAGGGCCAAGAACTGATCCCCAAGGTAGTCCACTAGTTAACATGCCTCCTGCCTGAAAAGGACCCATTTATTCCAACTCTTTTTTCCTATGCAACAGTTTTCAATCCATGCTAACACACTTGCTCCAACACCTTGGGCTCATAATTTATGCACCAGCCTCTTATGTGGCACTTTGTCAAATGCCTTTAAGAAATCTAAATACACTACGTCACCAGGTTCCCCTCTATCAACTCTGTCACATCTTCAAACAATTTGAGCAAATTTGTCAAATGGTTTACATAAAATCATGTTTCCTAAATGACAAGCCTCTTCATCCTTGATTATTGATTCTAGCACGTTGTCAACAACAGACTTTAAACTAAGTGGCCTATAGTTCCCCACCATCAGTCTTCCTCCCTTTTTGAGCACTGAAATCACATTGGCTGTTCTCCAATCTTCTGGTACCCTCTCTGAATTTAGAGTTCTGAAAAATTTCAACCAACGATATCTTTATTAGTCACATGTACATCAAAACACAGTGAAATGCATGTTTTGCGTAGAGTGTTCTGGGAGTAGCCTGCAAGTGTGGCCACACTGCCGGCGCCAACATAGCATGCCCACAACTTCCTAACCCATACGTCTTTGGAATGTGGGAGGAAATCGAAGCACCTGGAGGAAACCCACACAGACATGGGGAGAACATACAAGCTTCTTACAGACAGTGGGCAGAATTGAACCCAGGTCGCTGGCGCTGTAATAGCATTACACTAACAGCCACACTACTGTGCCTGCCCTCCACTATCTGTAGAGTTAATCCCTTTAAAACTCTTGGATGCAAGCCATCCGGTCCCAGCAATTTCTCTACCTCTAGCCCATTAAGCCTCTCTAATACTTTATCCCTTGTGACTGGGATTTTTTTTTATATACAAGTTCCTATCACTCAAACTGCATAATCCAGCAGTCATCTGTACTGAAATAGTAGGACTGGAAGCGAATTGAAAACCAAGAGACGTTCAAAATGTAACCATATTTTTGGACAGAGCACAGAAGTTTTTTTTTTATACATAAAAGTTACTCACATTTCTGGGCTCTTGGACTTATTTTTCCCATTGAAGAATTCTGGCAAGGCACGACGTTCAATCTCATGAATGCTGCAAAAGAGGGAATTCCCATTATTTACCTTATCTTCACACAAATACATCTACTCCAATTGCAAGAACAAGAAATGAGAAACTGCACTTCCCATTTCCACTCACTGGAAATAATGAGATCCTATAAAATAAATAAACCACTGCCAAAGATCAAATTGCATAACTTAAACTTTCAATTTTCATTGTAGAAAGAAATATTTAGTAAACTTTAAGAAAGCAACATTTGTGAACTCCATTTCAATCATTTGATGCGTCATGAATCCTGAAGCATTACACTCAGTGATATGACCCAACACTGATCCATCAAAACATGACTGAGATTTTAGAAGTGCTTTGCTGTCACATTGCACATTCGAGGTCAAAAGCCAGCATACAGACCAACAGTGCTGTATAGTCAAGAAATGCAGTCACACAACTCAAAGTAATGCCACTCACAGCAAGTTCTCACCCCCTGGCAGACTACAAAGCTTGTCAAAGATAAAGGCAATAGTGCTTAACGCATGTACTGTCTGGCAATTGGATTGCTACCTCGTGTTTGTTGGAAATGGGAAGAAAAAAAAGGCAGAGGAATAAAAAGTACAAAGCAGCACAGTGAGGAAGTAGTGAATGCAAAGTAAGGGAGATGTAAAATTGCACGTGTAGAAATGTTGGGAGCCGACCAAGCCATTTGTTGGACCAGAACATTAATGGATGTCTTTTGTTTGTGGAAATGCTGTAGCAGGCCCAAGTGATGAAACTAGGTGCCCAAATTGTGTCACTTGATTGTACATTCGATGACCAAAGTGAAAATGCAAGTTCTCCGCCAAATTACTGCTCATATTTAATGAGCCAACAGTCTTAAAAAAAACAAATTCAACTACATAAAATTGATGTTAACGTCATGAAGGTGTTATGAATAATTCATTACTGTTGGTTGAGCAGAAGTTCTGAACTAGAGGTTCAATAAATGTCATGAGTCTATAATTCCTTATTCTACAGAACACACCTTTAAGTTAACATTACAATGACCAACATCTGTTCTCGCATCCATTTCTGCTCCGTGCTGAGCACTAAGATAGCTGTCTTGAGGATCAATCCACCAAAAATCTGAGGGAAAACTCCTGGGTCACCATTCCCTGGCTGCAATGACCTTGCCACTGAGAAACCGGAAGACAAAGGCCTACCAGCCATTAACAGTTTCCTCTTTAAACTAGCACTCAGTTTCATGCTCCACCATCCTGCCTGAGCAAACAGGACTTGAATTTGCACTAATTACACCTTTGCATCTATGTCAGTTTTTTGATACAATGATTACAGTGGTGTTACACTTATGAGGTTTCAGTATTGAGCATGAAAAAGGGCACAATGATGGTGCATCAGTTACTGTTGCTGTCTCAAAGCTCCAAGAAGCTGGGCTGAAGCCTGACATTGAGTGCTCCCTGTGCAGAATTTGCCTGTTCCCGTGACTGTGTGGGTTCCTTCCAAGTGCTCCAGTCTCCTTCCTCACCCAAAAACATGCTGGCAAGTTAATTGATCACTGTAAATTACTTTTTTTGTGCAAGTTAATGGCAAAATAAATCAATGGGCACATGTGAGAAAATATGCTGCAGGGGTGCAGGGAATTAAAGAAGGAAATTGAACTAACGGAATTGCTGGCATAAACCTAATGAAACTGTCATCATACAAGCACAAGACTAAGAAATGCTCTATTTAACCAGACCAGTGCTTCATACGCAGATGGGTTGTGATTGGAGCAGCCCTCTTTTTGATTAGTTTAAGTGCTCTATTAGATTTCAACTCAACAGCCTTGAACGATTTAGCATTCCAAAGGCTTTGAGCACAAAACCAGACCTTTTGGGACACTACTTATTGTGTTTTGGAAGTTAAAAACTGAAGGGAGATAGACATGGTCAAAATTAGTTAATACATACATCTCTCCTTACAGCTTTTACTTTTATACAGTCTTTTTTTCCTCTTATAGCATGCTGGGATATTAAACTTGGGTCAATTTCTGGATTTTTGAGCCACAACCATATTTGGACAACTGCCCAGCAACATTATTGCAAAAGCAGTTTGTCATATTTGGTGATGAAGGTATGCAAGTACCTGCAGAGCATAGATAAGTTTGACTTGCAATGAATGCTGTTTGAGAGTCTAAGGTAACCTAACCTTTTGTTGCTGTTTGTCCAGATTAAGGCTTAGTTTGATATCACAAATTTACCAATAAAATTTGATTTTTCCTTTCAGCCAGCAGAATTTACTGTAGGCAGAAATTATTTCACTTAATTCTAAGGGAGCTCAGTGTATGGTGATTAAGTACTTCTTGTTTTGCTGACTGCCAATTAGAAAAAAGTTCTCCAACTGATATTATAGAAATGGTTTAACTCCTTCAAGATATATGGGATGATCACAAATAGAAATCACAAGTTACTGATCAAGTTGCTTAAGCAATTCACATTCGATGACCCTGAAGCTGCCCAACATGTACATGGAACAGAACTACCAATTTAAAGTGAACTTCTCCATGTTCAGGTTGCCATTGTAAGGCACATTAACCTGGTGGTCTTAAATTCTCTTGAGAATTATCTCCTCCCATCCAGAACCAATGTTACTAACTCCAGGCATTTAGTATTTATAAACCTGCAAACAGAAAAAAAAACGACAGCAACTGCAGTAAATAGAAATTTGCCAATCTTTCCCCTGCAAAGAACTATATTTTACCAGTGTCTTCACAATAGTCAATTTCCAGAAGAGGCTATTTTTAATTCAGTGAAGACAAGAAATTAGATAGCCCTCAAAGATGTTCTTTTTCACTTAGTGACATGGCTTGCTCTTATGTCAGTGGAAATACTAGTGTGCTTTTTGCTCATTGGCAGCAGGATTGCTTACTGAAACTCAGTGCTTCTGGCATCACATCCACAGTGGAGTTTGGGAGTCCACTATGCAGGACAATCACAGATGTTAATTGTTGTCCAGCATTTTGCAGCTCAGTTAGCAGGTTATGGCCACAGGACTGTAATCAAGCCAAGCGTTCATGATTTGATTCCTTATGTGCATTCCAAATTCCTTTCTTTAAAAAAAAAGGAACAACTTAGCAGCTGAACTCCACAATTATACTCCACACTCTTGTGCTAAGAACCTACCTGTACAGTTATTGTTTTTACTCAGTACTGTTATTGATTTTTTAACCTGTACTACATCAATGAACTCTGTACTAACTTGATGTAACTGCACTGTGTAATGAATTGACCTGTAAGATCGGTTTGTAAGACAAGTGTCTCACTGTACCTTGGTATCAGTGACAATAATAAACCAATACCAATACCTCCAGGAGTTATCCCGATTAAAAAAAGTCTGAAAAGCCATGTCAGCACAACATCTACCAATGTACAGTTCATGCCCTCGCATGAAACTTTGTCCCTAACATCACAACATGGAATCTGCCCATGCAGGAATGGGATGAAAGACTGGAGATAGTGTTTTCATCTTGTTGCTATCTCCCTGCAAGTTCACAAAGCAATCATAGGCTGAAAGAATACCATAATGAAGAAAGTGACACAGCTTGTAGAGAATTGTCTTAACACCAGACCCAGGTTTAATCCTGACCTCTGGTGTTCGCTCTGTGGAGTTTGCATATTCCTCTTGTGACTATGAAGGTTTCACCCGTGGGCTCAGTTTTCCTCCCTTATCCCAAAGACGTGTGGTTTGGTAAGTTAATTGACCACTGAATTCCCCTGGCATTCAGGTGAGTGATAGATTCTGACAGGAGCTGATGAAAAAGTGGGGAGTATAAAAAGTAACATTAAAATGTATTTTAACATAAAGGATGGTTAATGGTTGGCATGGATTTGGTGGACCATATCCATTTTGTGCTGTCTCCCTCATAACAATACAGCACAGGAACAAGTCCTTCAGCCCATAATGTCTATGCCAACCATAATGCCACTTTAAACTAAGCTCACCTGCCTTATGATCCATTCCCTCCCCCCACCCCCCCCCCCCCAACCGTTCACGCACCTGTCTAAATGCCGCTTAAATATTACTATCGTTTCTGCTTCCACCACTTCCCCAGGCAACATGTTCCAGGCCCCAACCACTCTTATAAAAAAAAACTTGCCTTGGAAATCTCCTTTAAACATTCCCCCTCTCACCTTAAACCTATGCCCTCTGGATATGACATTTCCATCCTGGAAAAAAGATTCTACTATCTATGCCTTTCAATCTTATAAACTTCTGTCTGGTTGCCCTCAGCCTCAGATACTCCAGAGAAAGCAATCCAAGTTTGTCCAACATCTCTTTATAGCTAATTCTCTCTAATTCAGGCAATATCCTGAAGAACCTCTTCTGCAACCTCTCCAAAGCCTCCACATCCTTCCTGTAATGCAGCGAACAGAACTGCACACAGTACTCTAAATGTGCCCCAAAGTTTTATACAGCTGCACCATGACTTCCCAATCTTTAACTCAACACCCAGACTGAAGACTTTATGATTATCTGAACCTGCTGGGTAGCACTCTCTTTCATGCCATCTCATGCAAGAGGCCATACTAACAAAAACACAGATAGTACTTTTTTGTAGGGAGAAATGTGAGTAGTTAAAGCAGGAGTTGCACATGAAAGATTGTGCTCCTTGGTTTGTGGGGATATAGCTGCAGTAAAATACTGGAGAATTCAAGGAAAACAAATGTTTGACTTATTGAACAGGTGTGGTGATGAAGATAGAAACATAGAAAAACCTACAGCACAATTCAGGCCCTTCAGCCCACAAAGCTGTGCTGAACACGTCCCTACCCTAGAAATTACTAGGCTTACCCACAGCCCTCATCTTTTCTCATCTCCATGTACCTATCCAACAGTCTCTTAAAAGACCCTACCATATCCACCTCCACCACCATTGCCGGCAGCCCATCCCACACACTCACCACTCTGAGTAAAAAAAACTTATCCCTGACATCTCCTCTATACCTACCCCCCAGCACCTTAAACCTACGTCCTCTTGTGGCCACCATTTCAGCCCTGGGGAAAAGCCTCTGACTATCCACCCGATCAATGCCTCTCATCATCTTATACACCTCTATCAGGTCCCCCCTCATCCTCCTTCGCTCCAAGGAGAAAAGGCCGAGTTCGCTCAGCCTGCTTTCATAAGGCATGCTCTGCACTCCAGGCAGCATCCTTGTAAATCTCCTCTGCACCCATTCTATGGCTTCCACATCCTTCCTGTAGTGAGGCGACCAGAACTGAGCACAGTACTCCAAGTGGGGTCTGACCAGGGACCTATATAGCTGCAAAAATACCTCCCGGCTCCTAAATTCAATGCCACGATTGATGAAGGACAATACACCATATGCCTTCTTAACCACAGAGTCAACCTGCACAGCAGCTTTGAGCGTCCTATGGACTCAGACCCCAAGATCCCTCTGATCCTCCACACTGCCAAGAGTCCTACCATTAATACTATATTCTGTCATCATATTTGACCTATCAAAATGAACCACTTCACACTTATCTGGGTTGAATTGCATCTGTCACTTCTCAGCCCAACTTTGCATCTTATGTCCCTCTGTAACCTCTGACAGCCCTCCAAACTATCCACAACACATCCAACCTTTGTGTCATCTGCGAACTTACTAACCCATCCCTCCACTTCCTCATCCAGGTTGTTTATAAAAGTTACAAAGAGTAAAGGTCCCAGTACAGATCCCTGAGGTACACCACTGGTCACCGACCTCCATGCAGAATACGGCCCTTCAACAACCACTCTTTGCCTTCTGTGGGCCAGCCAGTTCTGGATCCACACTGCAATGTCCCCTTGGATCCCATGTCTCCTCACCTTCTCCATAAGCCTTGCATGGGGTACCTTACCAAATGCCTTGCTGAAATCCATATACACTACATCTACTGCTCTCCCTTCATCGATGTGTTTAGTCACATCCTCAAAAAATTCAAATCAGGCTCGTAAGGCAGGACCTGCCCTTGACAAAGCCATGTTGACTATTCCTAATCATATTACACCTCTCCAAATGTTCATAAATCCTGCTCCTGGATCTTCTCCATCAGCTTACCAACCACTGAGGTAAGACTCACCGGTCTATAATTTCCTGGGCTATCCCTACTCCCTTTCTTGAATAAGGGAGCAATATCTGCAACCCTCCAATCTTTTGGAACCTCTCCAGTCTCCATCGATGATGCAAAGATCATTGTCAGAGGCTCCGCAATCTCCTCCCTCGCCTCCCACAGCAGCCTGGGGTACATCCCATCTGGCCCCAGCGACTTATCCAACTTGATGCTTTCCAAAAGTTTCAGCACCTCCTCTTTCCTAATATCTACATGCTCAAGCTTTTCAGGCTGCTGCAAGTCCACACTACAATCCCCCAGATCTTCTTCCGTAGTGAATACTGATGTAAAGTATTCATTAAATACCTCCGCTATTTCTTCCTGATCCATACACACTTTCCCACTGCTGCACTTGATAGGCCCTATTCTTTCGCATCTTATCCTCTTGCTCTTCACGTACCTGTAGAATGCCTTGGGGTTTTCCTTAATCCTGCCCACCAAGGCCTTCTCATGTCCCCTACTGGCTCTCCTAATTTCCTTCTTTAGCTCCTTCATGTTAGCCTTATACTCTTCTGGATCTCTAACATTACCTAGCTCTCTGTACCTTTTGTAAGCTTTTCTTTTCCTTTTGACTAGATTTATTATAGCCTTCATACACCACGGTTCCTGTATCCTCTCGTGACTCACCTGTCTCACTGGGACATGCCTATGAACTCCACACAAATATCCCCTGAATATTTGCCACATTTGTTCCATACTTTTCCCTGAGAACATTTGTTCCCAATTTAATCTTCCAATTTCCTGCCTGAGAGCCTCAATTCCCTTTACTCGAACTAAACTCCTTTCTAGTCTGTCTGTTCCTATCTCTCTCCAGTGCTATCATAAAGGAGATAGAATTACGATCACTATCACCAAAATGCTCACCCACTGAGAGGTCTGACACCTGACCAGGTTCATTTCCCAATACCAAATCAAGCACAGCCTCTCTTGTAGGCCTATCTACATATTGTGTCAAGAATCCTTCCTGAACACACTTAAACTCCACCCCATCCAAACCCCTCACTGTCTGGAAACGCCAATCAATGTTTGGGAAATTAAAATCTCCCATCACAATAACTCTTATTCTCACACCTTTCTAGGATCTGCTTCCCTATCTGCTCCTCAATATCCCTGTTACTACTGGGCAACCTATAAAAAAAACACTCAGTAAAGTTATTGACCCTTTCCTGTTCCTAACCTCCACCCACAGAGACTCTGTAGACAGTCCCTCCATGACATCCACCTTTTCTGCAGCCGTGACACTCTCTGGTCAACAGCGCCACTCCCCCACCTCTTTTGTCTCCCTCCATCCTTTCTGAAACATCTAAAACCTGGCACTTGAAGCAACCATTCCAGTCCCTGAGCCATCCAAGTCTCTGTAATGGCCACTACATCGTAACTCCAAGTATTTATCCAAGTTCTAAGCTCATCTGCCTTGTTCACTATACTCCTTGCATTAAAATAGACATCTCAAACCGGTCTGAGCATGTCCCTTCTCTATCACCTGCCTATCCTCCCTCTCATACCTTCTATTAGCTTTCTCTATTTGAGAGCCAAACACCTCTTCCCCAGTCTCTCCAGTTCAGATCCCACCCCCCAACAAATCTAGTTTAAACTCCCCCCAGTAGCCTTCGCAAACCTCCCCGCCAGGATATTGGTCCCCCTGGGATTCAAGTGCAACCCATCCTCTTTGTACAGGTCACACCTGCCCCAATCGAGGCCCCAATGATCCAGATATCTGAATCCCTGCTCCTTACTCCAATCCCTCGGCCACGCATTTAACCTCCTCCTCATTCTATTCCTATACCCACTGTCACTTGGCACAGGCAGTAAGTGAAGATGATGCCTTGAGATAAGTGAGCCAAGGCCAGGTTAAGGGAAACAAACAACAAACAAGTATGGTAGGAGTGATTAACTGAAAGCAATAGCAAAATTGGATAGTAATATAAGAGTGAAAGAAACAAAAGATGGACCAAGAGGAAGTGAAATTTCAAAAATAAAATATTTTTTCTGACCTGTTATAGTCAAACCATGCTGAGTAGCTAGGAATGATAATGTGATGTGTCTGTTCAGTGACATTATCCTCCGTTTGGTCCAAAGGACGTATATGATCTGCTTTAGCACTGGCACTGTCCTCTTCTTCCTAGTGATAATTGACAAATCACTGCTTTCAGTATAATCATCTTACACCAGAGAGACTTGCATTCTGTGCATTGGAGGCGAACAGTTGATAAGAACACTCAATTTGGCAGAAAAGTTAAATATCATAATTGCGAGATATACAAGACAACCAAAACTACTGAAAGAAAAAAAAACTTAATTACAATGGTATTTTATAAAAAAAAATAGATTTTGAAGAGTAGTGACCTCTACAACTAGCTGTGGTGTTGTAGTGTTAGTTTTGGATATTCAATTATGTTCTTAAATCTTGAATAAGGATCTGGAGGGTGGGAGATCAAGGTAGGGGGTAGGAGATTTGAACATTGCAAGGGTAGCAGAAATCTGGAACACACTGCCTGAAGGCAGGTAAATCTCTCAACATTTAAGTACATAGGTGAGCATTTGAAATACCATGGTGTTGAAAGATTCAGGCGAGTGCTGGTAAATGGGGTCAGCATAAATGGTATTTGGTGGCAGGAACAACCCCAAACAATACTTTTCAACCTCCTGGCATATCTTTGTTCCAAGTTATAATATTCCATTCTTGGCAACATCTTTGGAAATCCACTTTGCACCCTTTCCAATCTTTTCTGCTTTGTTGCAGGGTCATTGACTTGAAACATTAACAGTTTCTCTCCACTAATTATGCCTGACCTACGACTACTTGTAGCACTTTTCCATTTTTCCTACGAGGTGGTCACCAGAATTGTATTTGTGTGATTGGAAGAGAATCAATCTGGAACAGGAATCAGTGGTCATTTAATCAGTCCCATTATTCTAACCTACAGGTTTTAAACTTGTAGCCTGCAAGGAAGCTTCCTTCAAGTGCTGATCCTATTTCTATTGTAAATCAATGATTACCTCAGCTTTCACCCCCCTCATTGGCATGGAGTTTCAGCTCATTACCACTCACAGTGTTTAAATAAAGTTCATCCTCACCTCTTGCCAAACCCTTAAATCTGTGCCTCATGTCCTTTGATGATCAGTGAAAGGAAACTACTTCTGTCAACCTGAGCTGAACCAGCCTTCATCCAGTACACCTATACTAAATCTCCCCTTGAGCTTGTTTGCTCCAAGGAGAACAACCTAAGCTTCTCCAATTTTTTTTTAAATCCAAAAGCCAGCGCCCCAAGAACCATTCTGGTAAATCTCCAATTCACGCACTGAAAAACCTTTACATTCTTCCTCAACTGCAAGTAGAAGAATTGGATGCAATTCTCTCATCATGGCCTGATCTAAGTTTTATCAAGATTCAACATGAATTTCTTCTTCCTGCAATGGGAGGGGGGCACAGAGAAAGATAGTGCATTGTAGCTTGACTCATAGCTCCAGTATCCGAGGTTTGATTTTGTCCTCTGGTACTATTTATGCAGAGACTGCACGTTCTCCCCATGATCGCATTGGTTTCCTTCAGTTGCTCTGGTTTCCTGCCACATTCCAATATGCAATAGTTCTTCAGTTATTTGGCTATTGTAAATTACCCCCCATGTAAACAAGTGATACGAAAATCAGGATGGAGTTTATGAGGATAAAAAAAATTGATTACAGAAAAATATGTGGGGAATGAGACTGCTCTGAGACCCAGCAAAGACTCGGACTGAATGGCCCCCTCTTAGGAAATGTGTAATTTACAAAGCCCATGGACCCACACGTTGCTAACTTGCACATGAATCTACAAATCCTTCCACTCCTGCAAATTAAGTGCATCTTGCCTCTCCCTATCCCTTCTGTCAAAATGCATCACCAGACATTTCTGCATTAAATTCAATCTACAACTTGCCTGCCTATTCTGATGCAATTGACTTCTATCAGCCTCACTGTAGCAGTTAGCATAACGCTTTACAGCACCAGCAACCCAGATTCAAATCTGGCCACTGTCTGCAAGGAGTTTGTATGTTCTCCCTGTGTCTGCGTGGGTTTCCTCTGGGTGCTCCAGTTTCCTCCCACATTCCAAAGACAGAGGTTAGGAAGTTGTGGGCATGCTATGTTGGCGCTGGAAGCACGGCGACACTTGTGGACTGCCCCCAGAACACTACGCAAGAAGATGTGTTTCGATGTACATGCGACTAATAAAAATATCTTATCTATTTGCCAGACCTCCCCAAGTTCTGTATTATCTGCAAACCTGAATATTGAGTAAAGTTTCAAAAGCATTTGCATATCAAAACCGTAGTAATCCCAACATGGGAAATTCTGCTCTGTTCTATTTTCCCCATCTAGAAAACCAATTACTTCAACTCACTACTTTGTCCTTTAGATAATTTTTTAAAATACAAGCCAACACTAATCTTTCCATTCCACTAGTCTCATTTTACTGAACCAGCCTTTTATTTGTTGCTTTCTTAAAATTCAAACAGACAACTGCCTGAACCTTCTGTTATTTCATTAACAAGTTTGATTTAGTCAAACAAAAAACAAACCCAAAAATTGCAGATGCCGGATATCTGAAATAAAAAGAAAAATTCTGTGAAGAGTCAGGCCAGGCAGCTTCAGTGAAAATAGAAACAAAATCAACGTTTCAGATAGCAAACATTTCGGCAAAACTCTTTCTACAAAGCTACCTGACCTGCTGAGCTCTTCTAGCATTTTCTCTTTCCAATCAGAACTTAATCTGTAATAGTTCTCGTTATTTAACTGAAATGTTTCAGTTAAATAACCTCAGTTAAGTGCCTGTTAATTTTCCCCCAGATTATCCTTCCTAAAATCTTAGTCACCACTGATATTAAATGAACTGGCCTGCAGTTATTCCTTAGACCCTTTCTTTAACAAGGGATTCACATATCTCTTTCCAATAATTCCCTGTATCCAAAAGTAAAAGTTAACAGGAAACCCTTCCATCACTACCACCCCAAGTTCATTCCTGTAAACTGCATTGCAAGTCTTTGGGCCAGGAAACATACCTGCTCAAAGAATAGCTAGCCTTTCCAATGCATCCTACCATTCAATTTTCACTCCATCCATCATCCCAGCCATCTCTGCAAGTATTTCATCAGCATCTTTTTCCTTAGTAAACACTGATAATTACACATTCATCAAGAACTGTAGTCTTAACACATGTCTCAAATAGGTCTCACATTGCATTTAATTACCCATTTGCTAAGAAATTGGCAAAAGATTTTAGGTTTCCCTTTTGTTAACTCTCATTTTTTTTTTGCCAATCTTGTATTCCTCAACTTCCCTTCTCAATGTTGTATTTAGCCTAGTTTGCTTGAAGTTCACTCCAATGCCTCATACACTAGCTTTTCTTTTCATCATATTCTCTATCTCCCTCATCATCCAAGGAACACTGGCTTTAGTTCAGCAACCTTCCCTCTCATGGCTAGGTGTTAAGCTTGTACCTGTAACACCAACACCTTAAATATCACCCCCTATTTTGTTGCAGCTATTCCTGACCATTGTTAGTTCCATTTTAAACTGGCTGGATACCCCCTCACTCTATGCGAGACACATGTTTAAATGCAATTGAGCTGATTTGTAAGCAGACAACAAAAATTGACAGAGCTGTGGATAGTGAGGAAAGTTACCAAAGGATATAGCAGGATATAGACCAGTTGGAAATATGGACGGAGAATGGTAGATGGAGTTTAATCTGGACAAGTGCAAGGTGTGAACTTTGGGAGGTCAAATGCAAGAGGAAAGCATACAGTAAATGGCAGGACCTTGGTCTATAGCTCTCTGAAAGTGGCAACATATACAGATAGGCTGGTAAAGGTGGTGAATGGCATGCTTGCTTTTAATTGGCCGGGGTGTTGAGTATAAAAGCAGAGAAGTCATGTTGCAGTTGTATTAAACTTTAAGATATATGTATTATCATGTGCAGTTCTGGTCACCATATTACAGGAAGGATGTGGTAGCTTTGGAGAGGGTGCAGAAGAGATTCAACAAGATGTTGCCTGGATCAGAGAGTATTACCTACAAGGAGAGGTTGGACAAACTTGGATTGTGTTCTATGATTGTATCAGACTTCTGATTCTGGAGCAGAAGCCGGGGGGGGCAATCTGATAGAAGTATATAAAATTATGAGAGGCATAGATGGGACAGAGTCTTTCCCCCACAGGGTGGAAATGTCAAGCACTAGAGGGCATAGCTTCAAGGTGAGAGGGGGAAAGTTTAAAGGAGATTTGCGAGGCAAGCTGGCTTGTTTTTATTTTTTTTGTACACAGAGCACAAAGTGCCTGGAATATGCTGCCAAGGAAAGTGATGGAAATGGATATGATAACATTTAAGAGGCACTTAGACAGACACACCAACAGGCAGGGATTAGGAGTGATATAGACCACATCCAGACAGATGGGATTATTTTAAATTGGCATCATGGTCATCACAGACATCATGGGGCAAAGAGCCGGCTCCTGTGCTGTACTGTTTTATGTTCTACTGAAGTTGACTAAATTAAACAGTTATTTTATTTTTGGACCATTCGACCTTGTCTATTATTTATCTAAATCTTGTGATATGAAGATTACTCTTGATACTAGTCCTTTCCCTGAATTCTTAGACTACCTCATTTCCAATTAAGTGATTCAATAATATCTTCTGTCTCCTTGAGCACAGATATACAGTATAGGTCAAAGATGCTCTGAACATTATAGAAACTTCTCTCCCTCCTTTTCATTAGTCTAAAATTAATAATTGGAAGTTTTGTAAAAACAAATTATCATCACAATGTACCTGTTGCATGTCTCCAATATTTTTGTAAGTTTTTTTCTCTATTATGTTCTCATCATTTGGAAGCCTGTAGAATATCCCAGTGTGATCAGCCTTTTTTACTTTTCAGCTCAAACTAAGTGGACTCAGCCCTAGCCCCCTCAAGAATATCCTAGAGAAACAAAGGATTGCAGATGCTGGACTCCAGGTGGAAAACACGATGATGCTGGAAAAACTCAGCAGGGCAGGCAGCATCCATGGAGAAAAGCAGGCAGTCAACGTTTCACGTCGGGACCCTTCTTCAAGAATATCTTCCTCTTTCAATGCTGCATTATTTTCCCTGGTCAGCAGTGTCAGCCCATCACTTTTTTCCTCTCACTTTGTTCAGTGACTTGAATATCAAACCAAAGTCTTCCAAAAATCATATTCTATAAATATTACAAATTGAAGCCAATTTCAGAACAGTTGAAATGATCACTATCACATTCTTTCAAAAGGAGGCCATCAACAATACTAGTTTCTGGATAAGATAGCTGAATGTCCCAGTCCCATTACCAGATCTGAACATGCCCAAGGAGAACCCAGATGTCAAAGGCAAAGCCTTCTGGAGAAGATGCCAGTAAGTGGATATAGAAAAACTCAACTTTGAGAATCACAAGTTCTTCTCATTCCTTATCCAACACCATCTTGAACCATCATCAAAAACTGATTAAGTGTACCTCAGCCCAATAACTGCTTGTGGAGCATGGCTTTGCATTTGAGTACAAGCACCACAGAAAGTGCATTACACTTTGACATTTGAATCTCCTCCTGGTTTTGTTTGTTCTTGGTTTATTTTGGGTCTGG
Organism: Pristis pectinata; assembly: GCF_009764475.1. Lineage (NCBI taxonomy): Eukaryota > Metazoa > Chordata > Chondrichthyes > Rhinopristiformes > Pristidae > Pristis > Pristis pectinata. The sequence goes on from NC_067413.1 coordinate 102,100,597, forward strand.
GATTAAGAGAAAGGAGATGAAAAAGCAAGCACAGCTGATGCTGTAGCTAAGGCTATGGAGGAAATTAGCAGCACATGTGCACAGTTCATTGCACATCGACTGCCATCAGAACTGATTTAAACAGTCACCGTGGTTCTGGCTGGTTAATATTGTGACCAAGAGGTGGCTGGTGATTTTGCAACCAGAAGAGGAAAGGAAAATCGTATCATAGACAATGGTAGGAATTTTACATGTTCAGATAGGGAACTAATTTATATTGGAGTATATATTTACAACTTTGTAAAGCGGCCAGAACTGGTCAACTGCCAAGACCATCTGTCAATTTAGATTTGATCAGTATTCAAGGGACATCAAGTTAAACACTGGTCATGCAGGATAATCACAAGATGCCACTTACAAAAGTGAAACACCTCTGAAATAGTCCGATTTCCCTTCTGCAAACTATAAACCAAGGAAGCATGCAATCAAATTTTGATCTGCATTGAGAAAACACAGCAGGTATTGGCTGCCAGATTGTGCAAAATTCTGAGACAGAGTACCTCCCACGAATAGCATTCATTGCAACAGACACCAATGTTGCCAATACAGAATGAGCAGAAAAACAGCTTTCTGAAGCCTGAAAAACAGATTGGTTACCATAGTTACGATTTCCGTACCAGGTGAACAAAATCAGTTTTACATATTAATTACCTTCCCTCCTGCAGATGACGGCTCATCTTCTTGCTCATCTGCAACAACAAGTTTGAGATATTTTAGTCTGCACAGGTGCAACCGAGGCAAGACAGACAAGCAGTCCTATCAAAAAGTGGTTGATAATAAAAAAGGTTAACCCAGATTACCACGCCAGCAAGAATGCTATTACAGCGCCAGCGACCTGGGTTCAATTCCCACTGCTGCCTGCGTCTGTGTGGGTTTCCTCCGGGTGCTCCGGTTTCCTCCCACATCCCAAAGATGTACAGGTTAGGAGCTGTGGGCGTATTATGTTGGCGCTGGAAGAATGCCCCCAGCACATTCCTAGCAACGCAAAGATGTACATTGAAGCAGTGAAATACATGTGACTAATAAATAAATATAATAAATAAATATGCAATAGACACCCAGTAGTTAACTGTGCCCATCTTATTTAACTACTTTACTGTCCATTGTGTTACTAACAGTGGCAAACAAACCATGTTGCTAATGCTAGCGCACAAGATTTACATATTAATTAAATAGTTGTGTTTTATATCCAAAAGATGGCCTTGGAGGGATTCACCCCTGGTGATCACAGTCCAGTGGTTGCTGATTAGTGCATACAACCATATCCTTAACCACCTGTAAAATAATTTCACTGTTCACATCCCAGACTAAAATAATGCAGAGCCAGGCTATTATAATAGATCACTAGAAGTGATATGCAACAAAATTGTGCACAACACCCTCAAATTTATCACTAAATTTCTCCTGAATGTTTACGTCATGGTGTGAACTGCCATTTTTTCCCCCAAGGCTAAGGAGAACTGATTCATGTCAGCTTTGCTCATTAATGAATTTTGAACAATGGCTGGTAGATGAAGTGATTTTCTATATTTTAAAAAGACATTTAGACAGGTTCATGGATAGGAAAGGTTTAGAGGGATATGTGCCAAATGCAGGCAAATGGGACTAGCTCAGGTAGGCAATTTGGTTGGCATGGACGAATTGGGCCAAAGATCCCATTTCCGTGCTGTACAACTGAATAGTTAAGTGAGCTCCAAAGGCAGAAAGACTGTTCTTACTCCCAGAATTCTTGTCCAAATACATCCTCCAGCCCAATCTTCCCAGCTACCACCACTCCCCTTCAAGTCAAGTCATGAACCATTGTTCAATAGAGTAGAATGTGATCTCATTGGTAAATAAATTGGCAAATTAGTTTATTATTGTCACTGGTACTGAGGTACAGTGAAAATCTTTGTTTTGCATGGCATCCATACAGATCAGATCATCACATCAGTGCATTGAAGTAGTACAAGGGAAAAACAATAACAGAATGCAGAATAAAGTGTTACAGTTACAGAGAGTGCAGTGCAGGTAGACAATAAGGTGCAAGGCCACAACGAGGTAGATTGTGAGGTCAAGCCCCAGCTAAATTTTACAGAATCCAACTGGCAAGACTTGCATACTCACTCTTGCCAATAATTGATTTCTGCCTGCATCACAATTACAGATTTAAAACACAATCCCTTCACACTAACCCACTATTCTAACAAGCCATGACAGTTACTCTGGTTTCTATTTTTATGGTAATAGCATGCTCAAAGTGTGCATTAATATTTAAAATGGAAAAGTCAAGTTCAATTTGGATTTGTAAGTAAAACAGCACACTGATGTGCATTATTTTAGGAGACAACACAAGTACCCTGTTTTTGCCAACACCAGGCATCTTGCAGCACAATTCAACAAATAAAATTAGAAGTTACAGTTATTGAAAGTAGGTCATTCAGAAGGCAAGCAGGCAAGTTATTGGTCAATTCCAACAACATAAAAAAGAGAGCAAATGTCTCAGATCCAAGCAATTACTCCCCACCAGTGCCCCCAACACCCTGGTGTTTCTCATTCTAAGCCTTAACACTTGTAAGAAACTTAAGTTGCGCAATTTTGTCAGGATTGGAATTTAGTTTTTGTTTAAACAGAAGTTTAGAATGACAGGTAACAAAGCAGCTGCCTTCCAACCAATCACATTTGATTTATTTACACCTGATGCTTTAGCTCACCCTCCCCATAACTTTTCATAAAACAAGGTTAGCAGCAAAAGACCAGTGATATAAATCTAAATTAAAAATAGAAAATGTACTGTGTAGCAGCTTTCATACTAGAAGCTGCAAGTTCTAATCATCCCACTGGGAAACTAAACTCAACTGAACATGCAAATTGAAAACAGGAGGAAAAGACGACACCAAATGCTGTAAGAAAAATAGCAGCAGTCAGATCACTGCTATTATTCAAGGGAATCACCAACTACACCCAAACTGATCAACAGGCACTTTAATTCCTAAAGACCAAACAAACTGCTTACTTATACAGGACACATAATCCCCCATCTCCCCAAAACCCCTGGAATTCCCTTAACCAAAAGGCTACTACTTCATTCATTGTTAGAGTAAAACACATTCAAAAGCTTCAGTGTTGAATAGTTTGATAACATTCAAATTGTCAACAGTTCAAAGTTTCAGTGAAAACATCGAACATAAAATAATATAGCACAGTATGGGCCCTTCGGTCCATGATGTTGTGCCGAATTACTCCACGATCAATCTAACCCTTGCTTTCTACACAGCCCATAACCCTCCATTTTTCTCACATCCATGTACCTAAGAGTCCTTTAAATGCTCCTATTGTATCAGCCTCTACTACCACCCCTAGCAGTGTGTTCCAGGCACCCACCGTGTAAAAAAAAATGAACTGTGACATCTCCCCTAAACTTTCCTCCACTCATCTGAAATGATGTCCTCTGCCCTGGGAAAAAAATGCTTGCTGTCCATTCTATCTATACCTCCCAATCTTAGCCACCTCCCATCAAGCGTTGCTCAAAAGAGAAAAGGCCTAACTTGCTCAACATTTCCTCACGAGGCATGTTCTCTAAGCCAGGCAGCATCCTGGTAAATCTCCTCTCTAAAGCTTCCACATCCCTCCTATAATGAGGTGACCAGACCTGAAATCAGTACTCTGGTCTAACAAGAGTTTTAGAGCTGCAACATTATCTTGTGGCCCTTGGACTCAATCTCTCGATTAATGAAGGCCAGCATACCATATGCCTTCTTAACCATCCTATCAATTTGCATAGAAACTTTGAGGGATCTATGGACTTGGACACCAAGATCCCTCTGTTCATCCACATTGCTAAGAATCCTGCCTTCACCTTGTACTCTGCCTTCAGGTTTGGTTTTCCAAAGTGCATCACTTCACATTTTTCCAGATTGAACTCCATCTGCCACTTCTCCACCCAACTCTGCACCGTCTATATCACGTTGCAACCTACAACAACCTCTATAGTATGTACAACACCTCCAACCTTTAAGTCATCTGCAAACTTACTAACCCATGCCTCCACTTCCTCATCCAAGTCATTTATAAAAATGATAAAGAGCAGGGGGGTCCCAAAACAGAGCCCTGCAGACCACCACTAGTCATTGACCTCCAGGCAGAATATGTTCCATCGACTACCACCCTCTGCCTTCTGTGGGTAAGCCAATTTCAGATCCATGCAGCCAGGTTTCCATGGATCCCATGCCTCATTAGTTTCTGGATGAGCCTACCATGGGGAACCTTGTCAAACACTTTAATAACGTCCATATATACTACATCCACAGCTCTAACGTCAATTTGTTTTGTCACCTTCTCGAAAAACTCAATTAGGCTCACAAGGCACAACCTGCCCCTCAAAGCCACAATGACCATCCCTAATAAGACTATGTTTCTCCAAAGTCCTGTCCCTAAGAATCCTCTCCAATAGTTTGCCTACCACTGACACAAGACTCATTGGTCTATAATTCCCAGGATTATCCCCATTACCTTTTTTTGAACAATGGAACATTTGCAATCTTCTAATCCTCTGGTACCACTCTTGTGGCCAGGGAGGACAAAAAATCATTGTCAACACCCCAGCAATCTCTTCCCTCACTTCCCATAGTAACCTGGGGTATACCCAATAGAGCCCCAGGGATTTGTCAATCCTAATAATATTTTTTTTTTTAAAAGCAGCTCCAACACTACCTTATTCTTAGCCTCGACATGCTCCAGCACATTCTGTTCAACGCTAAGCTCACATTTGTCAAAATCCCTCTCCATGAAGCAAAGTGTTCATCAAGGACCTCCCCTACCTCCAGACATACGTTTCCCCCTTCATCCCCGGGTGCTCCTACCCTCACTCTAATCATCCTCCTGTTCTTTGCGTATGCAGTGAACAGCTTGGGTTTTCCTTAATTCTACTCACCAAGGCCTTCTCATGTTCCCTTCTAGCTCTCCTAAATCCCTTCTTAAGCTCCATCCTGGCTACCTTATAATTCTGAAAGAACCCCGTCTGATGTTTGCTTCCTAAATCTTAAGTATGCTTCCTTCTTCCTCTTAACTAAATGTTTCACCTCTCTTGTCAACCATGGTTCCTTCACTGTACCATCCTTTCCCTGTTCCAGTGGGACAAATCTATCCAGAACCCCATGCAAGTGATCCCTGAGCAACCTCCACATTTCTGCTGTGCATTTCCAAGAACATCTGTTTTCAATTTACACTCCCAAGTTCCTGCCTGATACAGTCATAATTAGCCCTACCCCAATTAAATCTTTCCCATATCACCTGCTCCTATCCTTGTCCATAGCTATGCTAAAGGTCAGGGAGTTGTGGTCACTATCACCGAAATTCTTGCCAACCAAGAGGTCTGTCACCTGACCAGTTTCATTGCCTAGTACTAGATCCAGTATGGCCTCTCCTCTAGTCAGCCTGTACACATACTGTGTCCGGAATTCTTCCTGGACACAACAAATTCTGCCCCATCTAAACCTTTTGCACTGAGGAGGTGCTAATCAATATTAGGGAAGTTGAAATCACCCATGACAACAACCCTGTTAGTTTTGCACCTTTCCAAAATCTGCCTACTTATCTGATCCGCAGTGTCCCTGGTGGCTATTGGGGAGGGGGATGGTCTACAGAATACTTTGAATAGAGTGACTGCTCCTTTCCTGTATCTGACTTCCACCCACACTGACTCAGTAGACAATCCCTCCCTCCATGACGTCCTCCTTTTCTGCAGCTGTGATACTTTGACGAAAAACATGATGATGCTGGAGGAACTCAACAGGCCAGGCAGCATCCGTGGAGAAAAGCAGGCGGTCAACATTTCAGGTCAGGACCCTTCAAGACTGAAGATAGGAAAAGGGGAAGCCCAATATATAGGACAGAAAAGCAGAGCAATGATAGGTGGACAAAAGAGGGGAGGCAGGGTGGGCACAAGGTGGTAACAGGTAGATGCACATGGCTGTGGAACCGAGTCTGAGTGACCACATGGTCAAGGAGCTGGAGAGCAGAGTAGATCACAGAGGTGGAGTATTGAGAGAGGGACTCACGAAGCTCCCAAAGAGAGGAAGAAAACTTCTTCAAAGTGGATGTCCTTAGAGACTTTGCAGTGGAGCAGTAATACTAGAGAGACAAAGGACTGCAGATGCTGGAATCTAGATGAAAAACACGATGTTGGAGGAATTCAGCAGTGATACTTTCCCTGATTAGCAATGCCACTCTCCCCACCCCCCAACCCCTTTTACCTCCCTCCCTATCCCTATTGAAACATCTGAACCCCAGAACATCAAACAGCCAAGTCCCTGTACTGGCCACATCATAATTCAATGTATTGATCCATGCTCTAAGTTCATCATCCTTATTTTTAATACTTCTCGCATTAAAGTAAACATTTCAACCCATCCAACTAACTGTATTTATGTCCCATCCACTGCCTATCCTTCCTCCCAGTCTCTCTGCACAATGCATTTACCTTTACACCAACCGCTCCATCATCTGACCTAACACACTGGTTCCCATCCCCTGCCAATGAAGTTTCAAGTGAGGGATAAAAATGCTGTGTACTGGGGCATCAATGTCATATTTCACTTACAGAAGCATGATACAGGACAAAGATGATCAAGGAAATTCATTTCCGTTCTTCCTACAGACAAAATAGCTACAACATATAACGAGTGCCAGCTGATGTGGAAAGCAAATCAATACAATTAGTCAACAATCAAAAATTTTACACTAGAACACCGATTAAAATCCTAGAGTGACATATGAAAATAGAATTTAAGTGTATGTCACTTATGCAGTGCACCATAATCATTAAGATGAAGCTCCAAGCTTGTAAGTGGAAACAAACATCTGAAAGGAATGCACTGAATGCTTAAAGTTCATGCAGAATATTACTTGCAGCAACTTAGTGTGCAGTTCAAAGGACTAACACAGTTATGGGGCTGAAAGGCATTGTGCATAAAATGCAAAGTTCTTCAATAAATTGGTTGTACATTTTAAAGATGGCAATTATACATTACATGATCTATCAGAATTATAGCAAGTGGACAGCACTGTGGCACTAACCCTTCCCTCCCACATAGCCCCCCATTTTTCTATCATTCATGTGCCTATCTAAGAGTCCCTTAAATGTCCCTAGTGTATCTGCCTCCACAACCTCTACCAGCAGTGCATTCCACTCTGCACCCACCACTCTGTGTATTTAAAAAACTTAACTCTGACATCCCCCTATACCTTCCTCCAATCAATTTAACCTAGACTTTCAAACCCTGTGGGTACCTTTTTTGAATTATTTTCAAAATCTCTGATTTGGGGACTAAAATGCAAATATTGGCTGACACGGTTATGTTTTTAAAAGTTTTTCCTTGTTTTTTCCATCTAACAGCTTCAGGTTTTGGTAGTGGGAAATAGATTTTTTTTATATAATAAAATCTCAATTTTTTTCTTCCTTTATTAACTAACTACTATATGTGATTATTAATTTAGAGTACTGTAATCTAAGTACGATTTAATACAACGTATTCAGTAGTATTTTTATTCTCTTTCTTGATGCATGTACTCTATTTTTTTCATGGATTCAATAAAAATATTGTAAAGAAAATTATGCCCCTCAGGTTAGCCATTTTCAAGCTGGAAAAAAAGTCTCAAGCTGGAAAAAAGAACTGCTGTCTCACACTCAAAGGTTGCCACGCAGGTTGACAGGGTTACTAAGGTAGCATATGGTGCATTGGCCTTCATTAGTCGGGATATTGAGTTCAAGAGCCACGAGGTAATGTTGCAGCTCTATAGAACTCTGGTCAGACCACACTGAGTATTGTGTTCAGTTCTGGTCGCCTAATTATAGAAAGGATGTGAAAGCTTTAGAGAGGGTGCAGAGGAGATTTACCAGGATGCTGCCTGGATTAGAGAGCAGGTCTTATGAGGATAGGTTGAGCGAGCTAAGGCTTTTCTCTTTGGAGAGGAGGATGATGAGGTGGAGGGACTGCATTTGGATCGGAGGTCTGCGACTAGTGGTGTCCCGCAGGGATCTGTTCTGGGACCTCTACTTGTTGTGATATTTATTAACGACTTAGATGAGGGGGTGAAAGGCTGGGTTAGCAAGTTTGCAAATGACACAAAGATTGGTGGTGTTGTCGATAGTGTGGAGGGCTGTTGAAGCTTGCAGACGGATATTGATAGGATGCAGAGCTGGGCTGACAAGTGACAGATGGAGTTCAATCCAGAGAAGTGTGAGGTTGTACACTTTGGAAGGACAAACTCCAAGGCAGAGTACAAGGTTAATGGCAGGATTCTGGGCAGTGTGGAGGAGCAGAGGGATCTGGGGGTTCATATCCACAGATCACTGAAAGTTGCCTCGCAGGTGGATAGGGTAGTTAAGAAAGCTTATGGGATGTTAGCTTTCATAAATTGGGGATCGAGTTTAAGAGCCGCAAAGTGATGATGCAGCTTTACAAAACTCTGGTTAGGCCACACTTGGAGTACTGTGTCCAGTTCTGGTCACCTAATTATAGGAAGGATGTGGAGAGACATTGGAAAGGGTGCAGAGGAGATTTACCAGAATGCTGCTTGGATTAGAGAGTATGGATTATGAGGAGGGACTAAAGGAGCTAGGGCTGTTCTCATTGGAGAGGATGAGGATGAGGGGAGACATGATAGAGGTATACAAGATATTGAGAGGAATAGATAGAGTGGACAGCCAGCACCTCTTTCCCAGGGTGCCAATGCTCAAAACAAGAGGACATGGCTTTCAGGTATTAGGTGGGAAGTTCAAGGGTGATGTCAGAGAGAGGTTTTTCCACCCAGAGAGTGGTTGGTGCATGGAATGCGCTGCCTGGGGTGGTGGTGGAGGCTGATACATTGGACAAGTTCAAGAGATTGTTAGATAAGCATATGAAGGAATTTAAGTTAGAGGGATATGTGGGAGGAAGGGGTTAGATAGTCTTAGGTGTGGTTTGAAGGGCAGCACAACATGGTGGGCTGAAGGGCCTGTGTTGTGCTGTATTGTTCTATGGACTTGATAGAGGTGTACAAGATAAGAGGCATAGATCGAGTGGACAGTCATTCCAGCTCGAAAATGGCTAACACGAGGGGCATAATCTTAAATTGATTGGAGGAAGGTATGGGGGATGTCAGAGTTAAGTTTTTTTTAAATACACAGAGTGGTGGGTGCAGAGTGGAATGCACTGCTGGCAGAGGTTGTGGAGGCAGATACATTAGGGACATTTAAGAGACTCTTAGATAGGCACATGAATGATAGAAAAATGGGGGGGCTATGTGGGAGGGAAGGGTTAGATAGATCTTAGAGCAGGATAAAATGTTGACACAGCATCATGGGCTGAAAGACCTGTACTGTGCTATAATGTTCTATGTTGTCCAGGTTCAATCCTGACCTCAAGTGCTGTCTGTATAGAGTTTGCACTTTCTATGACTATCTGGGTTTCCTCTTGGTAACAAAGCGATGTGGTTTAGTAGATTTGGCCATTGTAAATTAGCCGTAGTGCGTAGGTGAGTGTAGTGGTAGAATCTGGGGTAGATGACAGAAATATAGGGAGAATAAAATGGGAAGAGCATAGTATCAGTGCAATCTTGTACTTGATGGTTGGCATGGTAACAGTAAGCGAAGGGACTGCATCACTGGTTTATGGATCTTTTCAAGTGGCTAGATGGGAAGCCATTGTTCAGGCAGGGAGAAAAAAATGTGGTAGGGAGTGAGGAGCAAGCAATAGAGGTCCTTGACAATGAAAAACACTATGATGGTGGAAGAACTCAGCAGACCAGGCAGCATCTATGGAGAAAACCAGGTAGTCAACATTTCAGGTCAGGACCTGAAGAATGGTCCTGACCCAAACATTGACTGCCTGGTTTTCTTCACGGATGTTGCCTGGCCTGCTGAGTTCCTCCAGCATCATAGTGCTTTTCATCTTGATTCCAGCATCTGCAGTCCTGTGTTTCTCAAGGTCCTTGACAATGATGACAAGCATAGGAGAGAGTGAGCAGGGCACACAGAAGAGTAGTAAATACAATAAACCTGCAGATGAACGAGATTTAAAAATAATTGAAGGTACGGATGCACAAACCTTCTTTTGCATCGGCAAAAGGTTGAAAATGAGGATTATTACATGCATTCTGGGAATTCCAATTAGAAGCTGAAAATTAATAACATTAAGAATCAAAATAACCTTTGGCAACTAACGGCTAACTACCTCCCCTTGCTCACTGGAATTATGGTGGTAATAGGACAAATCTGGTGTTCCCAGAGTTGCAGAATAATTACTACTGGTATTGCTGAAATTTTAAGACCAGAAAATCATTAAACAGTAAGGAAAAGAAGAGAAATATAATGAAATCAGAAATACCAGTTAAGGAAATAATATTAGCATATATTTGATTGACCTTTTGTATACTTCAATTGCATTACTCCATTCCAGCATTTAAAAATGTTGGCACATTCCATGTGCAGACTGCCTATATTTCACACCAAATGAAAAGCAAGAGGGATACAAGATAAAAACATTACCTAAATCTGCAATTGTCCCTCCCTTTACAGGCGTGTGCTCACTATCCTTCTTGGGGTTCACTAGCAAAAAATGGGATTATAATAACAATTAATAACATGTCAAAATAGAACACACTTTTGAAGCATAAATGCTGATTACCTGGCAAATTAATCCACAAATGGTCAAAATTCAGAACAGTGAATGAAGTCCAGTTGCCAAGTTACTAAATAACACCAGTGGCCACCAACACACAAGCAGAGTCTGCACAGCAAATATTTTCACAACTGCAGCAACATTACCATTCTGGAGCAGCCACTGAGAGTGGCTGTTACTGAGTGCTGAGACTTTGTCTTGAGATGCTTTGAAGAGGCTAAGAAAAGACAAGATCTTTTACTTTCCTCTGTAGTGTTGGAAGTTTTGAGAAGGCAAATAGAACAGTTGTATTCTCCTCCTGCAGAATGTGGGAGATCAGTGAACTTCCAGTGTCCCTGGTGACTATCCCTATGGGAAATATGTCCAGCTGCAGCTTCTGACTGACTGCATTGAGCAGCTGAAGCTGCAGTTGGACTCACTCAGGAATATCCTTGACGCTGGAATGCATAATGAAAATGATTTGTTTCAGCTTGGAAACCAGAAGCTATCAACATTGCAAAGGACATGAGAGTCTTGTGTGAAGGAAGATATTGGATTAGGGGAAAAAGAAAGGTCAGCTGAGAAATGAGTTCAGTGGGAGAGAAGAACAGATGCTTAAGAATAGACCTGGTGGATTTTGGAAAGGTTGGATTTGGGCTACATATGGTTGGCAGAATTGAAGGGGAATGAGATTAGAGGTTGGGGGTAGGTAAGAACCCTGAAGAATGAGAAGTCAGTGACTGTGTGGGAAATGATGGCCTTTTGTTATGGTGTTACGTTCCAGAGCCAAGTATGAGGAAGTGTCAGAGACTTGATGTTCAACTGATGTAAGCCAGGTATGTACCCAAGCACCAACATTCCAGCAGGAACGTCTCTTAGTACTGCTGTAATGTTCTCCCTAATCAAAAATGCAACTCCCCTCCTCTCTTTCATCTCTATCACAGCTGGAGCATCTGGACACTGGAACATTGAGCTGCCAGTCCTGCACATTCCACAACCATGTTTCTGTAATAGGTATATCGATTCCCATATACCTATCCATGCCCCAAGGTCACCTGCCTTACTTGTAAGGCTTCTTGTATTAAAATAAATGCAATTTAGAATGTCAGACTCTTAGCTCCCTGTCCAGCCTACTGAACTTTAACTGATATATTTGCCTCAACTTTCTCATTTGCAACATGATGCGCTTTGGATCTCACCCCCCAGCCAGACTAGTTTAAACTATCCTGAGTAGCTTTAGCAAATCTCCCTGACAAGATATTGGCCCCCTCCAGTTCAGATACAACCCATTCCTCATGGAGATCTCCTCTGCCCCCACAAGAGATCACAATGCTCCAAGAACTTTATTCCCTCTCTCCTGCACCAGCTCCTCAGCCACACATTCATCTATATTATCCTCCTATTCCTACCCTCACTAGTGCGTGGTACTGGGATTAATCCAGAGATCATAACCCTTTAGGCCCTGCTTTGTAACCTTTTGCCCCTGCAGGCCCTCATCCCCTTTTCTCCTTGTGTCATTGGTGCCACTGTGTACAGTGACCTCTAGCTGCTCACCCTCTTCCTTAAGGATGTTCTGCTCAGAGGCATCCTTGACCCTGGCACTCAAAGGCAACATAGCATCTCGGAGGTCTCTTTCCCAGCCACAGTACCTTCGGTCTGTCCCCTTAACCATCTGCAGTTCACCTACTCTTCATCCTCCCTTGCTGTTCATTAGAGTCTGTTGTTATGACAGACCTGGCTGCTGCTCCTCTCCCCTGAAAGGCCATCCCTACCCCCCACTCCACAATGGTCTTTAAAATGATATACTTGTTAGTAGAGGAGGAATGGCCACAGGTGAATCCTACCTCTCTTGGTCACCTGCTGCCTGCACCTTGGGTGTAAACACCTCACTAAAGCTCCTGTCTATGATGCTCTCAACATGATTTGACCCAAAATATGAATTTAATTTCTCTCCCCAAAGATGCTCTATGACTTTAATATTCCAGAACATGGTTTTATTTCAGTAAAAATCATGTTTCATTTAACCTTTCTATCAACTATTCCCTTGATGCATGTTAGCAACTCTGACACTCATTTCTTCAGAAAAGCCCAATTTAAAATCTACACAAATAGTAGAAAAACACACTACATAAAGGTGTTTAATGCATGGAAGTGGTGGTCCTACAATTGGCATGAGCCGAGATTTCACTCTCATACTCAAATTAATTTTCTTTTTACCATTCATGCAGGGCAGCAATAATCAAAATGTAACCAAAGGAAATAAAACAAAGTGCACATCCAAGTAATGAGATGTAAGATTTAATATTTTAGAAAATGATCTAAAAATAACTTGACGAAATGATGGCATTAAATGGCAACATTTTTGTAAATTTAGGTGCAAGGCAACTATTTATCACATTAAGTGGCATTTTCTTAAAGTAAATAGAAACATCTGTGGAAACATTTTGCACAAACGCACAGAGAAGATGCAGAGCAAGTGGGATTAATCCACAGTGTTCATAAACTTGCCAGACTAATATCCACTTCCAAGCAATTGTCATCTATCATTTGCTGGTATATTCATGAGACCACACAAAATTTACTATTTTTCCTTAAGCTTCAACCCATTTAATCCTGGGTTTGCAAGGGACAGAATTAGTTTTTCCCCACTTTAAATTCTATTCTTTCAATAAATGTTATAAATTCATCGTCTTCTCAACTCAAAAAGAAGAAATTGAAGCTATAGGAGTTGAAGTCACCAATGATGTACCTTGTGTTTAAAGGCAAGGTGTATGGTGAATGAAGAAAAGCCACATCGGTGTAGATAAGAAAAAAATAAAAACCCTTTAACACGCAAAACCACATTGCAACATCATAAATACACTACTTGTCAAGAACCAGCAACAACCGAGTTGAGGGAAGGCACTACTTCCTTACCATTTTTTGGTAAAATAACCTCTTCTACATTGGGTACAGGTGTAGGATCCTCCATGTCTTTTGTAAGGTCCTCCTGTTCCTCTTCATCTCTCTGCCCTCTTCTCTTCAGATATGGCGTAGGCTGCCTGCAAGCCACAAAAATTCATGAAACCCAGAGCTCATAATTTGTTTCTGCATATTGCATAAGAAATGATGTCCAGATGCAAAACATTCACATTTTTTTTATTTTCTCAGTCTACTAATTAATTGATACATTGATCTACATATAGGATGCAAAAATGTAATCTGATGAGCTTGCTTTATCAGTTCCTTTTACTACCCTAAAAAGCTTGGATCAACTCCATTAACTTACTAAATTCCAGCGACATCACTCATGATCTCCACGATCTGTTCAAAATTTATTCCTTGTAAGTTCTGATAACCTGTTAGCGAATCCACAATGCACTTCCTCCAAGGCCAACACTTGTTTCTAAAGAAATGGTGTCAAGAATTGCCCGCAGCAGTCCAGGTGTGATCTAACCAGATCTTTGCGTAGCTGTGTTTCAGAATCAACACTCCTATATCAAAGATCCCACCCACCCGGAACATTCTTCTCTCCTCTTCCATCGGGTAGAAGATACAGGAGCCTGAGGGCATGTACCAGCAGACTTAAGGACAGCTCCTACCCCACTGTGATAAGACTATTGAACAGTTCCCTTATACAATGAGATGGACTATGACCTCATGATCTACCTTGTTGTGACCTTGCACCTTATTGCACTGCACTTTCTCTGTAGCTGTGACACTTTACTCTGTACTGATATTGTTTTTATCTGTATTACCTCAATGCACTCTGTACTAACTCAAGGTAACTGCACTGTGTAATGAATTGACCTGTATGATCCGTTTGCAAGACAAGTTTTTCAATGTACCTCAGTACAAGTGACAACAATAAACCAATGCCCCAATACAGATTCTTACAGGATTCCATTCAACACATCTGCCAATTTCAGCACCTGGCCAATATCCTTACCCTCCATTCCATGTCAATTTACAAGCAGAATTGACAAGTCTAGGAAGCTGGTGGCGTTGAGTCTTTTGAAGAGCATTAAGGTGGATAAGTCCCCAGGGCCTGAGAGGGTATTGAGAGAAGACAGGAGATTGCTGGGGCTTTTATAGAGATCTTTCAAATTCTCTTGAATCACAGGAAAGACCCCAGAGGACTAGATATGGCCAAGTTGTTCCTCTTTTTAAGGGCAAAAGAGACAAACCAGGAAGTTTAGATCAGCAAGCCTTATATCAATGGTCAGGAAATTATTGAAGATTTTTTAGGGATAGAATCTACTTGCATCTGGAAAAGCTGAGACTTATTGGGGATAATCAGCATGCCTTTGCGCAGGGGAGGTCATGTCTTACAAACTTGATTAAGTTTCTTTTTTTGACAAGGTGATGATTGATGTGGGTAGAGCAGTGGACATCGCATAGATGGGCTTTAGTAAAGCTTTCGACAGAGTCCCTCATGGCAGGCTGATCCTGAAGATGAAGGCACATGGGCTCCATAGAGACTTGGCAAATTGAATTCAAAATTGGTTTGGCCATAGAAGACAAAGCAGTGGTGGAAGGGTGTTTTTCTGACTGGACATCTGTGATCAATGGCGTTCCATACGGATCAATGCTGGGATCTGTTATTTGTGATATATATGATTTGGACAAAAATGCAGATGGGCTGATTGCAGACAACAAAAATTGACAGAGTTGTAGACAGTGAGCAAGGTTGCCAAAGGATTCAGCAGGATACAGACCAGTTGGAAATGGCAGATGGAATTTAATCCAGACCAGTGTGGTGAGTTGCATTTTGGGAGGGCAAATACAAGAGGAAAGCATGCAGTACAGGGAAGGATGAGGCCCCAGAAAGTGAATATGGGGAACTAGGTAGGAAGCTCTAAAGCATGACCTTTGACTCTCACCAACTTTTACAGATGCACCATAGAAAGCATCCTATCTGGATGTATCACGGCTTGTTACGGCAACTGCTCTACCCAGGACTGCAAGAAACTGCAGAGAGTTGTGGACACAGCCCAGAGCATTACGGACACCAGCCTCCCCTCCTTGGACTCTGTCTTTACCTCTCGTTGTCTTGGTGAAGCAGCCAGCATAATCAAAGACCCCACCCACCCGGGACATTCTCTCTTCTCTCCTCTTCCGTCGGGTAGGAGCCTGAAGGCATGTACCACCAGACTTAAGGACAGCTTCTACCCCACTGTGATAAGACCATTGAATAGTTCCTTTATACAATGAGATGGACTATGACCTCACGATCTACCTTGTTGTGACCTTGCACCTTATTGCACTGCACTCTCTCTGTAGCTGTGACACTTTACTCTGTGCTGTTATTGTTTTTACCTGTACTACATCAATACACTGTACTGACTCAACGTAACTGCACTGTGTAATGAATTGACCTGTACAATCAGTTTGTAAGACAAGCTTTTCACTGTACCTCGGTACAAGTGACAATAATAAACCAATACCAATAGTAATCTCCATATTGCTGCCTATACCATGCTCCAGTGAGGGCAAGAATTTGGCAGATGAATTGTGGCTGAGAAATTGGTGCAGGGGGACAGGGTTTCAGATTTGTGGATCATTGGGATCTCTTCTGCAGAAGGTAAGACCTGTACAAAAGGGACAGGTTACACTTGAACCGGAGGGGGACAAATATCCTTGCGGGAAGGTTTGCTAGAGATGTTGCGGAGTGTTTAAACTAGACTGGCGGGGGAGGTGAACCAGAGTGATAGGTCAGAGGATGGGGCAGTTGGTGTACAGGTTGATGCAGTGTATAGAGAGACTGAGGAAGGATAGGCAGTTGATACAGCAAAATTGCAGTCAGTTGGATGGGTTGAAGTGTGCATTTTAATCCAAGTAGTATCTGAAACAAGGGCGATGAACTTGAGCATGGGTCAGTACATGGAACTACGATATTGTGGCCAATACAGAGACTTGGCTATCACAAGGGCAGGAATGGCTGCTGGATGTTCCAGGGTTTAGATGTTTCAAAAGTGGGGAGGGAGATAAAGAGGTGCGGGAGTGACATTGCTAAATCAGAGGTAGTATCACAGCTGCAGAAAGGGAAGGCTTCAT
The DNA here is from genome assembly GCF_009764475.1 of Pristis pectinata. NCBI lineage: Eukaryota > Metazoa > Chordata > Chondrichthyes > Rhinopristiformes > Pristidae > Pristis > Pristis pectinata. Next base: position 102,117,291 of record NC_067413.1, read on the forward strand.
GGAGGGATCATTGACTGAGTCAGTGGGGGTAGAGGTCAGAAACAGGAAGAGAGCAATCACTATTCGGAGTATTCTATAGACCCAATAGCAACAGAGACACTGAGGAACAGATCAGGAGGCAGATATTGGAAAGGTGCAAAAATAACAGGGTTATCATGGGTGATTCCAACTTCCCTAATATTGATTGGCACCTCCTTATTGCAAAAGGTTTGGATGAGGTAGAATTTGCTAGGTGCGTCCAGGAAGGATTCCTGACACAATATGTAGACAGGCCAACAAGAGGAGCAGCCAGTCTGGATCTGGTACTAGGCAATGAACCTGGTCAGGTGTCCTGGATCTGGTACTAGGTAATGAACCTGGTCAGGTATCAGATCTCTTGGTAGGTGAACATTTGAGACAGTGACCACAACTCCCTGATCTTTACACTTGACTTGAAGGGATAGGAGCAGATGGTATGGGAAAGCATTTAATTGGGGGAGGGGAAATGATAATATTAAGCAGGAACTTGGAAGTGTAAATTGGGAGCAGATTTACTCATGGAAATGGACAATGGAAATGTGGAGGTTGTTTAGAGATCACTTCCATGGGGTTCTGGGTAGATTTGTCACACTGAGACAGGAAAAGGATGGTAGGATGAAGTAACCATGGTTGACAAAGTTGATGAGGGAATACCTAGTGAAGAGGAAGAGAGAAGCTTACTTAAGGTTTCAGAAGCAAGGATCAGACAGGGCTCTAGAGACTTACAAGTGTTACAGACTCAGTGAAAGTCCCTTTAAGATAGAGAGTGTGTGTGTATGTGTGTGTGGGGCGTGCTTACGTCAATAGAAGATAAAGGACGTAATGACGTGGTTGAAGAAGTTAGAAGAAGAAGAAAGAGAGAGAGAGAGAAGGGAGAGAGACACCAGCCTGCTTGTTTTCTCTATCGATGGATGAGAAACAATAACTGTGTTTGCCACTGAAATCCATGTATGGAAGTTGGAAGTAATCCGGTGGAGTTCACTTTGTTGCTGACCTGTAGAGGGAAACAGGTATTTGTGTGTGGACGACCACGGTTCGGATGCTTTCGGGGTGAGGAAGTCACTACCGAGTAAACACTGAAGTGTCGTTTGGGTTCCATCGAGGAACATTTGGATTTCATATGTACTCTCTCTATGTTTTTCTACGTCTACGTCTTATCTTCAGACAACGGTGGTTGTTGAAGAAGCCCTTGCTCATGTTTCACCTTATGGCTTGCGGAACTGAACTTTAAGAACCATTCCGGAACTGGGAGTTTTGGACTTTGTCTCACACACACACACGACGAGTTTAGTTTTGGGGTTAACGTTCAAGGTTTAACATTTTTGAATTCTAACATACTAACATTTTTACTTTTATTTTACGTATTATCATAAGTAGTGATTAATAAAATAGTTTTTAACACTGAATCATGCTCAGTGTGGTCCTTTTGTTGCTGGTTCGTGACACAAGGCAGCCAGGAAGGAGCTTAAGAATGGACTTAGGAGAGCTAGAAGGGGGCATGAGGCAGCCTTGGCGAGTAGGATTAAAGAAAGCCCCAAGGCATTCTACTCTTATGCGAAGAACAGAAAGATGACTAGAGTGAAGGTGAGACCGATTGGGATAGAGGAGGAAACATGTGCCTGGAGTTAGAGGAGGTAGGGGAGATCCTTAATGAATATTTTGCTTCAGTATTCAACTGAGAGAGAGAGATAAACTAGAAAGTTCAAAAGTGCTGGAACTTTTGAAAAAACATTAGGATAGGCAAGTCCCTGGGGCCAGACTGGATATATCCCAGGATACTATGGGAAGCAAGGGAAGAGATTTCTGAGCTCTTGGCGATGATCTTTGCTGGCCACAGGAATAGTATCAGATGACTGGAGGGTGGCAAATGTTATTCCTTTGTTCAAGAAAGGGAGTAGGGATAACCCTGGGAATTATAGACCACTGAGTCTTACTTCAGTGGTGGGCAAGTTATTGGAAAAGATTCCTAGGGACAGAATTTATGAGTTTTGGAGAAGCATCGTCTGATTAGGCTTTGCGGGGCAGGTCATGCCTCAAGCCTGACTGAATTCTTTGAAGATGTGACAAAGCACATTGTTGAGGGTAGAACAGTGGATGTGGTGTACATGGACTTTAGTAAGGTGTTTGATAAGGTTCCCAACGATGGCCTCATTCAGAAGGTTGGGAGGCATGGGATCCAGGGAAACTTGGCTGTGTGGATCCGGAATTGGCTTGCCCATAGAAGGCATAGGGTGTTTGTAGATGGAGCATATTCTGCGTGGAGGTTAGTGAGCAGTGGTGTTCCACAGGGATCTGTTCTGGGACCCCTGCTCTTTGTGATTTTTATAAATGAATTGGATGAGAAAGTGGAAGGGTAGGTTAGAAAGTTTCTTTTCAAGATTTTAATATTTATTAGTCACAAGTACATCGGAACACAGTGAAATGTATCTTTGTGTAGAGTGTTCTGGGGGCAGACCGCAAGTGTCCCCACACTTCTTGCACCAACACAGCACCCCCACAACTTCCTAACCAGTACATCTTTGGAATGTGGGAGGAAACCAGAGCACAGAGAAGAAACCCAAGCAGACACAGGAAGAACGTATAAACTCCTTATGGACAGCAGCCGGAATTGAACCCGGGTCACTGGCACTGTAATAGCGTTATGCTACTGCTGATGTTGTGGACAGTGTGGAGGGTTACAACAGGACATTGACAGGATGGAAAGCTGGGCTGAGTGGCAGATGGAGTTCAACCCAGAAAAGTGTGAAGTAATTCACTTTGGAAGGTCGAATTTGAAGGCAGAATACAAGATTAATGGCAGGATTCTTAGCAGTGTGGAGGAACAGAGAGATCTTGGGGTCCAAGTCCATAGATCCCTCAAAGTTGCCTTGCAACTTGATAGGATTGTTAAGGCGGCGTATGGTACATTGGCCTTCATTAGTTGGGGGATTGTTCAAGAGCTGTGAGATAATGTTGCAGCTCTTTCAAACCCTGGTTAGACCACACTTAAGAATATTGTATTCAGTTCTGGTTGTTTCACTATAGGAAGGATATGGAAGCTTCAGAAAGGGTGCAGAGGAGATTTAACAGGATGCTACGTGGATTGGAGAGCATGCCTTATGAGGACAGGTTGAGTGAGCTGGGGCTTTTCTCTTTGGAGCAGGCGATGAGAGGTGATTTGATAGAGGTGTCCAAGATGATAAGAGGCATAGATCGAGTGTACAGCCAGAGACCTCTTCCCCCAGACAAAACTGGCTCACACGAGGGAGCATAATTTTAAGGTGATTGGAGGAAAGTACAGGGGGGGGGGATAGAGGCAAGTTTTGTTTTTATACAGAGGGTGGTATGTGTGTGGAACGCACTGCCAGAGGTGCTGGAAGAGGTAGCTACATTAGGGACATTTAAAGACTTAGATAGACACATGGATGATAGAAAAATGGAGGGGTATGTGGGAGGGAATGGTTAGATTGATCTTAGAGTAGGTTAAAAGGTCGGCGTGACATCGTGGGCCGAAGGGCCTATACTGTACCATAACGTTCTGTGTTCTACAATACAATAAATGACCAAGAACCATGGTGGCATTATTCCAAGTCAAATGAACAACAATCAACCCAGACAACAATTCATCACCCTAGCTTAAGTTGAAGCACTCAAAGAAAGAAACTAACCGCAGTTTAGCTCCAATCCAGTCAACACTGCTTATGACAACTACAAGCTGAAACAATTAACCAACTCTACTTACTGTTCCTCATCACAAACCATTCAAAAATCACTCACAGACATAGCTAACAAGTATTAGCCCTGTCAAGTATTTGCCCTATTTTCCTTTCAATGAGATACTCTCAATTTCAAACGCTGCTTCAAAAACAATTTGTGCACCAGCAAATCTTCAAGGTAACGCATCGCATCAATCCTTTGCTCAAGCTCTTGCTTTGAGATGAAGGTGCATATCAGTTGTCATTTAAGTATTGATATATTCTACAAATAAAACTTCCTGAAGTCTCTTACAGCATCCCTGGTTTACTTAGCAATATTTCTGCATCAATGGATTAATAGTTTTCAAGCTAATATTACAACTAAACAAGAGCAATGGCAACTCACTAACAGGATACAATTTTTTTTTTAAGAACAAGCTCTATAGCTGCCAAACCTAACAAGACAACACCTGTGATCAACATGTGCGCAGAAAAAGCTTTACCCACCCTTTCTTTCCACTCTTCTTCCGGGACTCAGCTGGCGTCGGTATTGGTGAAGGGGAACGGGATCGTTTCCTCTTCTTTGTCCCAGCTGCTGATTTTCGATCCTTCCTATCTGGTGTACGAGAAGCCTAGTTGAAAAAGTTAGACACACTGGTTGTGAAAAAAAGTGCTCAACACACTCACCATACAAAGCAATACTACTGACATCAATCATACCCAGGTCCACTGGGATCAGCTGACTGAAGAACTAAATCAGATTCAAATATTGCACGACTGTCTTTCCTCAAATACTCTGCCCATCTTGATCCTCAAGAAAAGTCACCTAATTTCACTTGTGGATCAGTTACAGATGAGCTTGCACTCTTAATGTAAGGAGTATTGTGAACAAAGCAGATGAGCTTAGAGCATGGATTAGTACTTGGAGCTATGATGCAGTGGCCATTACAGAGCCTTGGATGGCTCAGGGACAGGAATGGTTACTTCAAGTGCCGGGTCTTAGACATTTCAGAAAGGACAGGGAGGGAGACAAACAAGGTGGAGGCTGGCAATGTTGATCAGAGATAGTGTCACGGCTGCAGAAAAGGTGGACGTCATGGAGGGACTGTCTAGGGAATTTCTGTGGGTGGAGGTTAGGAGTAGAAAGGGGTCAATAACTTTACTGGGTGTTTTTTTTTATATATAGGCCACCCAATAGTAACAGGGATATCGAGGAGCAGATAGGGAAACAGATCCAGGAAAGGTGTGATAATAACAGAGTTGTCGTGATGGGAGATTTTAATTTTCCAAATATCGACTGGCATCTCCCTAGAGCAAGGGGTTCGGATGGGGTGGAGTTTGTTTGGTGTGTTCAGGAAGGTTTCTTTACAATGTAGATAAGCCTACAAGGGGAGAGACTACTTGATCTGGTATTGGGAAATGAACCTGGTCAGGTGTCAGATCTCTCAGTGGGAGGGCATTTTGGAGATAGTGATCATAATTCTATCTCCTTTACAATAGCATTGGAGAGAGACAGTAACAGACAAGTCAGAAGAGCGTTTAATTGGAGTAAGGGGAATTATGAGGCTCTCAGGCAGGAAATTGGAAGCTTAAATTGGGAACAGATGTTCTCAGGGAAAAGTACGGAAGAAATGTGGCAAATGTTCAGGAAATATTTGTGTGGAGTTCTGCGTAGGTATGTCCTAATGAGACAGGAAAGTTATGATAGGGTACAGGAACCATGGTGTACAAAGGCTATAATAAATCTAGTCAAGAAGAAAAGCTTACAAAAGGTTCAGAGAGCTAGCTGATGTTAGAGATCTGGAAGATTATGAGGCTAACAGGAAGGAGCTTGAGGAAATTAGGAGAGCCAGAAGTAGCCATGAGAAGGCCTTGGCAGGCAGAATTAAGGAAAACCCCCAAAGCATTCTACAAGTATGTGAAGAGCAAGAGGATAAGACGTGAAAGAATAGGACCCATCAAGTGTAACAGTGGGAAAGTGTGAATGGATCCAGAGGAAAGAGCAGAGGTATTTAATGAATACTTCAGTATTCACTATGGAAAAGGATCTTGGTGATTGTGGTGATGACTTGGAGCAGACGGAAAAGCTTGAGCATATAGATATTAAGAAAGAAGATGTGCTGGAGCTTTTGGAAAGCATCAAGTTGGTTAAGTCGCCGGGACCAGCTGAGATGTACCCCAGGCTACTGTGGAAGGCGAGGGAGGAGATTGCTGAGCCTCTGGCGATGATCTTTGCATCATCAACAGGGACGGGAGAGGTTCCAGAGGATTGGAGGGTTGTGGATATTGTTCCTTTATTCAAGAAAGGGAGTAGACATAGCCCAGGAAATTATAGACCAGTGAGTCTTACTTCAGTGGTTGTGAAGTTGAAGATCCTGAGAGGTAGGATTTATGAACATTTGGAGAGGTATGATTAGGAATAGTCAGCATGGCTTTGTCAAGGGCAGGTCCTGCCTTACATGCCTGAATGAATTTTTTGAGGATATGACTAAACACATTGATGAAGGAAGAGCAGTACATGTAGTGTATATGGATTTCAGCAAGGCATTTGATAAGGTACCCCATGCAAGGCTTATTGAGAAACTAAGGAGGCATGGGCTCCAAGGGGACATTGCTTTGGAGGTCCAGAACTGGCTTGCCCACAGAAGGCAAAGAGTGGTTGTTGACAGGTCATATTCTGCATGGAGCTCGGTGACCAGTGGCGTGCCTCAGGGATCTGTTCTGGGAGCCTTACTCTTCGTGATTTTTATGAATGACCTAGATGAGGAATTGGAAGGATGGGTTGCTGATGACAAAGGTTGGAGGTGTTGTGGATAGTGTAGAGGGCTGTCAGAGGTTACAGAAGGACATAGATAGGATGCAAAACTGGGCTGAGAAGTGGCAGATGGCGTTCAACCCAGACAAGTGTGAAGTGGTTCATTTTGGTAGGTCAAATATGATGGCAGAGTATAGTATTAATGGTAAGACTCATGGCACTGTGGAGGATCAGAGGGATCTTGGGGTCCGAGACCACAGGATGCTCAAAGCAGCTGCACAGGTTGACTCCATGGTTAAGAAGGCATACGGTGTATTGTCCTTCATCAATAGTGGAATTGAATTTAGGAGCCGAGAGGTAATGTTGCAGCTGTACAGGACCCTGGTCAGACCCCACTTGGAGTACTGTGCTCAGTTCTGGTCACCTCACTACAGGAAAGATGTGAGAGCCATAGAAGGGTGCAGAAGAGATTTACAAGGATGTTGCCTGGATTGGGGAGCATGCCTTATGAAAACAGGTTGAGTGAACTCAGCCTTTTCTCCTTGGAGAAATGGAGGATGAGGGGTGCCCTGATGGACGTGTATAAGATAAGAGGCATTGATCATGTGGATAGTCAGAGGCTTTTTCCCCAGGGCTGAAATGGTTGCCACAAGAGGGCACAGGTTTAAGGTGCTGGGGAGTAGGTACAGAGGAGATGTCGGGGTAAGTTTTTTTTTAGTCAGAGAGTGGTGAGTGCGTGGAATGGGCTGCCGGCAACGGTGGTGGCGGCAAATACGATAGGGTCTTTTAAGAGACTTTTGGATAGGTACATGGAGCTTAGAAAAATTGAGGCCTGCGGGTAAGCCTAGTAATTTCTAAGGTAGGGACATGTTTGGCACAACTTTGTGGGCCAAAGGGCCTGTATTGTGCTGTAGGTTTTCTATGTTTTTATGTTTCTATATTTGGTCATCGAGTTCTACAGCACTGAAACAAGCCCTTCTGCCCAACTTGTGCATGCCAACTAAGTTGCTGACTTGAGTTAGTCTCATTTGCCTTCATTTGGTCCACATCCCTCCAAACCCTTCTCTATCAATGTACCTTTCCAAATATTTTTTCAACATAATTATTTTACCCACCTCTACCACTTCCTCTGGCAACTCATTCCATAAACACATCCTGTAGGGGAAAAAGTTGCCCATCAAGTCCCCTTTAAATCTTTGTTTTTAATTATAATGTCATAATGTGCATAGCAATGACAGTGTAGTGGACAAGTCAGCCAGAGGTCCTGACTAGTAAAATGCCAGGAACATTTTAATAAGTTTTTTTTAAATTCAAAAGCTAAACAAAACCTAGTATGAAGAGGTACAATGTTGTATATTGGTTAATTACCTACTAGTTGACTAATGTGCTTCAAAGAAATCTTCCTGCCTTTTAGGCTGACAAGACATTTCACATTCCCCACACCCCACAATTTACCCTTCACATCTGCCTGAACAGTTCCATTATCAATTTGCTTGCATGAGATTCCAGCACTGATAGCCTTTGTGTTCCTGCTCATCACCCTCCCCTCCCCCTGAACTCCATCTGTTTTTTTGCCTCCATTATAGAACACAGAACAGTACAGCACAATACAGGCCCTTCGGCCCACAATGTCGTGCCGACCTTTAAACCTCGCCTAAGACTATCTAACCCCTTCCTCCCACATATCCCTCTATTTTAAATTCCTCCATATGCTTATCTAGTAATCTCTTGAATTTGACCAATGTACCTGCCTCCACCACTGCCCCAGGCAGCGCATTCCATGCCCCAACCACTCTCTGGGTAAAAAACCTTCCTCTGATATCTCCCTTGAACTTTCCACCCATTACTTTAAAGCCATGCCCTCTTGTATTGAGCATTGGTGCCCTGGGAGAGAGGCACTGGCTGTCTACTCTATCTATTCCTCTTAATATTTTGTACACCTCTATCAAGTCTCCTCTCATCTTCCTTCTCTCCAAAGAGGAAAGCTCTAGCTCCCTTAGTCTCTCCTCATAATGCATACTCTAAACCAGGCAGCATCCTGGTAAATCTCCTCTGCACCCTTTCCAACGCTTCCACATCCTTCCTATAATGAGGCGACCAGAACTGGACACAGTATTCCCAGTGTGGTCTAACCAGAGTTTTGTAGAGCTGCATCGTTACCTCGTGGCTCTTAAATTCAATTCCACAACTTGAATGCTAACATCCCATAAGCTTTCTTAACTAACCTATCCACCTGTGAGGCAACTTTCAGGATCTGTGGATATGGATGCCCAGATCCCTCTGCTCCTCCACACTACCCAGAATCCTGCCATTAACTTTGTACTCTGCCTTGGAATTTGTCCTTCCAAAGTGTACCACTCTGGATTGAAGTCCATCTGCCACTTCAGCCCGGTTACGCATCCTATCAATGTCCCTCTGCAATCTTTGACAATCCTCCACACTATCCACAACACCACCAACCTTTGTGTTATCTGCAAACTTGCCAACCCACCCTTCTACCCCCTGTATTGTGGAGGGCCAAGGCTGTCACGTGACAGCATGGCCCGGCACTTGGTCGAAAGCCACACCACTGTCAATCAAGGCCTGGCTCCACCCCCACCCATTAGGGCACACCTGACGATTGGCTTCAGTAAACACCTTGGTACCTGGGCCCAGGCCATTGGCCTGTTTGAGCTACCTGGGCTGGGCCGCCCCCAGCACTCCAGCACTATAAAGAGTGCTCCATGTGTTGGTTCTGTCTCTTTGTTGCTCGAGGAATCATGAAACAATGCTGAAGAGACCATTGGTAAGAGTGTGCATTTCCACAGGTTTAGAAGCATTTTAAGTTAGGATTCCCTGGGCGTGGAGCCATGCCTGCACTGAGTCAAGGGGTGGCAGGTAGCGCAGTGCTTTTTCCTTGATTGTTTGTACCCAGTTCATTGTGTGTGCGTGCATGTGTATTTTACCCGTTGCGATTTCTCCACACATGCTATCACCAGTGCGTGTGCATGTGTTGCCCTCATCACCTTTTCCTGCTTTTGCCTTTGGGACAACATTTGCCACCCTCCAATCCTCCGGTAGCATTCCCACGGACAATGAGGACTCAAAGGATCAGCAATCTCCTCCCTTGCCTCGCTGAGCAGCCTGGGAAATATTCCATCAGGCCCTGGGGACTTATCTGTCCGAATATTTTCCAACACATCCTCTCTCGATATCAATATGCTCTAGAACATTTACCTTACCAACACTGTCCTCAGCATCAAGGCCCTTTCTTGTTCCTAACTTCCACCCATACTGACTCTAGAGAGGATCCTGCTACATTATCCACCCTTCCTGCAGCTGTAATAGTATCTCTGACCAGTAACACCACCCGTCCTCCTCTTCCCCCCCCCCCATCCCTTTTAAAACAATGAAATCCAGGAATTTTCAGTATCCATTCCTGCCCTGGTGACAGCCAAGTCTCTGCAAGAGCCACAATATCATAGTTCCATGTATTTATTCAAGCGCTCAGTTCATCACCCTTATTCCTGATGCTTCTTGCATTTAAGTAAATGCACTTTAGCCCATCCACCTTACTACTTTTATACCCTACACTCTGCTTCTCCTTCCTCAAAGCCTCTCTATATGTTAGATCTGGTTTTACTCCATACAATTCTTCCACTGACCTATCCCTCCAGTTCCCATCCCCCTTGCAAACTAAAACCCTCCCAAACCACACTAGTAAACCTGCCTGCAAGGATATCGGTCCCCCTTGAGTTCAGGTGTAACCCATCCAATCTGTACAGGTCCCACCTTCCCCTGAAGAGATCCCAATGATCCAAAAATCTAAAACCTTGCCCCCTGCACAAACTCCTCAGCCAAACATTCATCTGCCATCTCCTCCTATTCTTACCTTCACCATCATGTGGCACTGGCAGCAATCCTGAGACTGCTACCCTTGAGGTCTTGTTCTTCAACCTTCTGCCTAGCTCCCTAAACTCACTTTTCAGGACCTCATCCCTCTTGCGACCTATGTCATTGGTACGAACATGTACCATGACTTCTGGCTGCTTTCCCTCCCGCTCAAGAATGCTGTGGACCTGATCAGAGACATCTTGGACCCTGACACCTGGGAGGCAACATACCATCCAGGATTCTCGCTCATGTCCACAGAACCTCCTGTCTGTTCCCCTGACTAACGAGTCCCCTATCACTAATGCCCTCTTCTCCCCCCTTCCCGTTCGAGCAGCAAGACCAGTGCCAGAGACCTGGCTACTGCCACTTGATCCCTGTAGGTCATCCTCCTCAACAGCATCCAAAGTGGAATACCTGTTTTTGAGGGGAACCACCTCTGGGGTCCTCTACACTGTCTGCCTGTTCCCTTTCTCTCTCTCTCTCTCTCTCCCCTGACAGTCACCCATCTATCTGCCTCCTGGACCCTAGAAGTACCTGCTCTAAGTGGGGTGACTGCCTCCCAATGCACAGCATCCACATAACTCTCTCCCTCCCTGATGCTTCACAGTGTTTGAAGCTGCAACTCCAGCTGATCAATTCTGAGCAGAAGTTCCTCTAGCCTCAAGCACTTACTGCAGATGTGGTCACTGTGCACCACAGCAGTTCCCACATCATGCAGCTGCAGCATATCACCTGCATTACCCACCTGCCTGTTTCCCAACTCCACACCTCCCCTCTCTGCCAATCATCCTTCACCACTCCCCTGTATGCCAATCACCCACTGGTTCCTGTCTCACCACTCGCCCTCTATACTGGCCATCTTCACTCTCTGCTCAGTCCTGACGCAGGGTGTCAATCCAAACCGTCGACAATTCCTCCCGCCACGCCATAGATGCTGCTTGACCTGCTGAGTTCCTCTAGCAGACTGTTGCTCCAGATTCCAGTACCTACCATCTCATGTCTCCAAGACTCATTTCATATCAATGCAGCTCAACTGATCCTTCCCTTTTAAGCAGTGAAGAAAATGCTACTCAGTTACATCAAACCACTACAAGATGTTTTGAACAGCTGCACATTACCAGAGAAAAATTAAATGACTGATTACAGGCCTATATCCAGACAACATTTTTTTTTAAAAAGTGTTATAGCAACTACCTTCACTCATTGAAGTAAAAGTCCATCAATTAATTTGAAAAAACGCAACAAAGTAGGCAAGCAATGGAATTACATGCAAGAAACTGGACTGTCATCACATCAAGTCAGAATCCGATATCTCAACTGAAGTGTTCCAATTAATTTCAACTTTCAGGTTTTGCATATGGCCATGCTGCACAACCAATACAATGCTATAGTTTCACTAATGAAATTCAGCTATCTTCAAAATGGATGGTAGATTTAAATAAAGCACAACATGCAGACCTACTGATACCTTACTAAAGTTATTGAAGGATGCAATAGTCTTAAGTGATGCCTTTATACTTAGCCAGAAATCAGGGAAAGTAGTCCAGTGTTCTCAGGAAGTTAACCAAGGCATTGCTGAAGTGAGCAAAAGCACCAACATCCCCATGACCACAGGTGCAACTAGGAAGCAATTTAATGACCCAGCAAGTGAGTGACTGTATTTGGCATTTCAGTCCTTGAAGCTACCCACTTACTCTGATGTACATCACCTTTGATTACAAAAGGATTACATTGCAGTGTTGATTAAGTAGATTAGAGATGCGAACTTATGATACAATCATTGGAATGTTTAGACAGAACAAAGTTCCCACCAGTGGCAATTAAATACAAGACAAACTCTTTTTTTAAAAATGGAAAAATAAATACTGGCTAGGACTCTGGAAGAAGCTCCCTTCTCCATTGGCAATTTCAACCTGACTCTTGTACAGGTACAAGAGGATATCTCAGTAGAAACGAGATTGAGGCTGAATGCTGCCTGATTACAAGCTTGGCCAAGCTCCAATTGCTGAATTTTCTAATGGCAGAGATGCTCTATTCCCTTTTCAGCATTTCAGAACAAAACAGTAAACCTTTCCCCAGAAGAGATGCCTCCAACAATTCTCAGATTAAGGAAATACAAAACAAGCCACTTCCAGAAAAGTTAACAAAAAAAAGTTTGACAAGGAAGGAGTAGTGAGCATGAGGCACAATGATGAAGGTGATTAAGGAAACAAGGATCAGCAGCAGATCACATTGAATGCTCCAAGATTTTTAGCAGGCTATGCATGTAATGAATTGTGGAGCAGATTAAACCCAGTTGACAATGGGATATTCTAAAAGTTCGGAAGTTAAGAGGCAAAGGTTATGCAGGAAGACAAATCAATCTTATCAAACTGTTTCGACACAAAAAGTGGTGGTGACAGGGACACAAAAGGCCCCACATACTTCAGCACCATGTCTGCCTCAGGTTTTTCTAAAACACCAATGTTCTAACCCTATTCAAAGGATTCAGACTCTATACTCCTGCACATTTATTGATGATTCAGTGCATCAAGAATGGAGACCAACATACCAATAACACACATCCATTTAAAAGCTATGTTAAAGGGATAGTTGGTACACTTGAACATGTCACTTAATTAACATAAAGCTACTTGGTTTTGAAACTATTGGACCAACAGCAGAACCAATTAAATGAAGCCCAACAGTGTGCACAAATCCCCTCTGAAAAATGACAGGACCCTTAAGGTTTCAAGTAAGCGCCAGCTGGTTGACCACAAGAAAAGGTGCATTTTAAATTTGTGGTTGCACAGTTTGATGTGGTCAATTTAAGAAAAACTCAGTTTATACTTTGTCAGTCCATGAAAGATGTTGATTAAATGCAAGGAAATAACAAGGAGGTTATAAAGTTTCAGGTGGAGATACTAACCACTTTACCTAAAAGTGACACAAAAATTTAATTAGGTTAAACCTTGCTATTTAAATAAACTACAGGTTTCACTGATAGTTTGGCCACATAAAGCCCAATGCAAGATGTAATATCCTATCTGACCAAAAACAGTTAATTGATGTTTTACTGACAATCCTAAAGTCATGCTCTGACTAATAGCTCTTTTAAATACTTCAAACAAATAAAAATCCCAAACCATGAATGGTGGGATTTGAGTCCAGATTATTAGTCCATGCACAAAATCACTACAGTTTCATGTCAAGTCATAATGCAACAGCTGAACATGTCATGAGTTTGAAAAGTCTCTTTTCATCTCAGGTATAAAAAGCCACTTGCAAGAAAATCTTAATCCTTTCACTCTTACATGCTCCATCATTTCAATATAAAAATTCTATTCTTTTACAAGTGCAGCAGGATAATCAAATATCATACTCTACCTCTTCTGTTACTGTCCTAATAGGTACGTGCTGTCGGTAACTGACCGGTTTTTTGTTTTCATCAACCTCATAATCCTCTTCATTCATCCACTCATTAAATACATCAGTGTCCAAGATCCATTTGGCATGTACCTGAACATGTCAACAAAAGTCAGAATACTTTGAAAAACCATCAAGAGTCAAACAAAATACCCAAATCAATTTTTTTTTTAAATGTTACATTTTCAATTGGAGGATGGAAAATAAAAGAAACATTGCTCGTGCAACTTGGCAGCTCCTCCTTTATCTACTTGCTTGACATGATTCTAGTTTTCATAATGTTTCAATCATAACATCAACTTCCCCAGTGAGAACATATACATTTTCAGAAGTTACTTAGCATTTAATTGGATCAATCTTAACATTACCTAATTTCCTTAGCCCAATGCTCTGGGAGCAGCTCTGCATAATTCCATTCCTACTTGTCAACCATCTACTTGGTTGCATTTGTGCCTTATTTTATAAAGAAAGACAAGTCCCTGATTTCATTTAATTTGAGGAACAATGCAAATTGTTGATGGATTTCCACAAAAAGTTATATTGAAGGAGAATTTTAATTAAAGTGAATCATTTCCAGGGGTTGGACAAACCAAAATGAAAAGCATTGTATCACACAGCAAGTCTCGATAAACACCTCAGGACATCCCAATCTGCTTCATATCCTACGAGTACTTGAACATTTTTTAAATCATTAATGGTACATCAGCAATTTGTTGTGGGCACAACTTACAAAGCACTACTGGTGCATGTTGTACTTTCAGACTTTAAACTATATTAAAGTAGTTCTTTTATTATTACATTTGTTTGGCAACAATGGTTTTAAACTTACCTTCCATGGCCTTTCAGGAATTGGTGGCTCTTCAATCTCAGCATCAATTTCACTGGCCGGTATCCAAGTGTCATAGCTAGTAAGTAATGAAATACAATCTAATTTTCAAATATTCACACAAATTGCAGTAAATACTAAATACACAGCATAACAAGTAGTGACTGAGGAAAACTGCTAACATTTCAGATCAATAACTTAAGGAAACTCGAGAATATTCAAAATAACAACATTTTCATATAGACAAGGGGATTATTAGTAAAGAAGGGCTGCAGGAAGCAGAAGTGATATGATGGAAGCAATGACAGTCCAAGAAGAAATGGTCGTGCAACAAATATGGGAACAAAATAGACAGTCAAGAGCATGAAAAATAGGGAAAAATCATTTGAAATTACAGCACGAAGCTGGAAATTGGAAAAAGCAGAAAACTTAATTATCAGAATTAGTTGAATTCAACGTCCACTACAAAAGACAAATCAGAAAACTTCAAGTCTACGTTGCACTTCACTTGATTAGTATAGGATGCTCAGAATAAGGAGAACAAAGCAGGACTGGATGGAGAAATAAAGTGATTGGCAACTTTAAACTTGGGATTCCAACTGTGAAATGAACATAGGTGATCCACACCTCCCCAGTGTAGTGGAGACCACATTGTGAAAAACCAATTATATTAATGAAGTACAAGTGTATTGTTGCTTCACCTTTAAAGAGTATTGGTTTATTACTGTCATACATACTGAGGGAGCATTAATCCTTCTGAATTTGGAAATGGCAGGATTCATAACTTGAATTAGGAATGAGATGCAAATACAAGGTTGAAGATTCAAAGGAAAAGGAGACCAAATGAAACCAGAAAAAAGTGCAATCATCCAAAGGGCCTTCAAGTGTACAATTCTAGTATTTCACACTCTTCACTCAGCATTTTTACCACATTCACACCAGTGCTTACCTTTCTGGGAACATTCCCCAATGTACCAAGACCTGCTTCTCTCGCTTCATTACAGGTCTCAACCATTCCTCTGCAACAGAAAATATTTAAGGTCAGAAAAGGAAACAGACCAGAACATTTATCTTCCTTGTATCAACAGGAACAGCAAACTATTCACTTAAGTAAATTGGGCTTGACTGCGTATGTTTTCTCATGTAATTACTTCAAGTATTAAATTAAACCTCTAGACCCATGCCCAACTAACATTTGTGGTAACTCAAGTGCAATCACAATATTTCCTACCTTCATCTAGAGAACTCGGAATAGGATAAATTAAATGGGAGGCTTTTGATTTTTCTTCTGTTATTGTCCCCTGAATATGTAAAAATAGGGAGATATTAGCAGTTCAAACTAACTTGCATGTTACTAATTCCACATGTGTTTAATACAAGATACACAAGACAGCCACACCCCTTACCCATACAATGAACAAAGAACAGACATTACAATAAAGTAAAATATTAGGCATTACAAAATATGTCACAATATGCAAAGCAAAATGCTATTATAAAGAGCACATGATAGTTTTAAGAACTTCAATACACTATATAGAAAGAATGCATACCTGATGTCTCTTAACAATATCCTTCAATTTATTTGCAAGTTTCTGGTCAAGTTCAGGAGAGAGGTAAATTGTTGGTCTTGTCAAACAATTGTTCTAAAACAAAAAAGAAATATTTCAGTGTTACAGGAATTTCAAAAAATTTCTGTGGATTCCAAACAGCAAAGTTCTACAAGCACAAGGTCTATATTGCCATTTAATCATGGAGGACACCTCCAAGAACTAAAATAAGATACAAGATAAATTGAAGGTCAAACTTCCAGTAACCTCCCTCCTTCACACTGTCTTACTGGTAGGAGCAAGGGTAGCACCTGCCTTGCTTAACCCAAACCCACACAAAACTAGGTTTAAAGGTTTTTCAGAAACCTACAATGTCTAGAATTTACAAGATCAAATGTTGCAGTTTACTTTCCTCTTTTATTCCAGATTCCAGAATGGACTTGGAGGGTTGAAGGACCATCTTCATAATGACTCTAAAAAGCTTCTTGCATTGAGCAATAACCTTAACACTTTCCAGTGTCTTTGACCACATCCTCAATTCACACGAGTTCTTTCTCTCCCTTAGGATAAGATGGCTTACTGGCTCAGCTCTAGCACCTGCAGCCTACGAGTTTCAGTGACAATATACAACTGACTATCAGAATGTGCCACTTATGACAAAACATTCCATCCAGATAGCGTCGAAGCAGACCAACTCCTTGCAAGCTGCTCTCTGCAGATCTACTCGTTACTTCTGTTACATCTTACCCAAATGTGATTATGTTTATCTTAGATTGCAAAGAGATGGGAGGGATTCCTGCTGCATTAATGTCACTGAGCACTGGACAAATACAAGTGGATACTGAGATATGATGCAGACCTTGGATCAGTTATCTCAGAGTCCAAGACCTATTGTTGCACATGGGAGGATTAGAATTTTTTCCACTCGTGTTGTTCTGGGTGCAGCCACTAGAGGAAGCCAGTAGCTGCAAGGGCAGAGAAGAAGAATTTTAAAGAAGGGAAAAAGTCTACGTAGGTATGAAGTTGAAGTTGCTCAACACGATCACAGGCAGTTAAGAAAATAATATTGCCAATGTGTTTTCACAAAATCCAAAAGAAAAATGACTCCAGTTGCATACATACCACACACACTGACATGCATTTCAAATCTCCAATTAAACTACATCAAAAGCCAAAGTGGATCAAATGACAAACTTGTTTGCTAGTAATTGCTTGTGGTATCAAATAATCCTAAACTTTAATCTTCAAGTGCAAAAGCAGACACCATAGCATGTTTAATACAACATTTGAGCAGGGGCTCTGAAGGGTCGGGAGGGGCATGCTTGTGGTTTTGTTACTAGACCAGTATCCTGGAAACCTGGGTAATGACCTCAGGACACACTAGATCTATCCCGATCAAGACAAATGAGCAATGCAAATCCATTTCACTGAATAATCTGAACACAAGGCACATATTTTGCAATTATGAAAATAACTGGATTGATAGAAAAACCCATTCAGTTCACTGACCTCTTTCAGAAAAGGAAATTGGTCATCCTGATTGCTAAGTGACTAAAATCTGAAGATAATGTCATTGACTCTCAACTGTATGGGCAATAAATACTGACTTCATTGATGCTTACAACCCACAAAATTCTTGAGAAAATACAAAAGAATTTCCTAGGTATTGCACAATTACAATAAATAATGTGCTGTTTTTAGGTGTTTATTATGAGCCCATGACCACTGAATTGGACAAAGGCACACTACTAAAGCAGCTCCCAAGGATAAGCTGCTACCCAAATCTCAGTACAGACTTTCCATTAACAGATGAGAATTGTATCTGAAAAATGAAAAAGCAGATGCAGGAAAGCTGAAATAAAAACAGAAAATGCTGGAAATATTCAGCTTGTCATGCCACATCTGTTGGAAGAGAAACAACAGTTTGTATTTCAGTCTGAAGACCCTTCATCAGAACAGTTATGACCATGAATCTTTTACCATTAATTGTTTCTCTCTTCCCACAGGTGTGGTCCAACCTGCTGACAAACATACCTGCACCAATGTCTTTTCTATTGTCATAAACATCTCTACGTTACGATCCATTCTGGATGGATTTTGCAGGTCAAATCGTCTCCTAAAGAAAAGGAGCAAAGTGTAAGAGTATTTGTTAACTTCTAAACTATTACTTTGAAAAACTAATATCCAAACTAAACTACAATTAGTATGTGCACATCATCTTGAACCAGAAAATTTTGTTGCTTAACCAGATCAATTAATTGCAAAAGAAAAATATTTATTCCCATTAAACCAGTCAACCAGTAAAGCAAAAAGCCCAAGTTCATTATGCTGATTACCATGCAGTCACCACATCAGGACAGTACACATTTAAATATATTAAACAAACAAACATACAACAAGAACTCAGAACAGCCTCTGCAGATATGCTAACCTGACGTTAAAGGGAATTAATGTTTAAAAACAAATGCGAGTCGTGCTTTTCCACCTTACCCGCACCCTTAACAGGATCGTGACTCAAAAAGCCAATGGGGTGCCAATCAAATTTTCAATTCTATTCAGGATACTATTTTGAATATTGCTGGATCTCTATTTATCCAGATGTCTTGAGAATCTAATCACTTTGTAAAATTAGATGCTTACAAAACTGTATTCCACCAGTAAATCACTTTACACAGTAGGCAAGATAAGCTGAGTAGGGGGTGTTTGAAGGAGAGTCATCACTACCGTGGCAGATGAATGCATTTCTACATCACCAAACCAATCTTATTTAAATGGACCACCACAGAAAGCAGCTGTCCATTGAAAGAAACTGAAATCAATGATTATTTCTGTCACTGGTGTTTATGGAATTTTCCTGTGCCCAAACTGCAAAACATCAACTGAATTTCCACAAAAATTCATTTGCAGCACTCCAAGGGGTCATGATAAAAACCAAAAATGCACAAGTTTTGTTAAATCTCCACAATTTATCAGTGAATGAGCTGCAAGAGCAAGATTGATTTTGACAATACAAAACAAATAAAACCTCACTTGATGCACAAACTTCCTCCTGATGTGGGCTAACTGAGCCAACATATAAAGAAGAGTTTCTCCTTTATCATAGCAAACACAATTGGGAGGTCATCAGCAGCATTGTGGGGGCATGGGGGAGAAGAGAAAATGAAACCAAAGTGAAACGCCAAACCTCTGCTGCCTTCCATGTGTTTTAGTGCAAGTCTGAAATCTTCATTTACTTACTTGTACAAGTGCTCTGCTTACATTTGCTTAAAAGCTACTTTAACATGATCCCGAAACACTTCACAGTAGTGTAATTTTTAATATCTTTATTAGTCACGTGTACATAGAAAAGCCTCAACCTCACTCACCAAAGTTAAGCACTGCTGAGCTAAATCCTAAATGCTCACTTCAGCAGACAGCAAGCCAACTTACCATCCCTGTTCACTTTTGAATTTGTAAGCAGCACCCAGGATGTGACCCAATGCTCCCCCTGCTTTGAAATCCAGAAAGCATTTTGCCTATATTTGGGAAAAAGAAACAAAATGAAACATCAATGCTGGCTATACGTGGCTCTTAAGAGTATTTACAATTTCAGAAACACATTTAAAATTGGAAATAAGCGTCTATCAACAAGATTTGCGTCTTTATTTATGAAAGGCAGCAGGGATAAACCAAGGCCAGTAAGCCTTATATCAGTGGTAGGAAAGTGATTGGATGAGCTTAGGGCGTGGATTGGCATGTGGGATTACAATGTTATTGCTATTAGTGAGACATGGTTGCAGGAGGGGCAGGACTGGCAGCTTAATGTACCAGGCTTCCGTTGTTTCAGACATGATAGAGGGGGAGGGATGAAAGGGGGAGAAGTGGCATTACTGGTCAGGGAACAGATCACAGCTGTGCGTAGACAGGACAACCCGGAGGGCTCGTCTACAGAGGCCATATGGGTGCAGCTAAGGAACAGGAAAGGTGTGGCCACACTAATAGGGTTGTATTATAGACCGCCCAATAGTCAGAGAGAATTGGAGGAACAAAACTGTGGTGAGATGGCAGACCGATGTAAGAAACAGAAAGTTGTAATAGTAGGGGATTTTAACTTTCCACATATTGACTGGGATTCCCACACTGCGAAAGGGTTGGATGGCTTGGAATCTGTCAAATGTGTTCAGGAGAGTTTTCTAAATCAATATAGAGGTACCAACAAGAGAGAATGCAATACTTGATCTCCTATTACAGAACCAGGCAGGTCAGGTGACAGAAGTATGTGTAGGTGAGCATTTTGGGTCCAGTGACCATAATGCAATTAGTTTCAAGATAATTATGGATAAGGATAGGTCTGGTCCTCGAGTGGAGGTTCTAAATTGGAGAAAGGCCAATTTTGTGGAAATGAGAAAGGATCTAGGTATGGTGGATTGGGATAAGTTATTTTCTGGCAAGGATGTGCTCAGTAAATGGAAAGCCTTCAAAGACGAAATTTTGAGAGTGCAGAGTTTGTATGTTCCTGTCAGGATTAAAGGCAAAGGTAACAAGCATAGGGAACCTTGGTTTTCAAGGGATATTGGTGAGCTGGTTAAGAAAAAGAGAGAGGTATATAGCAGGTATAGGCAACTAGGAACGGATGAGGTACTTGAAGAGTATAGGAAATGTAAGAAAATACTAAAAAAAGGAAATCAGGAAGGCAAAACGAAGACATGAGGCTGCTTTGGCAGATAATGTAAGGTAAACCCAAAGGGTTTCTACAGGTATATTAAGAGCAAAAGGATAGTAAGAGACAGAATTGGTCCCCTAGGAGATCAGAGTGGCCGTATATGTGTGGAGCCTCAGGAGACGAGGGAGGTCTTAAACAGTTTTTTTGCATCAGTATTTATTCAGGAAACTGGCATCGTGGATATGGAAGGAAGGGAAACAAGCACTAGTGTCATGGAACATATAGAGATTAAAAAGGAGGTACTTGATGCTTTACAGCGAATAAAGGGAGATAAATCCCAGGGCCTGACGAGATATTTCCTCGGACCTTGAGAGAGACTAGTGTAGACATTACAAGGGCCCTGGCAGATATATTTAAAATGTCCTTAGCCACGGGTGTGGTGCCAGAAGACTGGAGGATAGCTCATGTTGTTCTATTGTTTAAGAAAGGCTCGAAGAGTAAACCAGGTAATTACAGGCTAGTGAGCCTGACATCAGTAGTGGGTAAATTATTGGAAGGTGTTCTGAGAGATAGGACATATAAGTATTTGGACAGCCAAGGGTTGATTAAGGATAGTCAGCATGGCTTTGTGCGTGGTAGATCATGTTTAACGAATCTTGTGAAGTTTTTTTGAGGAGGTCACGAAGAAAATAGATGAAGGAAAGGCTGTGGATGTTGTCTACATGGACTTTAGTAAGGCCTTTGACAAGGTCCCACATGGGAGATTAGTTCAGAAGGTTCAGTCAATGGGTATCCATGGAAAGGTTGTAAACTGGATTCTAAATTGGCTGAGTGGGAGAAGACAGAGAGTGGTTGTGGATGGTTGTTTGTCAGATTGGAGGCCTGTGACTAATGGTGTGCCTCAGGGATCTGTGTTGGGGCCATTGTTGTTTGTTGTATATATCAATGATCTAGACGATAATGTGGTAAATTGGATTAGTAAGTTTGCAGATGACAATAAGATTGGAGGTGTAGTGGACAGTGAGGAAGGCTTTCAAAGCTTGCAGAGGGATCTGGACCAAATGGAAAAATGGTCCAGAAAATGGCAGATGGAATTTAATGCAGACAAGTGTGAGGTGTTGCATTTTGGAAGGACAAATCAAGGGAGGACATACACAGTAAATGGTAGGGCACTGAGGAGTGTGGAGGAACAAAGGGATCTGGGAGTTCAGATACATAATTCCCTGAAAGTAGAGTCACAGGTAGACAGGGTTGTAAAAAAAAAAGCTTTTGGCATCCTGGCATTTATAAATCAAAGTATTGAGTATAGGAGTTGGAATGTTTTGGTGAGGTTGTACAAGTCATTGGTGAGACCAAATTTAGAATATTGTGTGCAGTTCTGGTCGCCGAACTACAGGAAGGATGTCAGTAAGATTGAAAGAGTGAAGAGGAGATTTACTAGAATGTTGCCGGGTCTTCAGGAGTTGAGTTACAGGGAAAGGTTGAGCATGTTAGGTCTTTATTCTTTGGAGCGGAGAAGAATGAGGGGAAATATGAGAGGTTTACAAAATGATGAGGGGCATAGACAGAGGTAATGCAAGTAGGCTCTTTCCACCTAGATTAGGAGAGCAAGTACGAGAGGACATGGCTTTAGGGTGAAAGGGGAAAGGTTTAGGGGGAACATTAGAGGGAACTTCCTCAAAGAGTGGTCGGAGTGTGGAATGGGCTGCCATCTGATGTGGTAAATGAGGGCTCGCTCTTAACTTTTAAGAGTAAATTGGATAGATACATGGACGAAAGAGGTCTGGAGGGGTATGGGATGGGGCAGGTAAATGGTACTAGCAGAATAATGTTTTGGCACAGACTAGAAGTGCCAAATGGCCTGTTTTCTGTGTTGTAGTTTTCTATGGTTCTATGGAAGCTGTTTTGAGGGACAGGATTTATTTGCATTTGGAAAGGCAAGGACTGATTTGGGATAGTGAGCATGGCTTTGTGATTGGGAAATCACATCTCAAACTTGATTGTTTTTTTTTGAAGAGTTGACCAAGAGGATTGATGAGGGCAGTGTGGTTGATGTTCCTTACATGAACGTTGGCAAGGTCTTTGACAAGGTCCTGTACGGTACACTGGTCCAGAAAGAGATCAGAGGCAAGTTCACAACTTGGCTTGGGGCAGTGTACATGCACCTGTCTAGATCAATGGTGCTGAGGTCGAGAGGATTGAGAGCTTCAAGTTCCTGAGAGTGAACATCACCAACAGCCTGTCCTGGTCAAATCACGTAGAAGCCACGGCCAAGAAAGCTCACCAGTGCCTCTACTTCCTCAGCAGGCTAAAGAAATTTGGTATGTCCCCTTTCACTCTCACCAACTTTTACAGATGCACCATAGAGAGCATCCTATTCGGATGTATCACGGCTTGGTACGGCAACTGCTCTACCCAGGACCACAAGAAACTGCAGAGTTGTGGACACAGCCCAGCGCATCACGGACACCAGCCTCCCCTCCTTAGACTCTGTCTTTACCTCTTGTTGTCTTGGTGAAGCAGCCAGCATAATCAAAGACCCCCACCTACCCAGGACATTCTCTCTTCTCTCCTCTCTCCTCTTCCATCAGGTAGAAGATACAAGGCATGTACCACCAGACTTAAGGACAGCTTCTACCCCACTGTGATAAGACTATTGAACGGTTCTTTTATACAGTGAGATGGACTATGACCTCGTGATCTACCTTGTTGTGACCTTGCACCTTATCGCACTGCACTTTCTCTGTAGCTGTGACACTTTACTCTGTACTGTTGTTATTTTTACCTGTACTACATCAATGCACTCTGTACTGACTCAATGTAACTGCACTGTGTAATGAACTGACCTGTACAATCGGTTTGTAAGACAAGCTTTTCACTGTACCTCAGTACAAGTGACAATAATAAACCAATACCAATAGTAGGAGTCAGGATTGTAGTGGAAGGATGATTTTCCAGATTGGAGGCCTGTGACCGCAGGGATCAATACTGGGTTCTCTATGGTTTGTCATACCTATCACTGATTTGGATAAGAATATAGGTGATATGATTAGCAAGTTTGCAGATGACAGCAAAATTAGTGGTAAAGTGGATAATGAAGAAGGCCAAGTCCAACAGGATATAGACACACTGGGAAAGTAGACAAGGGAATGGCAGACGGAATTTAACTTGGACAATTACAAGGTGATGAATTTTGGGAAGTCATTTTGGACATACACAGTGAACAGCAGGATCCTAGGGAGTGTTGCTGAACAGGGAAAACTTGGGAGTACAAATACATACTTCCCCGAAAATGGGAATAAAGGTCGACATGATGGTAAAGGCAGTGTATGGCACGGTTGGCTTCGTCAGCTGAGGCACTGAGTGCAAGAGTTAGGACATCACTTTACAGTTGTACATAACATTGGTTATGCCACATTTGGAGTACTGGGTACAGTTCTGGTCACCACACTATAGAACCACATGATTAAGCTAGAATGGTTGCATAAAAGTTTCACAAGGATGTTGCCTGGATTGCAGGGCTCAAGTTATCAGGAGAGATTGGATAGGCAGGGTCTGTTTTCCCTGGAGCAATGGAGGTTTAAAGGTGACATGATAGAAGTAAATAAAATTGAGAGGAATAGTTATGGTACATTGTCCTTATTTCCAATGATAGGGGTAACTAAAACAAGAGGGCATAGGTTTTAGGTGAGAGGGAGCATGCTTAAAGGGATCTGTGGGGTAAATTTTTCAAATGAAGTTGATATCAGGAATGAGCTGCTGGAGGTGGAGGTAGAGACAAGAGCAGTAACAACATTTAAGAGACATCTTGATAGATAATTGAATAAGCAGGGCATAGAGGGATATGGAATTTATGCAAGTGGAATTAGTATAGATAGGCACGATGATTGTCAGACATAATGGGCCAAAGGGCCTATTTCTATGCTGTAAAAATGAATCCAAGACTACCCAACTCATGTTACTTATCTTTGTAATAAAATGTGGAAGATCATATTACCATTAACTGGTAATGCATGTCATAATAATCAGGTTAATCAACAGTACTTAAGGAAAGACAACACCAGAAAAAAAATACCATAAACTCTTACATATGCAACAGTTGGACTAATTATGGGGAGTCAAATGTTGAAATAGGATTTGGTAAGTGGCTCAGAAATTGAGATCAATTATTAAAACTAACTGGTAAAATAGCTAAAGCAGTGAGAAAATATTTTGTTAAGCTCTGTGATGAACTACCTCGAAGCCCAATTCTGACCCAACTTTTTAAAATAAACTGGATCTGAACTAAGAGGTCAAATTAGTACAGTTACAAGAATACACTGCTTTGATATCATCCAAAATCACACCTTTACTGACAATAACTCTTATTTTCCACTACCAAAGTTACCACCTCACCTCCATTGTCTTCAGGTGACCAGAACCCTGGGTGAGAATTACTTTATTCTAATTAAGAATTGTAGAACATTTAATCCTGCTACAAACTGGATTCCCTAAACATAGACTCCATGCTCATCGAGTCCACTTCAACAGCACAAAATTCTGATGTTACATTTGACCCTCAATTTGAATTTTCAACAACATACCTTTCTTTCAACATGACCCACTCCACCTCAGGCTCAAGGACAGCTTCTATCCACCTTATAAAACTATTGAACAGTCCCCTAGTACGACAAGATGGACTCTTGACTTCACAATCTACTTCATTGTGGCCTTGCACCTTATTGTCTGGCTGCACTGCACACTCTCTGAATCTGTAATACTTCCCACCAGACTTAAGGACAGCTTCTACCCCACTGTGATAAGACTATGAACAGTTCCCTTATACAACTGAGATGGATTATGACCTCACAATTTACCTTGTTGTGACCTCGCACCTGATTGCACTGCACTTTCCCTGTAGCTGTGACACTTCACTCTGTACTGTTATTGTTTTTACCTGTACTACCTCAATGCACTCTGTACTGACCCAATGTAACTGCACTGTGTAAAGAATTGACCTGTACGATCAGTTTGTAAGACAAGCTTTTCACTGTACCTTGGTACAAGTGACAATAATAAACCTTTATTCTGCATCTGTCAGCATATTTCCTTGTACTAGTCAATGCACTATTATAATGAAATGATCTGTGTGTATAGCATGCAAAACAATGTTTTTCATTGTACCTCAGTACATGTGACAATAATAAACCAATTTACCAGTTCACATCTGCTACCACTAACCTCCTCGATGACTTGGTCACCTTCATAGAGTCAGAGAGCCCTATAGCACAGAAACAGGCCCTTTGGCCCATCTCGTCCACACTGACCTGATCCTCTGCCTAGTCCCATCTACCTGCACCCAGACCATATCCTCCAAACCCCTCCCATCCATGTACCTATCCAAACTTCTCTTAAATGCTACAATTGAACACACATCTAACACTTCTGCTGGCAGCTTGTTCCATAAAACCATAGAACAATACAGCACAATACAGGCGCTTTAGCCCACCATGTTGTGCTGACCTTCAAACCACTCCAAAGACCATCTAACCCCTTCCTCCCATATATCCCTCTATCTTAAATTCCTTCATATGCTTATCTAACAATCTCTTGAACTTGCCCAACATATCAGCCTTGACCACCACCACCAGCAGCACATTCCATGCACCAACCACTCGATGGGTGAAAAACCTCCCTCTAACGTCTCCCTTGAACTTCCCACCCATTACCTTAAAGCCATGTCCTCTTGTATTGAGCATTGGTGCCCTGGGAAAGAGGCGCTGGCTGTCCACTCTATCTATTCCTCTTAATATTTTGTATACTTCTATCATGTCTCCCCTCATCCTCCTTCTCTCCAATGAGTAAAGCCCTAGCTCCCTTAGTCTCTCCTCATAATCCATACTCTCTAATTCAGGCAAAATCCTGGTAAATCTCCTCTGCACCCTTTCCAACACCTCCA
Organism: Pristis pectinata; assembly: GCF_009764475.1. NCBI lineage: Eukaryota > Metazoa > Chordata > Chondrichthyes > Rhinopristiformes > Pristidae > Pristis > Pristis pectinata. The sequence goes on from NC_067413.1 coordinate 102,143,972, forward strand.
CATCCTTTCTATAATGAGGCAACCAGAACTGGACACAGTACTCCTAGTGTGGTCTAACCATTGTTTTGTAAAGCTGCATCATTACTTTGCGGCTCTTAAACTCGATCCCTTGACTTATGAAAGCTAACGTCCCATAAGCCTTCTTAACTACCCTATCCACCTGCATGACAACCTTCAGTGATCTGTGGATATGAACCCCCAGATCCCTCTGCTCCTCTACACTGCCCAGAATCCTGCCATTTACCCTGTATTCCGCCTTGGAGTTTGTCCTTCCAAAGTGTACCACCTCACTCTTCTCCAGATTGAACTCCATCTGCCACTTGTCAGCCCAGCTCTGCATTCTATCAATATCCCTCTGTAAGCTTCGACAGCCCTCCACACTATCCACACCACCACCAATCTTTGTGTCATCTGCAAACTTGCTAACCCACACTTCCACCCCCTCATCCAAGTAATTAATAAATATCACCAAAAAGTAGAGGTCCCAGAACCGAACCCTGTGGCACACCACTAGTCACAGCTCTCCAATCCAAATGCACTCCGTCCACCACAACCCTCTGCTTTCTACAGGCAAGCCAATTCTGAATCCACACGGCCAAGCCTCCCTGGATCCCTTGGCCTCTGGCCTTCTGAAGAAGCCTACCATGCAGAACCTTGTCAAACGCCTTAATAAAATCCATGTAGACCACATCTACTGCACTACCCTCAATCTTCCTGGTCACCTCCTCAAAGAACCTCATCAGGCTAGTCAGGCAAGATCTTCCCTTCAACAAATCCATGCTGGTTGTCCCTAATCAGTCCATGATTCTCTAAATGCTCATAGATCCTATCTCTTAGGATCCTTTCTAGCAGCTTATCCACCATAAACGTAAGGCTCACTGGTCTGTAATTCCCTGGACTATCCCTACTACCTTTTTTGAATAAGGGGACAACATTCGCCACCCTCTAATCCTCCAGTACCATCCCAGTGGACAACGAGGACTCAAGCAATGGTTCAGCAATCTCCTCCCTTGCCTCACGAAGCAGCCTGGGGAATATTCCGTCAGGCCCCAGGGACTTATCTGTCCTAATTTTCTAACACCTCCAACACATCCTCTCTTGATATCTACAAACTGTAGAACATTACCCTTACCAACACTGTCCTCAGCGTCATCAAGACCCCTCTCCTTGGTGAATACTGAAGAGAAGTATTCATTGAGAACCTCGCCCACTTCCACAGCTTCCAGGCACATCCTCCCACCTTTGTCTTTAATTGGACCTACCTTTACTCTAGCCATCCTTCTGCTCTTTACGTATCAGAAAAAAGCCTTGGGATTCTCCTTAACCCTACTTACCAAAAAGCTTTTAATGTCCCCTTCTCACTCTCCTCAGCCCTTTAAGTTCCTTCCTTGCTACTCTACATTCCTCACGTGCCCTGTCTGATCCTTGCTGCTTACACCTTACATATGTGCCGCCTTCTTCCTAACTAGTTGTTCCACCTCTCGTCACCCATGGTTCCTTCACCCTGCCATTCCTTCTCTGCCTCACCGGGACAAATTTATCCCTAACATCCTGCCCTGAACATCGACCACATCTCTATAGTACATTTCCCCTCAAAAATGTCACCCCAATTTACACTCTAGTTCTCACCTTATAGCCCCATAATTCGCCTTTCCCAAATTAAATATCTTCCCCTCCTCTTTGCTCCTATCCTTGTCCATGACAATTCTAAAGGTTATGGAGCAGTGGTCGCTGTCCCCCAAATGCTCACCCACTGTCAGATCTCTCACCTGACCCGGTTCATTACCTAAAACTAGATCCAATATGGCATTCCCTCTAGTCAGCTTGTCAACATACTGTGACAAGAATCCATACTGTACACACTTAAACTCCGCCCCATCTAAACCGTTGGCACTAAGCAGGTGCCAATCAATATTTGGGAAGTTGAAGTCTCCCACTATAATAACCCTGTTATTTTCACATCTTTCCAAAACCTGCCTCCCAATCTGCTCCTCAGTATCCCTACTGCTACCAGGGGGCGTATAGAATACTCCCAGTAGAGTAACTGCTCCTTTCTTCTTCCTAACTTCCACCCATATTGACTCTGGAGAGGATCCTTCTACATTATCCACCCTTTCTGCCGCTGTAATTGTGTCCCTGACCAGTATCAGCCACAATATCGTAGTCCCATGTACTTATCCAAGCTCTCAGTTCATCTCCCTTATTCCTGATCCTTCTTGCATTTAAGTAAATGCACTTCAGCCCATCCGCCTTACTACTTTTATACCCTACACTCTGCTTCTCCTTCCTCAAAGCCTCTCTACATGTTGGATCTGACTTTTCCCCATCCCCCCCTTCCTCTGACCTACTCCTCCGGTTCCCATCCCCCTCACAAACTAGTTTAAACCCTCCCGAACCACCCTAGCAAACCTGACTGAAAGGATATTGGCCCCCCTCAGGTTCAGGTGTAACCCGTCCTCTCTGTACAGGTCCCACCTTCCCCTGAAGAGATCCCAATGATCCATAAATCTAAAACCCTCCCTCCTGCACCAACTTCTCAGCCACGTATTTATTTGCCATCTTCTCCTATTCCTACCTTCACTATCACGTGGCAATGGCAGCAATCCCGAGATTGCTACCCTCGAGGTCCTGTTCTTCAGCCTTCTGCCTAGCTCCCTAAACTCACTTTTCAGGACCTCGTCCCCCTTCCTGCTTATGTCATTGGTACCAACATGGACCACAACTTCTGGCTGTTCTCCCTCCTTCTCAAGAATCCTGTGGACCTGATCAGAGACATCCCAGACCCTGGCACCTGGGAGGCAACATACTATCCGGGATTCATGCTCACTGCTATAGAACCTCCTATCTGTGTTCCTGACTATCGAGTCCCCTATCACTACTGCCTTCCTCTTCTTCTCCTTTCCCTTCCGAGCAGCAGGACCAGTCCCAGTGCCAGAGACCTGGCAACAGCTTCCAAAGCGGAAAACCTGTTATTGAGGGGAACAGCATCTGGGGTCCTCTGCTCTATCTGCCTGTTCGTTTTCTTTTTCCTTTTCCCTTCCCTGACAGTCACCCTTCTATCTACTTCCTGGACTTAGAAGTACCTGCTGTAAGGGGGGGGGGGGGGGGGGGGGGGGGGGGGGGTGGTGACTGTCTCCTGATGTATAGTATTTACATAACTCTCTCCCTCCCTGATGCTCCGCAGTGTTTGATGCTGCAACTCCAGCTCATCAATTTTGAGCCGAAGTTCCCCAGCCCTTACTGCAGATGTGGCCATCATGGACCGCAGCAAGGTCCATGATCTCCCACATCAAGCAGCTGCAGCACACCACCAAGTCCTCCATCTTAACTAATTCTCTCTCTTTTCCCCCTACCTAGCTTTTTCCTACTTAAATATTTCTAACTGGTAATAGGGAAAACTTACCTTTACCTACCAGCTTCTCACCTACCTTGCCCCTTTAAGCCGAAGCCCCTTGAGCCAAAGCCCAAATCACTCTGCTCCCTCTCACTCCGCTGCCCGCTCCGACACTGCCCACTGAATATGGCGGTTTGCTTTTTAAACTGCCTGCACTTTACCTGCCAACGTCACACGCCTGCACAGTCCTGCCCCCACTATTCCAGATGAGAACTTATATAAACACTATTAAAAAACCTTATAAACTAAACCTCATAATCAAAACCTCATAATCAAAACCTTACATAAAAGAAAAAAAGAGGAAAATTTATCTGCTCCAAAGTCCCGACACCTCCCGAAGCGAAACCCACGAAACCGCTGAAGTTTTTTTTTTAAACTCGCTTTTTAAACTGCCCACGCTTTACCACACTCACACCACCCTCTGAGTGAAGAAATTCACCCTCAGATTCTCCTTAAATATTTCACCTTTCACCCTAAACCTATGTAATCTAGTCCTATCTACGCCCCTCAATTCTGTGCCCCTCTATGAGATCTCCCCTCATTCTCCTGTGCTCCAGGAAATTCAACCTCGCTCTACGACTCAGGTCCTCAAGTCCTGGCCACATCCTTGTAAATTTTCTCTGCACTCTTTCAAGCTTATTGATATCTTTCCTGTAGGTAGGTGACCAGAACTGCATACAATACTCTAAATTTGGCCTCACCAATGTCTTGTATAACTTCAACATAACATCCCATCTCCTGTACTCAATGGCCTGATTTATGAAGGCCAATGTGCCAATAGCTCTCTTTACAACCCCATCAACCTGTGATGCCACTTTCAAGGAATTATGGATCTGAACTCCCAGGTCCCTTTGTTCTACAACACACCTCAGAGCCCTACCATTCACTGTGCAAGTCTTACCCTGGTTTGTCCTCCCAAAGTGCAACACCTCACACTTGTCTACATTATCTTCCTTCAGCCATTTTTCAGCCCATTTTCCCAGCTGGTCAAGATGAAGCCGCAAGCTTTGATAGCCTTCCTCATTGCCCACTATACCCCCATTCTTGGTGTCATCCGTAAATTTGCTGATCCAGTTTACCACATTATCATTTATGTTAATGATTTAGATGATAAATCATGGACCCAGCACCAATCCCTGCAGCATACCACTAGTCATAGGACTCCAGTCAGAGACACAACTATCTACTACTACTGACTTCTGCCACTAAGCCAACATTGAATCCAACTGGCTACTTCATCCTGAATGCCAAGTAACTTAACCTTCTGGATCAGCCTCCCATGTAGATTCAAAGTGGGAAGAGTCAATTCAGATTTGACTCTGCCCATGCTTTCCTGCTCAGCCTCTCATTCTACCTTCCTTGACTATAAACTTAAAAAAATTCCTCAACCTGAACCTTAATTAATGCCAAGCTCTGTTCATCCATCAGCCATGTGGGCTCTGTTCAATATTGACTACCCTTCAGCAATATCACTTCAAATTCTCATCTTTTTCCCCCTCAAATCTCTAACTAACTTCCCCCAGCCTTAATCTTCACATTTCTCGTCTCCCCCAATTCTGGCCTCTTCCTTATTTACAATTTTCATTACTTAACCATCTTTTAGGTCTTTGGTGCCCAAGCTCTGGTATCGCCTCTAAACTTCACTCCTTTCCATTCAAGGTACCTCTTCAAATAAATTTTATATTACCTGCCCAAATATCTCATGTGCTGCTGTCTAAAATTATTAGATAACACTACTGTTAAACATTTGCTAATGCAGCTTCTGCCCCACCAGCTAACAATTTCAACTTTTTTTCTACGCAACAATACTTAATTGGTGACAATGTCATGGCCTGAATGCAAGTTGAGATGATAAACTTTGCACAAGTCTACACAAAACTTGTAGTCCAGTCCTCAGCAAGCCAGGCAGCATCCATGGAGAAAAGCAGGCGGTCAACATTTTGGGTCAATGTTGCAGACCTATCACCACCTTGTGCCCACCCCTCCTCCCCTCTTTTGTCCACTTATCACTGCTCTGCTTTTCCATCCTATATTGGGCTTCACATTTTCCTATCTTCAGTCCTGAAGAAGGGTCCTGACCCGAAACGTTGACCGCCTGTTTTTCTCCACAGATGCTGCCTGGCCTGCTGAGTTCCTCCAGCGCCATCGTGTTTTTCATTTAGATTCCAGCACCTGCAGTCCTTTGTTTCTTTGTTTTTTCTGTGGTCCAGACCTACTGTTTTCTTCCGCATCAATTACCTAGAAAGATTTGAGGACTGAACCAGAATGAACAGAAATTCAAACTACTTACTGGTAATTTAGTTAATGCAGGATTGTTGACATGCTTGCCAAATGCATCCTCCTGAAACTGGAGAAGCTGTACCACAAGACTAGCCAGTGTTTTGTTTGAAGGGGAATCCGCCTGTACAAACTGAGAAAAACATTCATTTCAAAAAAAAAAGCAATTGTCTATCAAAACAAGATTTACATCCTAGCAGTCTTGGCAAAGTTCAATGGAAAACATGAGAAATTTTCACATCATACCATTTTTATTCCAAGCCAGAGCGTGGCAACTCATTGCAAGCTGCACTCTGCAGATCTACTCATTACTTTTACTGTAATCATTTTACACTTAATTTCTACCTGCAAAGCACTTCCCTGTTACTGTGACACTTTACTCTGTATTCTGTTATTTGCTTTACCCTGTACTACCTCAAAGCACCCTGTACTACCTCAATGCACTGTGTAATGAATTAATCTGTACGATCTGTATGCAATACAAGTTTTTCCACCGTACCTCAGTACAAGTGACAATAATAAACCAATACCAATATTTCTCTCACTGATTTATTATAGCCAGTGAAGGGCTGTTTTAGATTTCAAGCACTTGTCTGATCAACTGATTGAAATCTTCATGCATTAAACCTCACCTGATTAAAAAATTCTGACACCTGATCCCTCCATCCACAACCTATTATAGAGAAAGTTGCCTATCCTTCCTGGCCCTTCTCAATTTGTCTGCTGCCTTTGCAACGATTAACCACACCTCTGCTCAAATCAATGCAATTGCACTCACCTAGTTCCATTATTTATCTATGCTAGAAACACTCAAAAGGTCAGGCAGCATCTGTGAAAAGAGCAAAAGAGTTAATATTTCAGGCCATCTGACAAAGGGTCTTAGACCAGAAACATTAACTCTGTTCCTCTTTCTACAGATGCTGCCCGACCTCTTAAGTGTTTCCCGTGTTTTCTATTACAGATTTCCAGCATGCTTTTTTTGTTAGGTCAAATATTTAAACAGTCACAATGTTTCTTTCCTCACCACAACATCACTTGGAATTGGTTAGTTATTGTCACATCTACAGAGGTACAGTGAAAAACTTTTCTTGCACACTGTTCATACAAATCAATTCATTACACGGTGCATTGAGGTAGTACAAGGTAAAACAGAATGCAGAAGAAAGTGCAACAACTACAGAGAAAGTGCAGTGCAGGTAGACAATAAGGTGCAATGCTATAATGAGGTAGATTGTGAGGTCAATAGCTCATCTTATCCTACTAGGCACTGTTCAATAGTCTTCTAACAGCAGGAGAGAAGCTGTCCTTGAACCTGGTGGTGCGTGCTTTCAGGCTTTTGTATCTTCTGCCCGATGGGAGAGCAGAGAAAAGGGAATGTCTGGGGTGGGTGGGGTCTTTGATAATGCTGGGTGCTTTACCAAGGCAGCAAGAAGTGTAGACAGAGTCCACAGAGGAGAGGCTGGTTTCCATGATGTACTGAGCTGTGTCCATAACTCTCTGCAGTTTCTTGCAGTCACAGCAGAGCAGATGTTGTACCAAGCCATGGTGTATCCAGATAGGGTGTTTTCTATGGAGCATCGATAAAAAACTGGTGAGTGTCAAAGGGGACATGCCAAATTTCTTTAGCCTCCTGAGGAAGTAGAGACACTGGTGAGCTTTCTTGGGCGTGGCATCTGCATGGTTGGACCAGGACAAGCTATTATTCCCCTCAACCTCAGCACTGTTGATGTAACTAAGAGCATCTGCACTGCCCCCCTTCCTGAAGTCAATGACCAGCTCTTTTGTTTTGCTGACATTAAGGGAAAGGTTGTTGTCATGATACCATGTTACTAAGCTCTATCTCCTTCCTGTACTCCAACTCATCACTATTTGAGATTCAGCCCACTACGGTGGTATCATCTGCAAACTTGTAGATGGCGTTAGAGCAGAATCTGGCCACACAGTCATGAGTATATAGAGAGTAGAGTAGGAGTCTGAGAATGCAGCCTTGTGGGACACCAGTGTTGGAGATAATTGTGGCAGAGGTGTTACTGCCTTCCTTTACTGATTGCGGTCTGTTGGCCAGGAAGACAAGGATCCAGTTGCAAAGGGAGGTGTTGAGTGTCAGGTCTCCGAGTTTGGTGATTAGTTTGCTTCGAATTCTCGTATCGAAAGCAGAACTGTAGTTAATAAAAAATAGTCTAATGTAGGTGTCTTTAATGTCCAGATGCTTCAGAGATGAGTATAGGGCCAGGGAGATGGCATCCACCATAGACCTGTTTTGGTGATAGGCAAATTGCGGTGGGTCGAGGTTGTTTAGGAGGCTGGAGTTAATGCGTGCCATGACCAACCTTTCGAAGCACTTCACGATGGTGGATGTCAGAGGCACTGGGCGGTAGTCAGTAAGGCACAAGGGACACTTCATATCCCCTTCATCTTTACTTAGTCAACATCTTATTTATATTTTCATTCAAGAGATGCAGGCTTCGTGGGCAAAGCCAGCATTTAATTGCCCATCCCTAGTTGCCCTTGATAAGATGGTGGTGAACTGCCTTCTTGAACCACAGCAGTTCGAGTTGTGGTTATACCTGCAATCCTCTTAGAGAGAGAGTTCCAAGATTTTTACTCATTGACAGTGAAGGACAACAGTGTTTGGCCTGGAGGGTAACTTCCAAGTGATGGTGTTCTCATGGTTTTGCTGCCTGTGTCTTTCTAGCTGGTTGAAATTGTGGGTTTGGAAGGTGCAGTCTAAGGAGTCCTAGTGAGTTGCTGTAGTGTATTCTGCAGATGATACAAACTGCTGCTACTGTACGTCAATGGTGGAGTGAGCAAATAGTTGTGGATAGGGTGCCTATCAAGCAGGCTGCTATGCCCTGTATTGCCCTCTCATTTACATTGCTTCCCCTCAGCAGCATTATCCACAAAAATTGCATCAGATTTTACATGAACACTGCTGACATCCAGCTTGACCTCACCACTTCTCTTGATCCCTCTACTGGCTATGAACTGTCAAGAGTCAGCCCAACATACAATCTTGCCAAACAGAAGTTTCATCCAACAAAAAAATTAATGGTCTTCATTGCCCAAAACCATGTCTATTCCCTTTCCATTGAATACCCCTCTCACTGATTGATAAAGAACAGGACTATTTTACAATTTAACATCCCATTAGACTCAGAAGTTACTTTCAGACCTCATATGCATGACATTCAGAATACCCATTGGCTCATCTCAGTTTTTTTGTTAATGCAGCTGCTAAATACATTCAGGTCATTATAAGGGACAGGCTCAACTATTTCAAACTTGTTCATTCTACTCTTCAGAAATAAGGTAATTCAAAACTCCACCGAGTAAATTCCATCTCACACCAAGTTCAATTCATCCATGACACCTGACTGCTTGATTAAACAGGAGTACCAATTAAGAAAAATCTCTTCTTTACATATCCTCCATAATCTCATCTATCCTCATCTCAACCTGAACTACTAAGCCTTTCTGCATCCCTACTGGTCTTTCTTCTATTCACAGTTTAAAATCTAATCATGACCAAGCTTTTGCTCATCCATCAAAATACAAGAATGAGAAGAAAATCAAGTCCAATGTTAGTCAGCAAATTCCTTAGTGATATTATTACATCAGCTTTGTAAAAAAAAACAAGGGCAGCACTGTGATGCAGCATGTTTTGCTGCTGCATCAGAACTTCAGCAACCCAGGTTCAATCTATTTCAATTTCTGCAAAGAAAAAGTAGACAACCATGGCTAACAAAAGTAGCTCAAGACAGAATCAGAACAAAAGAGAATCTGTGAAGTTGCCAGAAAAGGTAGCAAGTCTAAGGATTGGGAGCAATTAGAATTCCACAAAAACTGGACCAGGAGATTGAAAAACAGCAAAATTAGAGTATAAACTTGCAAGGAACATTAATGTGAACCACAAAAGTTTATACATCTATGTAAAACCAAAAGGAAAAAAAATAAATGTAGATCACTTAGAGTCAGAAATGGGAGAATTAATGAGGAACAAGAAAATGATAGAGCGATTACACAAAAAAATTGGGTTATATTTCACAGAATAGAATACAAATAAGACTTCCCCAGGATATCTGGGAAGATAAAGAATTAAAAGGAAACTGGGATTCATTTTAATAAAAAGTGCTTGAGAAACTCATGGGACTGAAAACTGATAAATCCCCAGGGCCTGATAATCTTCATCCAGAATCCTTACAGCTGTAGCCACAGAAGTAATGGATGCATTGGTTGTCATCTTCCAAAGTTCTACAGAATGGAGGGTCCCAAGCATAACCCCACTATCTAAAGGTAAAAGGAGAACTACAGACCAGTTAGCTGAACATCAGCACATAAAGTTCCAATGATCTGGCACACCTAGGTTTTTGGTGGTGCCAGACAAGTAGATTTTCCAGACTATTGGATATTACTTGTAGTACCCCAAAACACTTCTATTTCACTCATTTAAAAAAAAAGTTAGAGTTTAAACAAACTGAAACACGAATCCCAGCTCCAATTGTAAACCAAACCATATTATTGACACAAGGTTGTTCCCTACCCCAGCCATGGCCACACATCCAGTCCACACTCCCAGTACATGGGTTCACAGATCATAAGTACTTGGATAGAAAGGACTTGGGGTACTGATAAGTTAGCGAGATGCTGAACCATCCAGATTTCTGAACATCTGGATGTTGGATTATCATTGTTTTACTGCAGTTGGGAAAGCGCAAGAGGCTTTAAAGGATGAGTTAACAAGGCACAGAGAAAACACCAACTGGACCAGACAAAGATAACATGGACTTATGAAAACAAAATCATGTTGAACCAAACGATTTAACTTTCTTTTGAGGATTAATTGGTAGAATAGATAGAAGGACCAGTGGATATGGTATATTTGGATTTTCAGAAGGTCTTTGATAAAATCCCACATTCGAGTTTAGAGTGCAAAATTAAAACACATGGTACTGAGGGATAATATTCTGGCACCTGAAAATTGGTTGACATTCAGGAAACAATTAGGAATAAATTGGTCTTAGGCAATGACGCATGCATGGTCCCCAATATACATTCTGGTTTTGAGGAGGGAACCGAATGCAGTACTTCCAAATTTGCTGACAACACAAAACTGGATATGGTTGCAAAGAAGCTTCAGGATGATTTTGGTAAGTTGATTAAGCAGGCAAATAAAGGGAAGGTGCATTGGAACATGGAAAAATGTGAAGTCATCCACTTCAGTGGGGAAAAATTTAAAAGGTGCCAGATTGAGAAACATTGATGTACAAAGGGACCCAAGTGTCCTTGTAGATCAACCGCTGAAAGCAAACATGCAGGTGAAGTAGTTAAGTGGCAACAGTTTGTTGGTTTTTATTTCAATTAAATGCAGATTATCATAGTGCAAATATACAGGTCATTGGTCATAAATGAGATGCTGTGTGCATCTTTTGTCTCCTTATCCAAGCAATGATATACTTGCCATAGAGGGAGTGCAACAAAGATTCACCTAACTGATAAATGGTATAGTAGACTTTTGTCTCGTGAGATATTAGGTCAACTCAGTCTATATTCACTAGCATTTAGAAGAATGAGAGGAGATCTCATTGTAAATGACTTGGCAGGCTTGACATAGGGTCAATGTTTCACCTGGCTGAGAGATGTACATGAGTCAGTCTCTAGATATGCAGTAAGCCATTTAGAACAGATTGAAAAGTTTCTTCACCCAAAAAGTGATGAACCCGTGGAATTCTCTATCCAAGGAGGCGGTGGAAGTCAAGCTGATCATATTTAAGGAGACTAATGTCTTTTTAGACAGAAAAGGCAAGAAGAAATAGGAGAGCACACAAATATAGTACTGAAAATAAGCTTAGGCTGCACTGAATGGCAGAGCAAGACCGAAGGACCCACTCTTACTTCTGCATTCTCCTGTCTAGACTGATCAGATCAGTCACTCAATCACGTGAATTGCTGATCCATCTCCTTCTGATAAGCAAAATAATTAACATTAAACATTTGCAAGGACTTCCCAAAAGTTGACAAGGAGAAGATACGAAATTACATTGCTACCAAGTTCTTCAGCAAACCTCAACCTTGATAATCTTTGAAAGTTAATAACAACAAGGTATTTTCACAAAGTCACATTTTAACAACAAAATCACATTTAATTGAAGTGATCCAAATGAAATGGCTTTACCTTCAGCCAGAGGCTAAAATATTTCTTAAGTTTCTTCAACATTTAGGAGACAAAAGCATAATTAATATTTTTGAAGGCAGAGTCAAACTAACCGATCAGCCCTGACGTGTACCTGACCCTTCCTCTACCTGACCATCATAAAGGACATCTCAAACAAGCGACCTACAGCATTGTAAATTGAAGGAACACTGCTTATGAACCCTGATTTTTGGGAGGTGGGATCAGAAAAAAGGGATGAGAGAATGTGTCTGCCCCTGCCCTCCCAGTACACCAGCAGCCCCCGGACCGGTGCCCCTGCCCTCCCAGTACACCAGCAGCCCCCGGACCGGTGCCCCTGCCCTCCCAGTACACCAGCAGCCCCCGGACCGGTGCCCCTGCCCTCCCAGTACACCAGCAGCCCCCGGACCGGTGCCCCTGCCCTCCCAGTACACCAGCAGCCCCCGGACCGGTGCCCCTGCCCTCCCAGTACACCAGCAGCCCCCGGACCGGTGCCCCTGCCCTCCCAGTACACCAGCAGCCCCGGGTCGGGCACCCACGGACCGGGCCCGCCGCCTCGGCCGCCATTTGAACGAACACTCCCGGAGAAGCTGCGGTTGCCATCCCCGGGCCCACAGACACTCACTTTCTTGTAGGTCTTGCCCAGCCACAACCTCAAGCCTTCAAACTGCGCCACGGTGTCGGCCGACTCCAGGAACCTGACGTTGGGACCACCGTCCTTCTTGCGCGTCACCGCCGCCATCGCTCGGAGAAAAGGGGGAAACAAAGCAACAACACGAAACTTTATTGTTCCCCACGGAGCATGCGCACTATCGTCTCTTCCTTCAGCAGTGTTGGCGCAGGCGCATTAGGTGGGATTGTCAGTGAAACTGGTCCGCGGGGAGGTTCCCGCCTCCCGCCCCCTCGGCGCCCGGTGTCCGCTTCCCGCCCCCTCGGCGCCCGGTTTCCGCTTCCCGCCCCCTCGGCGCCCGGTGTCCGCTTCCCGCCCCCTCGGCGCCCGGTGTCCGCCTCTCGGCGCCGAGCGCCCGGTGTCCGCCTCCCGCCCCCTCGGCGCCCGGTGTCCGCCTCCCGCCCCCTCGGCGCCCGGTGTCCGCCTCCCGCCCCCTCGGCGCCCGGTGTCCGCCTCCCGTCCCCTCGGTGCCCGGTGACCGTCTCCCCAGTGCTGCGTCTCATGAACATCTCAGTATCGTGCGTTTTCTGAACATCTCCTCAGCATCAGGCTAAAAAAACTGCGGGAGCCCTGACTGAGATATTTGCACCATCGTTGACCACAGGAGAGGTGCCGGTAAACTGGAGGGTAGCAAACATTGTGGCTTTATTTAAGAAGGGCGGCAATGAAGAATCTGGGAACTATAGGCCAGTAAGTCAGAATCAGGTTCATCTTCACTGATATACGTCGTGAAATTTGTTGTTTTGCAGCAGTACAGTGCAAGACAAAGACATGAAAATAAGTTACAAAAATAAATAAATAGTGCAAAAGAGGAATAACGGGGTAATGTTCATGGGTTCATGGACCGTTCAGAAATCTGATGGCAGAGGGGAAGAAGCTATTCCTGAAACGTTAAGTGTGCATCTTCAGGCTCCTGTACGTTCTCCCCGATGGTGGTAACGGGAAGAGGGCATGTCCCAGGTGGTGAGGGTCCTTAATGATGAATGCCGCCTTCCTGAGGCACTGCCTCTTTAAGATATCCTTAATGATGGGGAGGATTGTGCCTGTGATGGAGCTGGCTGAGTCTACAACCCTCTGCAGCCTCTTTCAATCCTGCACATTGGCGCCTCCATACTAGGCGGTGATGCAACCAGTCAGAATGCCTTCCACTGTACATCTGCAGAAATCTGCAGGATAAGTCTAACGTCTATGGTAGGTAAGTTACTGGAAAGGTTTCTGAGGGATAAATATACGTACATCTGGAAAGACCGGTTGATAAGGTATAGTCAGCATTGGCATTGTGTGTGGGAGCTCATGTCTTACGAACTTGATTGAGTTTTTTGTTGAATTGAACAAGAAAGTCGATGACAGCGGGGTGGTAGACATGGTTTATATGGACTTCAGTAAGGTCTTTCATAAGGTTCCTCATGGTTGACTGCTCTGGAAGGCTAGATCACATGGAATCCAGGGAGAGCTGGCTAATTGGATACACAATTGGCTTGATGGTAGAAGGTTGTTTCTTGGACCGGAGGTCCGTGACTTGTGGTGTGCCTCAGGGGTCGGTGCTGGGCCCATTGTTGTTTGTCATCTATATCAATGATTTAGATTAGAATGTACAAGACATGGTTAGTAAGTTTGCAGATGACACTAAAATATGTGGTATAGTGGACAATAAAGAAGCTTATCAAAAATGACAGGGAGATCTTGATCAGTTGAGTAAGTCGTCTGAGGATTGGCAAATGGAGTTTAATTCAGATACATGCAAGGTGTTGCATTTTGGAAAGTCAAATCCAGATAGGACTTCCACAGTGAATGGCAGGGCCCTGGGGAGTGTTATAAGGGACCTTGGAGTACAAGTACATGGTTCACTGAAAGTAGAGTCACAAGTAGACAGTGTGGTGAAGAAAGCTTTTGGCATGCTGGCCCTCATAAGTCAAGGCATTGAGTATAAAAGTTGGGAAGTCATAATGCAGTTGTACAGGACACTGGTGAGACCACACTTGGAGTATTGTGTTCAGTTTTGGTTGCTCTGATATAGGAAAGATGTTATTAAACTGGAAAGAGTGCAGAAAAGATTTACAAGCATGCTGCCAGGACTTGAGGGACTGAGTTATAGGGAGAGGTTAGACAGGCTAAGACTTTATTCCTTGGAGTGTAGGAGACAGATGTGAACTTATAGAGGTGTATAAAATGATAAGAAAATTATTCCCAGAGTTGAGCTATCAAGAACTAGAGGGCATAGGTTTAAGGTGAGAGGGGAAAGATTTCAGAGGAACATGAGGGGCAAACTTTTTTTACACAGTGTGGTTTCCATGAGGAATGAGTTACCAGAGGAAGTGGACAACTTCCCAACAACTTTTAAGACCATAAGACATTGAAGCAGAATTAGGCCATTCGGCCCATCGAGTCTGGTCCACCATCAATCATGGATGATTTATTTTTCCCTCTCAACCCCACTCTCCTGTCTTCTCCCCGTGACCTTTGACACCCTCACTGATCAAGAACCTACCGACCTCTGCTTTAAATACACCCAATGACTTGGTCTCCACAGCCGTCTGTGGCAATGAATTCCACTGATTCACCACCCTCGGCTAAAGAAATTCCTCCTCATCTCAATTCGAAAGGGACGTCCTTCTATTCTGAGGCTGTGCCCTCAGGTCTAGGACCTAGACCCACCCACTATTGGAAACATGCTCTTCACGTCCACTCTATCCAGGCCTTTCAATATTCAGGAGGTTTCAATGAGATCCCCCCTCATCCTTCTAAACTCCAGCGAGTACAGGCCCAGAGCCATCAAATACTCCTCATATGTTAACCCTTTCATGTCCAGAATCATTCTTGTAATCCTCCTCTTCCCTCTCCAACACCAGTACATCCTTCCTTAGATAAGGGTCCCAAAACTGCTCACAATTCTCCAAACGTGCTCTGACCAATGTCTTATAAAGCTTCATAATTACATCCTTGTTTTTATATTCCAGTCCTCTCGAAATGAATGCTAATATTGCATTTGTCTTCCTTACTACTGACTCAACCTGTAAGTTAACCTTTAGGCAATCCTGCACTATGATTCCCAAATCCCTTTGCACCTCTGATTTCTGAATTCTCTCCCTGTTTAGAAAATAGTCTTTATTCCTTCTACCAAAGTGCATGAACATACACTTCCCTACGCTGTATTCCATCTGCCACTTCCTTGCCCATTCTCCCAACCTATCTAAATCTTTCTGCAGACTCCCTGCTTCCTCAACACTACCTGCCCCTCCACCTATCTTTGTATCATCCGCAAGCTTGGCCACAAGGCCATCAATTCCGTCATGCAGATTGTTAACATATAGCGTGAAAAGTAGCGGACCCAGCACTGACCCCTGAGGAACACCACTAGTCACCGGCAGCCAACCAGAAAAGGCCTTCTTTATTCCCACTCTTTGCCTTCTGCCAGTCAGCCAATCTTCTATTCATGCTAGTATATTTCCTGTAATACCATGTGTGCCTATCTTGTTTAGCAGCTTCGTATGACACCTTGTCAAAGGCCATCTGAAAATCCAAGTAAACAACATCCACTGACTCTCCTTTGTCTATCCTGACTGTTGCTTCCTCCAAGAATTCTAACAGATTTGTCAGGCAAGATCTCCCCTTAAGGAAACCATGCTGACTTCGGACTATTTTATCATGTGCTTCCAAGTGACATTAACGATTTTTCAGTCCTCTGGAACCATTCCTGACTCTAGTGATTCTTGAAAAATAACTACTAATGCCTCCACAATCTCTTCAACTACCTCTTTCAGAACCCCGGAGTGTAGTCCATCCGGTCCAGGTGACTTATCCACCTTCAGACCTTTCAGTTTCTCAAGCACCTTCTCCTTAGTAATAGCACTACACTCACCCCTGCCCACTCACTCTCTGGAATATCTGGCATGTGTTGGTATCTTCCACAGTGAAGACTGATGCAAAATCCTTATTCAGTTCGTCTGCTATTTCTTTGTGTTACTTTATGCTTCTCCAGCATCCTTTTCCAGTGGTCTGATAACCACTCTTTTTTCTTGCATTTCTTTTACTCTTTATATATCTGAAAAAACTTCTGGTATCCTCTCTTATATTATTTGCTGTCTTACCTTCATATTTCATCTTTTCTCCCCTTAATTGCTTCCTTAGTTGCCTTCTGTTGGTTTTTAAAACCTTACCGATCCTCTAGTTTCCAGCTAATGTTTGCAATATTGCATGCCCTCTTTTTTGCTTGTCAGCTATGGTTGCCACATCCTCCCTTTAGAATGCATTTTCTTCTTTGGGACGAAATGATCCTGTGTCTTCCAAATTACTCCCAGAAACTCCTGCCATTGTTGCTCCACAGTTATCCCTGCTCGGGTCCCCTTCAAATCAGCTTTGGCCAGCTCCTCTCTCATGCTTCTGTAGTTACCTTTACTCAACTGTAATACTGTTGCATCCCATTTTAGCTACTCCCTCTCAGACTACAGGGTGAATTCCATCATACTATGACCACTGCCTCCTAAGGGTTCCTTTACCCTAAGCTCCCTAATCAAATCTGGTTAAAAGTCAACTGGACAGGTATGTGGATTGGAAAGGTTTCGAACATTATGGGCCAAATGCTGGCAAATAGGATTGGCTTGGATGGGGCATCTTGGTCGGCATGGACCATATGGGCTGAAGGGCCTGTTTCCATGTTGTATACTCTTATGACTCTATTGTGTGTCTAATGAACACCTCTTCAGCATCGTGTGTCTAATGAACATCTCAGCATTGTCTGTCCAAAACATCTAAGATAAGAAAAGATTTCTTTATTAGTCACATGTACATCGAAACACACAGTGAAATGCATCTTTGCATAGAATGTTCTGGGAGCAACCCACAGTGTCGCCACACTTCCGGCACCAACATAGCAAGCCCACAACTTCCTAACTCATACACCTTTGGAATGTGGGAGGAAACTGGAGCACCCAGAGGAAACCCAAGCAGTCACAGGGCGAATGTACAAACTCCTTACAGACAGCAGCGGAATTGTACACAGGTCGTTGGCGCTGTAATAGCATTACACTAACCGCTACACTACCGTGCCTGCCTCTCCTTAGCATTGTCTGTCCAATGAACATCTCAGGATTGTGTGTGTAATGAAGATCTCAGCATTGTCTGTCCAATGAACATCTTCCTCAGGAGGCTAAAGAAATTTGGTTTGTCCTCTTTGACTCTCACCAACTTTTACCAATGCACCATAGAAAGCATCCTATCTGGATCTATCATGGCTTGGTACGGCAACTGCTCTGCCCAGGACGGCAAGAAACTGCAGAGAGTTGTGGACGCAGCCCAGCGCATCACGGACACCAGCATCCCCTCCTTGGACTCTGTCTTTACCTCTTGTTGTCTTGGTGTAGCAGCCAGCATAATCAAAGACCCCACCCACCCGGGACATTCTCTCTTCTCTCCTCTTCCGTCGGGTAGAAGATACAGGAGCCTGAGGGCACGTACCACCAGACTTAAGGACAGCTTCTACCCCACTGTGATAAGACTATTGAATGGTTCCCTTATACAATGAGATGGACTATGACCTCATGATCTACCTTGTTGTGACCTTTCAACTTATTGCACTGCACTTTCTCTGTAGCTGTGACACTTCACTCTGTACTGTTATTGTTTTTACCTGTACTATGTCAATGCACTTTGTACTAACTCAATGTAACTGCACTATGTAATGAATTGACCTGTACGATCGGTTTGTAAGACAAGCTTTTTACTGTACCTTGGTACAAGTGACAATAATAAACCAGTACCAATACCAATCTCCTCAGGATTGTGTGTGTAATGAACATCTCAGCATTGTCTGTCCAATGAACATCTCCTCAGCATCGTTTGTCTAATGAACATCTTCTCAGCATCATGTGATGTGCGTTTAATGAACATCTCCTCAGGATCATGTGATGTGTGTTTAATGAACATTTCCAAAGAGAACTTTCCAATAAAAGTCTTGATTAATCGGCAATTGAGTATTTTTAGTGTAATGTGACTTTCCAGGATTATGGAAAGTGAACTCTTGATATTTTCCTTTTGTTTCATCAAATAATTGTTGTGCCCGTCTCACAAACACTCGAAGGAAGAACATAGGATTATTTTATAGAGTTGTGGCTGGAGGAGGTTATAGGTACAGCATGAGGCATACCGAAGAAATTAGAACATAATCATGAATTTGAAGATTAGAAATTGTAGAACATTGGAATCAACATACGAGGGAGACTTTGAATGTGTCAGGATATTTGATCGAATAGATCACAAATATCGCCTGATTTATGGAGTATTTCCAACATTTTTTTTATTGTTTCAGGTTTCCAGCCACAGTATTTTGCTTGTGCTGTATTAATCAAGAATAGGTGATGGGAGACTAACCAGGTGACAAGGAATTATTCAACCCAGCCATGACAGACATGGTTGACCGTTTGGCAGACTGTAAGTTCAAGAAGGGCAGGGGTAGGCAATTTCACTGAGAGTGAATGAGGCAACCTTTGTGAGGGCTTAAGAGTCCAAAAAGACATGGACATTGTGAACATTGTGGGTTTAATCCAATCTTGATCAACATGATGGAAGAGGGTCATACTAACATCACATGTTTTTTTCTTTCATTAATTTGGGCAACAGTTTACTGGCAATTTGAAAAAAAATTAATAAAGAGGTTCTTTATAAGCAAGGAGAAGAGCTAAACATGGAGCAGGGCTAATTTTGGGGGAATTAGATTGGATCTAGCAGACGTCAATTCGGTGATCCTGTTTGAAGGGAAAGGAACAAATAGCGAGCTGGAGGCTTTTAGGAGTGTGATATCTAGAGTCTAGGAGCAGCATGTCCTGGTTAGGATGAAGGGTAAACTTGGCAAGTTCAGGGAATTTTGGCTGACGAGAGATATTGAGGCTCTGGTGAAAAAAAAGAAGGAAGCATACATTGGGTTTAGGAGGTCGGGGACAAGTGAATCCCTTGATGACTATAAATAGATTAAGAATACTCTTAAGAGGGAAATCAGGAGGGCAATGAGAGGGTATGAAATGGATCTGGTAGGTAGGGTTACAGAAAATCCCAAGAGGTTCTACGCCCATATCAAGAGTACATAGAACAGTACGGTACAGCACAGAACACGCCCTTTGGCCCACAATGTTGTGCCGACATAGCTAATCCCTCCTACCTACAAAATGCCTATATCCCTCCATATTCCTCCCATTCATGTGCCCATCCAAGCCCCTCTTAAAAGCCCCCAATGAATTTGCCTCCACCACCCTTATCAGGCAACGTATTCCAGGCATCCATCACTCTCTCAGTAAAAAAACTTACCCCTCATGTCTCTTCTGAACCTACCCGCTCTCACCTTAAATGCATGCCCTCTGGTATTGGATCACTCAATAATGGGTAAACGATATTGCTTCTCCACCCTATCTATACCCCTTATAATTTTATATGCTACCAACAGATTACCCCTCAGCCTCCGCCGCTCCAGAGAAAAGAACCCAAGTTTGTCCAGCCTCTCCTGATAGCACATGCCCTCTAATCCAGGCAGCATCCTAGTAAACTTCCCCTGCACCCTGTCTAAAGCCTCGACATCCTTCCCAGAATTGCATGCAATACTCTAAATGCGGCCTAACCGGAGTTCTATAGAGGTGCATTATAACTTCTTGACTCCTATACTCAATACCTCGATTAATGAAAGCAAGCATTTATAAGCCTTCTTAACCACCGTCTACCTGTGTAACCACTTTCAATGAGCCATGGACTTGCACCACTAGGTCTCTCTGCTCTTCAATATTATTAAGGGTCTTGCCCTTAAGAGTGTACTGCCTCTTGACATTAGTCCCACCAAGGTGCAACACCTCACATTTGTCCAGGTTAAACTCCATCTGCTACTTCTCTGCCCACATCTGTAACTGATTTATGTCATGCTGTATCCATCGCCAGTCTTCTACACCACTCTACAAATCTTGGTATCGTCTGCAAACTTACTAACCCACCCATCAACAGACTCATCCAAGTCATTTATGTACATCACAAACAGCATAAGTCCCAGTAGAGATCCCTGCAGAACACCACTACTCACAGGCCTCCAGCCCAAATAAGTCCCTTCAACCACTACTCTCTGTCTTCTATGGGCAAGCCAGTTCTGGATCCACACAGCCAATTCTCCACTGACCCTATGCATCCGAACTTTCTTGATTAACCTATTATGTGGAACCTTGTCAAATTCCTTACTGAAGTCCACATAGATGACATCCACAGCTCTAACTTCATCAATCTCTCTCTTCACCTTGTCAAAAAACTCAACCAGGTTAGTAAGACACAACTTGGCCTGCACAAAGCCATGCTGACTTTCCCTAATCAAGCCATTGGATTCCAGATGCTCGTATATCCTATCTCTAAGAATTTTCTCCAGCAATTTCTCTACAACTGACGAGAGACTCATGGGTCTATATTTCCCCGGATTTTCCCTTGTTCCTTTCTTAAATAGAGGAACAGCATTAGCCACTCACCAGTCCTCCGAGAGCTTACCTGTGGTCAAAGAGGACATAAAGATACAGGTCAAGGCCCCAGCAATTTTCTCTCTTGTCTCCCTCAGTAACCTGAGGTATATCCCATAAGGCCCCAGGGACTTATCCACCTTAATACTGCTTAGGAGACCTAACGCTACCTCCTCCTTGACCTCTAAATGCCCCAACATATTTACACCCTCAGTTCTAATTTCTGCGTCCTGCATGTCCCTTTCCTGGGTAAATGCTGAAGAGAAATACTCATTCAGAACTTTACCCACATCCTCTGCATCCAAATATAGATTCCCTCCTTTATTCTTAAGTGGTCCTACCCTTTCCCTCGTTATCCTCTTATTCCTTACGTAGGTATAGAATGCCTTAGGATTCTCCTTAATCCTACTTGCTAAGGACTTTTCATGGCCCCCTCCTGGCCCTCCTAATTCCTTTCTTGAGTTCACTTCTAGCTTCTTTATAGTCCTCATGTGCTCTATCTGATCCTAACTTCCGAAGCTCTACATACTTGTCCTCATGTCCTTCCTTGAAATCGGGACATACCTATCCTGTTCCCTATGTATTTGATCCTTAAACACTTTCCACATGTTCAAGGTGGACTTGCCAGCAAAAAGGTTTCCTCAGTTTACCATACCTAGTTCCTGCCTTATGCCTTTATAATTAGCCCTGCTCCAATTTAAAATCCTTCCGCTATCCCCATACCTAGCCTTATCTATAGCTATCCTAAAAGTTAATGAGCTGTGGTCACTCTTCCCCAATTGCTGACCCATTGATAGGTGAGTCACCTGGCCAGGCTCATTACCCAACACCAGATCCAGAATAGCCTCTCCCTCGTTGGACTGTCAACATATTGATTTAGGAACCCCTCCTGGATACACCTAACAAATTCTGCCCCATCTAACCCCCTTGCACTAAAAAGGTCCCAATTTATATTAGGTTTGTTGAAGTCTCCCATGACCACAACCCTATAAATTTTACACATTTCCCTAATCTGTTTGCATATCCGTTCCTCAATGTCCCGGTGGCTATTGGGAGGTCTGTAGTACACCCCCAAGAGAGTGATTGCACCCTTCCTATTCCTGAGTTCTACCCATATAGACTCTGTATCCGAGCCTCCATTATGTCTCCCCCGGAGTGCAGCTAATATATTATCTCTAATTAGTATTGTAACTCCTCTCCCTCTTTTACCCCCCTCTCTATTCTTCCTAAAACTTCGAAACCCTGGTACATCGATCACCCATTCCCGTTCCTCCCTCAACCAAGTCTCTGTAATGGCCAAAACATCATAGTTCCATGTACTGATCCGTGCTCTAAGTTCATCACTCTTGCCCATAATACCCCTAGCATTAAAGTACAAACACTTCAAACCATTTGTCCCATCACATCTGTTATCAGGAATCTACCTAATGCTACATTCTCTGACATTAGCCCTCCTGCCTGAACCCTCACTTACTGACCCGTTGTTCTGGTTCCCATCCCCCTGCGAAGCTAGTTTAAACCTACCCCAGTAGCATTAGCAAACCTCCCTGCCAGGATATTGGTTCCCCTCCAGTTCAGATGCAAACCGTCCCTCTTGTACAGGTCACCCCTTCCCCAGGATAGGTTCCAATGATCCAAGAACTTGAAACTCTGCCCCTGCACCATGTCCCCAGCCCCTCATTTGTCTGTGCTATCGTCCTGTTCCTTCCTTCACTAGCTCGTGGCTCCGGGAGTAATCTGTAGATTACTACCGTGGAGGTCCTGCTCTTCAGCCTCCTTCCTAACTCCCTATACTCATTGAGCAGGACCTCTACCCCTCTCCTGCCTATATTATCGGTACCAATAGGCACCATGACCTCTGGCTGCTCACCCTCCCCCTTAAGAATATTCTGCAACCGCTGCAAGACATCCAGGACCCTAGCACCCGGGAAGCAACACACCATCCTGGCATCTCTTTTGCAGTCGCAGAATCTCCTGTCTGTCCCCCTAACTATCGAGTCCCCTATGACTATGACTCTGCCTGACTTCACCATTCTGAGCCTCAGAGCCGACCACAGTGCCACTGGCCTGGCTGCTGCCTCCTTGCCCAGATAAGTCATCCCCCTCAGCAGTATCCAAAGGGGTATACTTGTTGCTGAGAGGAATGGCCACATGAGGACCCTGCACTGACTTCTTTTTCCCCCTACCTCTCTCGGTTCTCACCCATCCACTACCTGAATCCTGCACTCTGGGTGTAACCACCTGCTCAAAAGCCTTTTCTATGATTTGCTCAGCCTCCCAGATGATCCTTAGTTCATCCAACTCCAGCTCCTTAATCCAGTCTTTCAGGAGCTGAAGTTGGCTGCAATTCCGGCAGGTGCAGTCATCAGGGAGACCATCAAGTTCCATGAATTTCCACATCCTACAGGAGGAGCATTCCATTGCCGTATCTGCCATCCTGCCTACATTCTACTAAGGGAATCTAAGACTAAAGCAGCAATAATAAAAGGATAAACTTACCCTTCTTACCTGTTCTTTTGCCTCAGCCTCTTCTCATTGAAGCCTCTTGAGTCAAAGCCTCTAATTTCCCACTCCGACTCTAGCCCACTCCAATGATAACCGCTCCAATGATGGCCAGCCCATTAGACCCTACCTCTTTTTTATGGTTAAAGACCCCAAGCAAGGAGAGAGAAAAAAACTCACTGGGTCAGGTGACTCCCCGCTCTCTTCCTGCTGCTACCGCTTCCCGCGCCTGCGCATTGGCTTCTGCTGGGGAGGAAATTAGATAGTTTATAAAATTATATGAAGCACAGATAGACAGCCAGTATCTTTATCTCAGGGTCAAAGTGCCTAATACTAGAGGGCATGCATTTAAGATGAAAGGGGGAAAGTTCCCAAGGAGAAGTGTGGGGAAAGTTTTTTTCAGAGTGGTGGGTACTTGGAATGTGCTGCCAGGATTGGTGGTGGAGGCAGATACGATAGAGACATTTAAGAAGCTCTTAGATAGGCACATGAATATGCAGAGAATGGAGGGATATGGACCATATGCAGCCAGAAGGGATTAGTTTAATTAGGTGTCATTAGATATAACCATATCAATTTTAGCTTTAGAGCTAAACAAGCTATCTGCAAGATGAGTTTACCAATAGACAGGAAGTTCTTGTGGTTAGGCAGACAGTACTAGCCATCTCTATTCTCTGGAATTCAGAAACATGAGAGGTGACTTCATTGAAACATACAAAATTCTTAGATGGCTCAACAGGAGATGTGAGGAATATGTTTCCCCTGGCAATGGAGACTAGAACTAGGGGTCACAGTCTCAAAATAAAGGGATAGGTCATTTACCAAAGAAATAAGAAGAAAATTCCTCACTCACAAAATGGTTAACCTTTGAAATTCTCTACCCTGGAGGGCTGTGGAGGCTCAATCATTGGCTGTATTCAAAACAGAAACTGAAAGATTCTGATTGTTAGAGGAGTCAACAAATAGGAAGCTGGGGTACAAAAAATGGTGCTGACCTAGAAGATCAGCCATAATCCTGAATGGGAAAACAAACTTGAGGGGTAGAATGGCCTACTCCTTCTCCTATTTCTTATCTTCTTCATCTGTTAAATCAATGTTTCCAGTCATATTCTGCTATAAATTCTGAATTAATAATAAATTCTAATTGAGATATACATACTACACATATACCTTCTGTTGATACCATATATCAGAAGCAATCACCTGCAGGTATAACCAGACATATACTGTTAACTGATGTAAATTTAAAAATCATCTTTAGTGGAGTAAAAGAGGAAACATGCCTGGAGTCGGAAGAGGTAAGGGAGGTCCTTAATGAATACTTTGCTTCAGTATTCACCAGAGAGAGAGACCTTGATGTTTGTGAGGATGGCGTACAACAGACTGATATGCTAGGGCATGTCGATGTGAGGAAGGAGGATGTGCTGGAACAATTGAAATACATGAGGATAGTTAAGTCACTGGGGCCGGTCGGTGTATATCCAAGGTTATTACAGGAAGCTAGGGAGGAGATTGCTGCACCTTTGCTGATGATCTTTGCATCCTCACTGGCCACAGGAGTAATGTCAGATGATTGGAGGGTGACTAATGTTGTTCCTTTGTTTAAGAAAGGAAGTAGGGATAACTCTGGGAATTATAGACCAGTGAGTCTTTCTTCAGTGGTGGGCTAATTACTGGAGAAGGTTCTTAGAGACAGGATTTATGGGCATTTGGAGAAGCATAGGCTGATTAGGGACAGTCAGTATGGCTTTGTGAGAGGCAGGTCGTGCCTCGCGAGCCTGATTGAATTATTTGAGGATGTGACAAAGCACATTGATGAAGGTAGAGCTGTGGATGTGGTGTACATGGATTTTACTAAGGTGTTTGATAAGGTTCATTATGGAAGGCTTATTCAAAAAGTCAGGAGGCATGGGATCCAGGGAAACTTGGCTGTGTGGATTCAGAATTGGCTCGCCCATAGAAGACAGAGAGTGGTGATAGATGGAACATATTCTGCCTGGAGGTCGGTGACCAGTGGTGTTCCGCAGGGAATTGTTCTGCGACCCCTGCTCTTCGTGATTTTTATAAATGACTTGGATGAGGACATGGAAAGGTAGGTTACTAAGTTTGCTGATGATACAAAGATTGGTGGTGTTGTGGATAGTGTAGAAGGTTGCTGTAGATTACAACAGGATATTGATAGAATCCAGAGCTGGGCTGAGAAGTGGCAGATGGAGTTCAACCCAGATAAGTGTGAAGTGATACACTTCGGGAGATCGAATTCGAAGGCGGAATACCAGGTTAATGGCAGGACTCTTAGCAGTGTGGAGGAATGGAGGGATCTTGGGGTCCATGTCCACAGATCCCTCAAGTTGCCACGCAGGTCAATAGGGTTGTTAAGGCAGCGTATGGAGTGTTGGCCTTCATTAGACAAGGTATTGAGTTCAAGAGCCGCGAGGTGATGTTGCAGCTCTACAAAACTCTGGTCAGACCACACTTGGAGTATTGTGTTCTGTTCTGGTCGCCTCATCATAGGAAGGATTTGGAAGCTTTAGAGAGGGTGCAGAGGAGATTTACCAGGATGTTTCCTGGATTGGAGAGCATGTCTTATGAGGATAGGGTGAGCGAGCTAGGTCCTTTCTCTTTGGAGAGAAGGAGGATGAGAGGTGACTTGATAGAGGTGTACAAGATGATAAGAGGCATAGATCGAGTGGACAGTCAGAGACTTTTTCCCAGTGTGACAATGGCTAACACGAAGGGACATAATTTTATGGTGATTGGAAGAAGGTATAAAGGGGACGTCAGGAGCAAGCTTTTTATTTGGTGGGTGCATAGGAAAATAGGGGGCTATGTGAGAGGGAAGGGTTAGATAGACCTTAGAGCAGGATAAAATATCGGCACAACATTGTGGGCCGAAGGGCCTTTACTGTGCTGTAGTGTTCTATGTTCTATGGGTATAATTAATACGGCAAGGAAATCTTGCATTGGACATCCAAAAGAATTTTCAAAATTTACAGATACTTATAATTCTGACCACAGGAAGCTATGTTGTACTGATAAATGCAAAAACATGAGGCAGAGAGGGAAGCAATTTTAAAACAGATAAAATGCATAACATGAAACACAGAACAGATTTCCCTTTAACACAGGATGGGGAAGAAGGGAATTTGAATTTTAAATGTATGCCAGTGTGGCATACCATAAAGGGCTGGAAATAGATAACCTCTCTCATAACACGTGCACCAGCAATAAAATCATTTTTCTAAACTCAAGGCTGAGCCTATATAATAATGCACATAATAGGGATGCATGTTCATCCAAAAGTATTTATGCAGAGTTGCCCATATGTATAGTTTTGTGGATGAAGACCCTTGGTTAATATTAGATTTTTCCTCCACTAAAAAGATAAGTACTTAAAATCACTGTAGTCAGGGCATGGAAGCATGAAAGAGAAAAACGGTATCACTTTTTAGGATGATCAAAGTCTGTTAGCTCCAAAGGAAAATACAGTTTCAGCACAGCATCAGGGAACCTTAAAAATGACCTAATAATTTGCAGAGTATTAGCTACCAAGTACAGTACATATTCCTAACAGCAGTAGTCTGAAACATGGGACCAAAGTTGTATACAGTACTCCAGGTGTGAACATACAGGTACCCTATAAAATTACAGCAAAACCTCTCTACTTTGTTTTGATTCATATCCCTTGCAATAAAAGCCAACATGAGAATCAGAATGACCCTTCAATGAGGACTGTTGTGTATCCTCCCGGCTTCCCCAATCAATTCCATTTGCCTTCTTAATCGCCTGCTATACTTACATGCTAACCGTCTGTGTTTAGTGTATTAGAGCCCCCCAGATCCATTGTCCCTTTTGTAGTTTCACTTTATTTAAATAATAATTTTCTTTCTTTCTTCATTCATTCTTTCATCCACACTGGATAATGTTACATACAGTATTCCCACATTATATGCTATCTGCCAACTTCTTGCCCTCTTAACATATCAATATCCTTTTGCAGATTTGTTTGTGTCCTCTCATAACCTACTAACCCACTCAGTGCACTCAGTCCAACATCTAAGATCTCAATATACATTAAATTGGTAAATTGGTTTATAATTGTCACATGTACCGAGGTACAATGAAAATATTTGTTTTCATAGAACAGTACAGCACAATACGGGCCCTTCAGCCCACAATGTTATGCCGACCTTTAAACCTTGCCTAAGATTATCTAACCCCTTCTTCCCACATATCCCTCTATTTTAAATTCCTCCATATGCTTATCTAGTAATCTCTTGAATTTCACCAATTTACCTGCCTCCACCACCACCCCAGGCAGCGCATTCCATGCCCCAACCACTCTCTGGGTAAAAAAACCTCCCTCTGATATCTCCCTTGAACTTCCCACCTTTTACTTTAAAGCCATGCCCTCTTGTATTGAGCATTGGTGCCCTGGGAAAGAGGTGCTGGCTGTCTATCTATTCCTCTTAATATTTTGTATACCTCTATCATGTCTCCTCTCATCCTCCTCCTCTCCAAAGAGTAAAGCCCTAGCTCCCTTAGTCTCTCCTCATAATGCATACTCTCTAAACCAGGCAGCATCCTAGTAAATCTCCTCTGCACCCTTTCCAATGCTTCCACATCCTTCCTATAATGAGGCGACCAGAACTGGACACTGTACTCTCAGTGTGGTCTAACCAGAGTTTTGTAAAGCTGCATCATCACCTCGCAGCTCTTAAACTCTATCCCACGACTTATGAAAGCTAGCATCCCATAAGCTTTAAGCTTTATTAACTACCCATGCCATCCATACAGATCATTTCATCACATCAGTATATATTCCTACTGCTGTTAGGAATATGTACTGTACTTGGTAGCTAATACTCTGACATAGACAAAATGCAGAATAAAGTGTTACAGTTGCAGAGAAGTGTAGTGCAGGCGAACAGTAAGGTGGAAGGCCATAACAAGGTAAATTGTGAGGTCAAGAGTCTATCTTATTGTACTAGGGGACCATTCAATAACCTTATAACAGTGGGATAGAAGCTATCCTTGAGCCTGGTGGTACATGCTTTCAGGGTTTTGTAGCTTCTGCCTGATGGGAGGGGGAGAAGAGAGAATGTCTTGGGTAGGTGAGGTCTTTGATTATGCCGGTTGTTTTACCAAGGCAGCAAGAAGTGTAGACAGAGTCTATGGAGGGGAGGCTGGTTTCCATGATGTGCTGAGCTATGTCCACAACTCTCTGCAGTTTCTTGTGGTCATGGGCAGAGTAGTTGCCATACCCAGCCATAATACATCCAGATAGGATGCTTTTCATGGAGCATCGATAAAAATTGGTGAGGGACAAAGGGAACATGCCAAATTTCTTTAGCCTCATGAGGAAGCAGAGGGGCTGGTGAGCTTTCTTGGCCATGGCACCTATGTGGTTAGACCAGGACAGGCTATTGGTGATGTTCAGTCCTAGGAACTTGAAGCTATCAACCCCCTCAACCTCAGCACCATTGTTGTAACAGGGCCAGGTGCACCACCCCACTCCTCGAGTCAATGACCGTATCACTAAGCCCTCTATCTCCTTCCCATACTCTGACTCATCATTATTTGAGATTTGGCCCACTACAGTGGTGTCATCTGCAAACTTCTAGATGGAGCTAGAGCAGAATTTGGCCACGCATTTGCAAGTGTACGGGGAGTAAAGTAGGGGGCTGAGGATGCAGCCTTGTGGAGCACCAGTGTTGGAGATAATCATTGCATTTTACAAATAGTTGAGACCTGGCACTGATTCCTGAGGCATCCCACTAGATACTAATCCAATACAACTGTATCATAAAGGTACAAAAGAACATTGCAAGATAAGTTTTTCACTGTACCTCGGTACAAGTGCCAATAATAAACCAATTCCAATGAAGGTGGATAAGTCCCCAGGGCCTGATGGGATATACTCCAGGTTGTTGAGAGAGGCAAGAGATGAGATTACTCGGGCCTTGACCAATATCTTCGTGTCCTTTCCAGCCACAGGTGAGGTCCCCAAGGACTGGAAAGTAGCTAATGCTGTTCCATTATTCAAGAGGGGAAATAGGGATGATCCTGGACACTATAGACTGATGACTGTCATATCAATGTTAGGGAAGTTACTGGAGAGGATTCTTCGGGATAGGATCTATGACCATTTGGAAAACCATTATCTAATTAAGTCAGCGTGGCTTTATGTGGGGCAAGTCATGTCTTACTAACTTGATTGAGTTTTTCGAGGAGGTGACGAACATGATTGTTGAAGGTAGAAATGTGGATGTTGTCTACATGGATTTTAGTAAGGCATTTGAAAAGGTTCCTCATTGGAGGCTCATCCAGAAGAATAAGATGCAATGGGATCCATGGTGAATTGGCCCTTTGAATTGAGAATTAGCTTGCCCATGGAAGACGAGGATAGTGGTTGATGGAACTTATTCTGGCTGGAGATCTGTAACTAGTGGTGTTTAGCGGGGATCTGTAGTGGGACCTCTGCTGTTTGTGATATACTGTTATTGTTTTTACCTGTACTACATCAATACACTCTGTACTAACTCAATGTTACTGCACTGTGTAATGAATTGACCTGTACAATCGGTTTGTAAGACAAGCTTTTCACTGCACCTCGGTACAAGTGACAATAATAAACCAATACCAGTTATCACCATGAATATATGAATCTGCCCTAAGTTAGTAGAATCAAATGGTTATGCCTTGTTCTTTTAAGTTTAAAAAGATTGCCTGGGTCTTAATTATCTGTAAAAGGAAATAAAAGGCTAATGGTCTAAACTTTTAATTATTTCAGAATGCATACGATCTGTTATGAATGCCAAATGGTTGTTTATAATAACGAAAATGGCACCTTCCTGTTGCACGTTTTCTAAAATCAGTTCTAATATATGTAGCTGTTGTTTTTTTTCACATGTATGGTTCCCTGGCCAGGAGAATGTCCTGATTATCATGCAAGGGATTCTTTTCTACCTCAGAACATACTGATTTTAGCATTCAATTTGAGTAATAGTCTTGCCCTAAAAAAAAACTGGAACATTAAAAACAGGAGCAGGAACAGGCCCAATGAGTTCCTCCCTTTCCAGAGTCTAAATCTAAAATGGTCTAAAATGTTTAATTGTTCCTCAAAAGTCAAAATCCCAAAATTGGCTTGGTGAACCTTTTCTGAACAGCTTCTAATGCAAGTATTTCTCTTCTGAAGTAAGCAGACCAAACGGTACACAGTATACCGGTGTGATCTCACCAGAAGTGTCTATAAATGTTGCAAGGCTTCCGTACTCCAACCCCTTGCAATAGAGGCTAACATTCCATTTGGTAATTGGTTTAGTAATTGGTAATTTGTTTATTATTGTCACATGTACCGCGATACAGTAAAAAGCTTTAGTTTGCATTCCATCCAGACTGATCATTTCATACATAAGGTAATACAAAAGGGAAAAAAAACTGAATGCAGAATATAATGTTACAATTACAGAGGAAGTGCAGAGCAGGCAGACAAATAAAGTGCAAGAGCCATGACAAGGAAGGTTGAAAGATCAAAAATTAATCTTTATCATATAAGAGGTCCTTTCACAAGTCTTATAACTGTGGGATAGAAACTGTCCTTGAGCCTGGTGGTACTTGTTCTCAAGCTATCTTCTGCCTTGATAGGAGGGGTGGGGGGAAAAGAGAGAATGACCAGGGTGGGAGGGGGTCCTTGATTATGTTGGCCAATTTTCCAAGGCAGTGGGAAGTGCAGACAGAGTCATTGGAGGTGAGGCTAGTTTTTGCGGTCTTTGGCAGAGCGGTTGCTATACCAACTTGTGATGCATCTGGATACAATGCTTTCTATGGTGCATCTGTAAAAATTGGAAAGGATCATTGGGGCATGCGGGATTTCTAAGGAAATAAAGGTGCTGATGAGCTTTCTTGGCCATAGCGTCCATGTGGCTGGTCCAGGACAAATTGTTGGTGATGTTTACACCTAGAAACTTGAAGCTGTCAACCACCCACCCATTAGGGAACACCTGATGATTGGCTTCGGTAAACACATTTGTACCTGGGCCCAGGTCATTGGCCTGTTCGAACTACCTGGACTGGGCCACCCCCAGCCCTCCAGCTCTATAAAGAGTGCTCCATGTGTTGGTTCTATTTCTTTGTTGCCCCAGAGGAATCGTGCAACAACACTGGAGAGACCACCGGTAAGCTGTGCACCTCGACAGGTTTAGAAGCATCTTAAGTTAGGATTCCCGGGGGCGTGCTTTTTCCTTGATTGTACCCGGTTCATTTTGTGTGTGTGTGTGTGTGTGTGTGTGTGTGTGTGTGTGTGTGTGTGTGTGTGTGTGTGTGTGTGTGTGTGAACTTTACCACTGTTGCGATTTCCCCACACGTGCTATCACCGGTGCGTGTGTTGCCCTCATCACCTTTTCCCGCATTTGTCTTTGTAAATAAAATCCTTCTTTGCTAGACTGTGTTCAGAGTCCATTACTTTCGAGACCTCAAACTTGTCTCACAATACACCTCCACCTTAGAACCTTTGATACAGACAGTGGTGTGTACTCCACCACATCTCCTGAAGTCACTGACCAGCACTTTGTTTCACTGACATTGAGAGAGGTTGTTGCCTTGATACCATGCCACTATGCTCTTTATCTCCTTCCTATACTCCGTCTCATTCTTGTTTGACATGTGGCCCACTATGGTGGTATAACCTGCAAATTTGAAAATGGAATTAAAGCTAAATCTGGCCACACAGTCATGAGTGTATAGTGAGTAAAGTAAGGGCCTGAGGACGCAGCCTTGTGGGGCACCAGAAGCCTTCTTGTTTACTTATGTACATGTAGCCCTAATGCAAACATTCTGTGTTATTTATACAAGGACACCCAGGTCTCTCTATTCAGTGGCGTTTTGAACAATATTCCATATTCTTCCTATTGAGGTGAACCTTATTATTTTCCCACAATAAACTTTATCTGAGAATTTTTTGCTCACTCATTTAGTATAACAAACACCATGTGTTTCTCCATAACTTGCATTCCAAGGAAAATAATCCAATTTTCATTCTAATCTTAAAACTGAACTCCATCATCTCTGGAGTCATTTTAATAAATCTTTTTACATTCTCTTTAAGACCTTCATACCTGTCCTGTAAGATATGGCAACCAGACTTGGATGCAATATCCCACTTTTGATCTTATTTTAAGATGTAGATCACCTGTGATCTAATTATTGGTGGAAGTGACTCAAAAAGTTGAATGTCTTTCATGTGCCCCTATGAATTCACAAATATAAATTGAGTCAGGCTCTGGATCTCAGTTTCAGAAGAGTATTGTCAGTGTGAAAGTGAGCAAGAGCTTGTACTCCCGATCATATAGTGACCTTCATTGAGAAAGCTCCATGTCTGGATGGCAGAGAGGTTTATGGTTGGGCATAGCTATGGCAGATCAGCTATGCAAGGTTCACTGCTAGCTGCATAGACACGGATTATGTACTTGGGTATCAGAACCAAGCAAATCATTCACTCCAGAAAATTAAAAGCAGATGAGAAAGTAATACCATAGTTATGTGCCAATTGTATGTAAAGAGAACATGGGCTGATATCATGTAACACATGGCACTCTACTTGTCAATGTATGAATCTGATTCTCCTGCACAGAAAGGTCATTATGTTCATGATGATTAACATGTAGTTCTATAATATAAATCAAAATCTTAATTTTAATTAACTTTTCATAACGGAATTCTATACATGAATATCATACTTCAAGGTAAGATGTGTGGTTATTGGTTCTCTGGAGCTTTGAAGAGCAGTGAAGAAAGACACTGTTGCAATATGGAAATAACCGACTAACTCAGGAAGGGGTGGCGCAAACAGTCATTGTAAAACAGTACAATTCTGATGCAGCTTATGTTGTAGGTTTTACAGAGAAATGTGCAGAAATTGCAACATAGAAATATGTTTACATATAAAAATACATATAAGTTGCAACACATAAAAAGCCCACCTGACAGAAGCAGAACTGAAACATTTAACTTAAAATATACAGCTGGGATACTTAAAAACTGTTCTGCAAAACCCCCTGATGAAACAGTGAAAACCTTTGTCATGCATGCCATCCATGCAGATCATTTTATTACAACAATGCATTGAGGTAGTGCAAGGGAAAACCGGATAGGATGCTTTTTATGGTGCATCGATAAAAATTAGTGAGGATCAACGTGGACATGCCAAATTTCTTTAGCTTCCTGAGGAAGTAGAGGCACTGGTGAGCTTTCTTGGCCATGTCATTTCCGTGGTTGGACCAGGACAGGCTATTGGTGATGTTCAGTCCTAGGAACTTGAAGCTCTCGACCCTCTCGACCTTAGCACCATCGTTATTATCTCTGGCTAAAATGTTGTGGCTATTTGTCAGCTGCAAATGCTTGAAACTTTTAACTAAATTAGAAAGTAATGGAGCATACAGCATCTGTAAAGAGTAGTGAGACTTCACAGAGTTATACAGCACAGAAATAGGCCCAGCTAGTCCATGCCAACCTGCCCCATCCAAGCTAATCCCATTTTCCAGGGTTTGGCCCATAACCTTCTAAATCTTTCCAATCTATGTACCGGTCCAACTGTCTTAAAAGTTGTTATTGTACCTGCCTCAACCACTTCCGCTGCCAGCTTATTCCATGTACATACCACCCTTTGTGTAAGAAAAATTACCCCTCAAGTTCCAATTAATCCTTTTCCTCTCACCTTAAACCTATCTTCTCCAGTTCTTCATTCCCCTACTCTGGAAAAAGACCGAGTGCATTCAGCCTATCTATGCCCCTCATGATTTTATACTCATGTATAAGATCATCTC
This sequence comes from Pristis pectinata, assembly GCF_009764475.1. Lineage (NCBI taxonomy): Eukaryota > Metazoa > Chordata > Chondrichthyes > Rhinopristiformes > Pristidae > Pristis > Pristis pectinata. The sequence goes on from NC_067413.1 coordinate 102,178,278, forward strand.
TCAGTCTCCTACTCTCCAAGGAATAAAGTCCTAGCCTGTACAACCTCTCCCTATAACTCAGTCCCTCAAGTCCTGGCAACAACCTTGTAAATCCTTTCTGTACTCTTTCCAGTTTAATAACATCTTTCCTCTAGCAGGGTGACCAACTTTTATACTCAATGCCCTGACTTATGAAGGCCAGCATGCCAAAAGCCTTCTTCACCACACTGTCTACTTGTGACTCCATTTCCAGGGAACCATTTATTTGTACTCCAAGGTCTTTCTGTTCTGCAACATTCCCCAGGGCCCTGCCGTTCACTGTGAAAATCCTACCTGGATTTGGCTTGCCAAAATGTAACACTTTGCACTTATCCAAAATAATTCCTTGGCCCACTTACTCAGCTGATCAAGACCCCGCTGTAATTTTGATAACCTTCTTCATTGTCCACTATACCACCGATTTTAGTGTATCTGCAGACCTACTAACCATGCCTTGTACATTCTAATCCAAATCATGACAAACAACAATGGGCCCAGCACCGACCCCTGAGGCACACCACGAGTCACAGGCCTCCAGTCTGAGAAACAACGTTCTACCATCACCCTCTGCTTTCTACCATCAAGCCAATTGTATCCAATTGTCCTCTAGACCTTTCCTCAAGGTCCTCTAAACCTTTCCTATCCATGTACCTGTCCATAAGTCTTTTAAATGTTGTAATTGTACCTGCCTTGACCACTTCCTCTGGTAGCTCGTTGCATATACCCATAAACTTTCTCGCCACTGAGGTCCCTTTTAAATCTTTCCCCTCTCACTTCAACCTATGCCCTCTAGTTTTGGACTCCCCTACCCTGGGAAAAAGTCTGTAGCTATTCACTTTATCTTTGCCTCACATGACTTTGTAAACCTCTATAAGGTCACCCCTCAGCTTCCTTTGCTCCAGGGAAAAAAGTTCTAGCCCATCCAGCTCACTCCCTCCAGTCCCAATAACATCCTTGCAAATCTTTTTTGCATCTTTTCCAGTTTCATGGCATCCTTCCTGTAGCAGGGCGACCAGAACCTGATACAGTACTCCAAATGTGGCCTTACCGGCATCTTGGAACAGCTGTAACATGACATCCCAACTCCTGTACTCAATATTCTGACGGATGAAGGCAAGCAGCATGCTAAATGCTTTCTTCACCATCCTGTTTATCTGTGTCTTCACTTTCAAGGAACTATGTACCTGCAACTCTAGGTCTCTTTGTTCTATGACACTCCCCAGGGCCCTACCATTTACTGTGCAAGTCTTGCCCTGTTTTGTCTTATCAAAGTGCAACACCTTCCATTTATCTGAATTAAACTCCATCTGCCATTCCTCGACCCACTGGCCCAATTGATTAAGATCCCGTTGTAATCTTAGACAACACTCTTCACTGTTCAATGTAACACCAACTTTAGTGTCATCTGCAGACCTACTGATCATGCCACCTATGTTCTCATCCAAATCGTTAATATAAATAACAAACAACAGTGGACCCAGCACTGATCCCTGCAGCACACCACTAATCACAGGCTTCCAGTCTGAAAAACAACCCTCTACCACCACCCTCTATCTTCTACTGTAAAGCCAATTTTCTACCCAATTGGCTACCTCGCCCCGGATCCCATGTGATCAAACATTCCAGACAAGCCTATTTAGTTGAAGCCCCCTCAGGGAATAAAAACTGCAAGGGAAATGTATCGAAATAAAGTAGACAACAGCAGATGAAAGCAATGTCACTGTGAATGAGCTGAAGAAGTAGGCAATGAGCTTTCAGGAACTGGTGAATGCTAAGCAAAGATCATATTGAGCAAGAATGATAACAAAAAACATGAGGTGCAGTAAATAGGAAAAAATATACTAGGAAAATGAAGGTGAATAAAACAGATCATGCATTGGTGAAAGAGCCTTGATAAATTAACCAGATTGATCCTTGCAATAGATGGGGTGGGGATTGTTTTGTTCTGGGTTAATTTGTGAGTGTAAGTTGCCCCCATTATAAAAGTGAGTAGTAGAATCTGGGGCAGGGAGGTGGTTAATTGTAATGCAGGGTGAATAAAATGGGTTTGGTGTAGGATTAATGAAAATGGGTACTTCATGGCCAGTGTGGACTGGGTGGGCCAAATGGTTTGTTTTCTATGCTGTGTGACTCTATGACTGAATATTCTGCAACATCTTCCTTAATAATGGATTCTAGGATTTTCTCATGGACAGATGTTAGCTAACTGGTCTATAGAACCATAGAACCATAGAACCATACAGCACAAACCAGGCCCTTCGGCCCACCATGTTGTGCCATCCATCAGACCACCCTCACACTACCTAACCCCTTCCTCCCGCATATCCCTCTATCTCACGTTCCTCCATATGCCTATCCAACAAGCTCTTGAACCTGTTCAATGTATCTGCCTCCACCATCACCCCAGGCAGTGCATTCCATGCACCAACCACTCTTTGGGTGAAAAACCTCCCTCTGACATCTCCCCTGAACCTCCCACCCATACCCTTAAAGCCATGACTTCTCTTCTTGAGCATTGGTGCCCTGGGAAGGAGGCGCTGACTGTCTACTCTATCTATTCCTCTCAATATTTTATATACCTCTATCATGTCTCCTCTCATCCTCCTCCTTTCCAGTGAATAAAGCCCTAGCACCTTAAGCCTCTCCTCATATTCAATACTCTCCAATCCAGGCAGCATCCTGGTAAATCTCCTCTGCACCCTCTCCAATCCCTCCACATCCTTCCTATAATGCAGTGACCAGAACTGAACACAGTACTCTAAGTGTGGCCTAACTAGAGTTTTGTAAAGCTGCATCATCACCTCGCGGCTCTTAAACTCAATCCCGCGACTTATCAAAGCCAACATCCCATTGGACTTCTTAACTGCTCTTTCCACCTGTGAGGCAACTTTCAATGAACTGTGAATATGAACCCCCAGATCCCTCTGCTCCTCCACACTGCCAAGTACCTTGCCATTTACCCAGTACTCTGCCCTGGAGTTTGTCCTTCCAAAGTGAACCACCTCACACTCCTCCGGATTGAACTCCATCTGCCACTTGTCAGCCCAGCTCTGCATCCTATCAATATCCTTCTGTAAGCTCCAACAGCCCTCCACACTATCCACAACACCGCCTATCTTAGTGTCGTCCGCAAACTTACTAACCCAGCCCTCCACCCCCTCATCTAAGTCATCTATAAATATCACAAAAAGTAGAGGTCCCAGAACTGATCCCTGTGGGACACCACTAGTCACTGCCTTCCAATCCGAGGGCACTCCTCCCACCACAACCCTCTGCTTTCTACATGCAAGCCAATTCCTAATCCACACAGCCAAGCTTCCTTGGATCCCTTGGCCTCTGACCTTCTGAAGAAGCCTACCGTGAGGAACCTTATCAAATGCCTTACTAAAATCCATGTAAACCACATCCACCGCTCTGCCCTCATCAATCTTCCTGGTCACCTCCTCAAAGAACTCTATCAGGCTTGTGAGGCAAGATCTTCCCTTCACAAAGCCATGCTGGCTGTCCCTAATCAGTCCATGATTCTCAAGGTGTTCATAAATCCTATCCCTTAGAATCCTTTCTAACAGCTTACCCACCACAGACGTGAGACTCACCGGTCTATAATTCCCTGGCCTATCCCTATTACCTTTTTTGAACAAGGGGACCACATTCGCAACCCTCCAATCCTCTGGCACCACCCCCGTAGACAACGAGGACTCAAAGATCCTTACTAGTGGTTCTGCAATCTCCTCCCTAGCCTCTCGAAGCAGCCTGGGGAAAATCCCGTCAGGCCCCGGAGATTTATCTGTCTTAATATTATTTAACAACTTCAACACATCCTCTCTCTTGATATCAGCAACCTCGAGAACATTACCCCTACCAACACTCCCTTCCGCATCATCAAGACCCCTCTCCCTGGTGAATACGGAAGAGAAGTACTCATTCAGAACTTCTCCCACTTCTGCCGCCTCCAGGCAAATTCTCCCACCTTTGTCCTTAATCGGACCTACCTTCACCCGAGCCATCCTCCTACCCTTCACGTACTTGAAAAAGGCCTTGGGATTTTCCTTAACCCTACTAGCCAAAGCCTTTTCATGTCCCCTTCTAGCTCTCCTCAGCCCTTTCTTAAGTTCCTTCCTCGCTACCCTATATTCCTCACGGGCCCTGTCTGAACCTTGCTGCTTATACCTCACGTATGCTACCTTCTTCTCCCTAACAAGTCGTTCCACCTCTCTCGTCACCCACGGTTCCTTTACCCCGCCATTCCTTCTCTGCCTCACCGGGACATATTTATCCCTAACATCCTGCATAAGATCCCTGAATATCGACCACATCCCCATGGTACATTTTCCTTCAAAAAGGACATCCCAATTTACACTCCCAAGTTCTCTCCTTATAGCCTCGTAGTTAGCCCTTCCCCAATTGAAAAACCTCTTGTCCTCTCTGCACCTGTCCCTGTCCATGACAATTTTAAAGGTTATGGAGCAATGGTCACTGTCCCCCAAATGCTCACCCACCAATAGATCCTTCACCTGTCCCGGTTCATTTCCTAAAACTAGATCTAACATGGCATTCCCTCTAGTCGGCCTGTCAACATACTGCATCAGGAATCCCTCCTGGACACACTTAACAAATTCTGTCCCATCCAAACCTTTGGCACTAAGCAGGTTCCAGTCTATATTTGGGAAGTTGAAGTCTCCCATTATAACAACCCTGTTATTTCTGCTTCTCTCCAAACACTGCCTGCCAATCTGCTCCTCTATATCTCTACTGCTACGGGGGGGGGGGGCCTATAGAATACTCCTAGTAGAGTAACTGCTCCTTTCTTGTTCCTTAATTCCACCCGTACGGACTCTAGAGATGATCCTTCTACAACATCCATCTTTTCCACAGCCGTGACAGTGTTCCTGACCAGTATCGCCACCCCTCCACCTCTTCTCCCCCCTTCCCTATCCCTCTTAAAACATCGAAAACCAGGAATATTCAATATCCACTCCTCTCCTGACGTCAGCCACGTCTCAGTAATAGCCACGATATCATAGTCCCCCATACTTATCCAAGCCCTCAGTTCATCCCCCTTATTCCTGACACTTCTTGCATTTAAGTAAACACACTTCAGTCCATCTACCTTACTACTTTTACAGCCTGTATTCTGCTTCTCCTTCCCCAAAGCCTCTTTACCTGTTTGATCTAACTTTTCCCCATTCCCTTCTTCCTCTGACCTACTCCTCCGGTTCCCTTCCCCCTCACAAACTAGTTTAAACCCTCCTGTACCACCCTAGCAAATCTTGCCACAAGGATATTGGCCCCCTTCTGGTTCGGGTGTAACCCGTCCTCTCTGTACAGGTCCTACCTTCCCGAGAAGAGATCCCAATGATCCAGAAATCTAAAACCCTCCCTCCTGCACCAGCTTCTCAGCCACACATTTATCTGCCACCTCCTTCTATTCCTACCTTCACTATCACATGGCACTGGCAGCAATCCCAAGATTGCTACCCTTGAGGTCCTGTTCCTCAATTTTCTGCCTAGCTCCCTGAACTCACTCTCCAGGACCTCATCCCCCTTCCTACCTATGTCATTGGTGCCAACATGGACCACAACTTCTGGCTGCTCTCCCTCCCACTCAAGAATTCTGTGGACCCGATCAGTGACATCCCGGACCCTGGCACCTGGGAGGCAACATACCATCCGGGATTCATGCCCACTGCCACAGAACCTCCTGTCTGTTTCCCTGACTATCGAGTCCCCTATCACTACCGCATGTCTCTTTCCCACCCTTCCCTTCTGAGCAGCAGTACCAGTCCCAGTGCCAGAGACCTGGTAATTGCAGCTAGGCCCCTGCAGGTCATCCCCCTCAACAGCTTCCAAGGCAGAAAACTTGTTACTGAGGGGAACAGCCTCCGGGGTTCTCTGCTCTGTCTGCCTGCCTGACTTCTTCTTCCTCTTCCCTCCCCTGACAGTCACCATTCTATCTGCCTCCTGAACGTCAGATGTACCTACCCTAAGGGGGGTGACTGTCACCTGATGCACCGTGTCTACATAACTCTCTCCCTCCCTTATGCTGCGCAGTGTTTGTAGCTGCGACTCCAGCTCATCAACTCTGAGCCGAAGTTCATCCAGCCTCAAGCACTTACTGCAGATGTGGCCATCGTGGACCACAGCAAGGTCCACGAGTTCCCACATCAAACAGCTGCAGCACACCACCATGTCCTCCATCTGACTACCTTTCTTTCCCTAGTTAGTCCCACCTACAAATCTATAATGACCAAAAGGTAAACCTTGCCTTTACCTACTTACCAGCTACTTACCCTCCTTGCCCCTTCACGCCAAAGCCCCTTGAGCCAAATCCCAGAACACTCTGCTGCCACTCACTCTGCTGCCCGCTCCGACGCTGCCCGCTCTATAGGCTGTTTGCTTTTTAAGCTGCCTGCACAGTCCAGCCCCCACTCGACTACTTAAAAAACTTATTAAAAAATCTAAACCTTACACTAAAAACCCTAACAAAAACTAACCCTTACACCCAAAAACCCTAATAAAAGTGATAAACAGAGAAAACACTTAGCTGCTCCGAAGTCCTCCAAACCGAAGCCCGAGTCCTCCGAAGTTTTTTTTTCTCTCCTTTAAGCTGCCCGCGCCGCGCCTGCGCAGTCCAGCTATGTTTTTCTGATTACTATTTCCCTCCTGTTACTTTTGCAATTTTCTAATCGCTGGGGCTAGAATCTAGGGAACTTTAGAAGATCACAACCAATGCAACCACTATCTTACCAGCCACTTCTTTTAAAACCCCATGACACAGGCTGTCAGATTAGCCTTTAGTCCCAATAGTTTGCCTGGAAAATGTTCACTAGTGATAATGACTCCTACTTTCCTTTATTCCCTGATTTTCCACTATTGTTAGGATGCTTTCAGTGCTTACTGTTATGAAGACAGATACAAAATACTTGTTCAAAATCTGTTATTTCTTTATTTCTCATTATTAATTCTACAGGGTTATCCTTTAACGGATCAATGTTTACTTTAGCTTCTCTCTTTTTATATGCAGATTGTCATGATTGTCCGGGGAACTATAGACCGGCGAGTATCACGTCAGTTGTAGGGAAATTGCTGGAGAAAATTCATAGAGATAGGATATATGAGCATCTGGAATCCAATGGCTTGATTAGGGAAAGCCAGCATGGCTTTGTGCGGGTCAAGTCGTGTCTTACTAACCTGGTTGAGTTTTTTGACAGGGCGGCGAGAGAGGTTGATGAAGGTAGAGCTGTGGATGTCATCTATATGAACTTCAGTAAGGCATTTGACAAGGTTCCACATAATGGGTTAATCAAGAAAGTTTGGATGCATGTGGTCAGTGGAGAATTGGGTATGTTGATCCAGAACTGACTTGCCCATAGAAGACAGAGAATGGTGGTTGAAGGGACTTATTCAGGCTGGAGGCCTGTGAGTAGTGGTGTTCCGCAGGGATCTGTACTGGGACCTCTGATGTTTGTGATGTACATAAATGACTTGGGGATGAGTATGTTTGATGGGTGGGTTAGTAAGTTTGCAGATGATACCAAAATTGGTGGCGTTGTGAATAGTGTAGAAGACTGGCGATGGATACAGCATGATATAGATCAGTTGCAGATGTGGGCAGAGAAATGGCAGATGAAGTTTAACCCGGCTAAATGTGAGGTGTTGCACCTTGGTAGGACTAATGTCAAGAGGCAGTACACTCTTAAGGGCAAGACCCTTAATAGTGTTGAAGAGCAGAGAGACCTTGGGATGCAAGTCCATGACTCATTGAAAGTGGCTATATGGGTAGATAGGGTGGCTAAGAAGGCTTATGGAATGCTTGCATTTATTAATCGAGGTATTGAGTATAGGAGTCAAGAAGTTATGATGCATCTCTTTAGAACTCTGGTTAGGCTGCATTTATAGTATTGCATGCAATTCTGGTCACCTCACTATAAGAAGGATGTCAAGACTTTAGAGAGGGTGCAGAGGAGGTTTACTAGGATGCTGCCTGGATTAGAGGGCATGTGCTATCAGGAGAGGCTGGACAAACTTGGGCTCTTTTCTCTGGAGCGGCGGAGGCTGAGGGGTGATCTGTTGGAAGTGTATAAAATTATGAAGGGCATAGATAGGGTGAACAAGCAATATCTTTTTCCCATTATTGAGTGATCCAATACCAGAGGGCATGCATTTAAGGTGAGAGGGAGTAGGATCAGAACAGACGTGAGGGGTATGTTTTTTACTGAGAGGGTGGTGGATGCCTGGAATGCGTTGCCTTATAGGGTGGTGGAGGCAAATTTCATTGGGGAATTTTAAGAGGGGCTTGGATGGGCACATGAATGGGAGGAAAATGGAGGAATATGGGCATTCTGTAGGTAGGATGAATAGCTATGTTGGCACAACATTGTGGGCCGAAGGGCCTGTTCTGTGCTGTACCGTTCGATGTTCTATGTGTTAGTGAGACTTTGATGCATTGTGGTGTAGTTTATGGCAGGTTATTGTGGAGAGTGTGTGATCTGCAGCACATTTCCACAACATACAGCAGATTATCATAGTGCATTATCAGGAGTTAATTATAGCAGATAATGCAAAGAACTGACGAGCTCAGTGGGCTGAATCTTTCATTGTGTCTCATTCTACAGTTCCATAAAACCTTCATGGTCCATTTGGAGACCTTGGGTAGAAATCTAGTTAAGAGTGCTACACCAATGAACAATCTCTTGCCATTATTCAGAGTTTACTTTGTCAGCAAAGCCAAATGAATTATATTTAAAAAGTGAATGAAACCCAGTGCACCCCCTCCCACATATTTAAAATATCTCTGCAGACGCATCATAGAATCACACTGAGATAACTTTCAATAGTTTCACTTTATATGTAGATTTATCACATGTACAAAGCATACCATGCAACCACAAATCTACAGTACTTATTGTCCGTGATTTAAAATGCTTATACAGTGCATGTAATTCAATAATAAAAATATTTTGCAATAAGTAATTTTCAACATCTTTATTGTACATGAGAATTGACATTCACCCAGTTGAAACATAACTAATTTTTCAATGTGCAGTGAAAAAGAAGATAAGTCCATCAAGGCAGCTCATTGCCGATAGAGCTAAGAATATTTCATTAATAAAATGCAAGGTCGGACCAGAGTTACACTGAACGTGCTCTATGTAGAAAAACCTGTAGCCAAGATATGGCAGAAAACACATGATCATAAGAAATAAAATCAACAATGTCTTTTTCTGAGCTCCAAATTCCTGTTGTTTGTGTAAGGTCCTGGTGTGCTTAGCTGCTAATTTTATTATTATCCTCATCTGAATAGCAAGCAAGATACAAATTGTTGTTAGTACAACAGTAACAACAATATAGTTCACAACCTTTACAAATTCTTCAGTAATTTCACCTTGGAACTGGAAGCATTGTATTTGGTCATACTTCTTTGAAGCACCATAGAATTTGAAAAACAGCGGGAGGACGGCAAGGAATACCAGTGCCCAAATTCCCAGGCTCACAGCAGCGGCATGCCAAGGCTGGTAAGATCGCATTGACTTTTTTTCTCCAAAGAAACAGAACATCCTTATGAGAACTATAATGACATAGAACACGAAGCACAGGTACATGTGAATGTGAATCATCGCACTGACTATCCTGCAGAATACCTCACCAAATCTCCATTTATCCAGAGCATAATAGGAGATGCGGAAAGGCAGAGTTAAGATAAAGATTATGTGCACTGATATAAGATTGATGACAGCAATAGATGTCACTGACTTATTATCATTTTTAATTTTCCAGATCATGATGAAGGCACCAGCAGAACCTCCCACTAACACAACCGTATAAATCGTTATTAAAGTGTTCCGATGAGAGTTCGCAAATGGTTCACAGGCATTGGTGCTGTTGCTTTCAGAGAATGATGTATTATTCATTGCTATGTTGTCTTTTCTGCAGATCCTTCAAGAACAAGCAACTTGTTCACAACTAAAAGCAAAGAGTTCTCTGCAAGAGTAATCAGGAAGTTATTCACGGATCTCTGAAAAATGTATTGAAAAGGAACAAATAAACAATATGGTGCCAGACCTCACGGGTAATTTGTATATATGTATTGATGTAGTCGGGTGCATTAATCTTGTCAGTTCTGATATCTGAAAGAAAAAGTTTAAGGTGTAATCGCAATAAAACAATGGTACACATTAAATACTAATTATTGTATATTGGTGTCTATTACTAAAACATGCTGATAAGGGCCATGATTGCTCAAGGCGTAATGAAATATTTTGTGTGGTACTGAGAACCAACACACAAGCATTGAGAGCACACAGAAGCCCAGTGTAATTGGTAGAATGAACGGGCTTCCTCACAAACTATCCACCTGTTCACCCTCGCAGCCACCACTTGCCCATATTGGACTCATGAGCTTGAGACTCCACAAGACCGGAGTGGAAGTAAGTCATTCTCGATCATATGGAACTGCCCAAAAACAAGATATGCTAACTATTGGCCAGTGTATTAGTGCAATAACTATTAAATGACAAGGATATTTTACTCAGTGGTGTACTGACCAAGGCCAAAGAGCTTTATCCTGAGCCTATTCATACCAAATGAATGCATCATTCTATTCATTGTTTTTTTATTAAACTTTGAAGTTTTACTGGTTACTACTTTGTTTAAATTATTTTTTCTTTTACAGCTGCCAACTTTGCTCAGTTTGTTCCTCTTTTTGGCATTGATATGGATGTGGGTACCAACCTTTTATGCTGAGAGAATGAACAGCAGTCAAGGCACTATTTCCCTTCATGGTGTGATAGAGTCATGTTAACCACTAGGCACCCACAGAGTGTAGCTCTTTTAACAGTTTCTGCGGTTTGTGCAAGCTTGAGGCAGTAAGTATTTTGTTCCACTATTTAGTGCTCAGTACTTATTCTACAGACTACCTCATAGCAGTCCAAGATGGCCACATCTGCAGTAAGTGCTTGAGGCTGGACGAACTTCGGCTCAGAGTTGATGAGCTGGAATCGCAGCTACAAACACTGCGCAGCATAAGGGAGGGAGAGAGTTATGTAGACACGGTGCATCAGGTGACAGTCACCCCCCCTTAGGGTAGGTACATCTGAGGTTCAGGAGGCAGATAGAATGGTGACGGTCAGGGGAGGGAAGAGGAAGAAGAAGTCAGGCAGGCAGACAGGACAGAGAGCCCCGGAGGCTGTTCCCCTCAGTAACAAGTTTTCTGCCTTGGAAGCTGTTGAGGGGGATGACCTGCAGGGGCCTAGCTGCAGTAACCAGGCCTCTGGCACTGGGACTGGTACTGCTGCTCAGAAGGGAAGGGTGGGAAAGAGACATGCGGTAGTGATAGGGGACTCGATAGTCAGGGAAACAGACAGGAGGTTCTGTGGCAGTGAGCATGAATCCCGGATGGTATGTTGCCTCCCAGGTGCCAGGGTCCGGGATGTCACTGATCGGGTCCACAAAATTCTTGAGTGGGAGGGAGAGCAGCCAGAAGTTTTTGTCCATGTTGGCACCAATGACATAGGTAGGAAGGGGGATGAGGTCCTGAAGAGTGAGTTCAGGGAGCTAGGCAGAAAATTGAGGAACAGGACCTCAGGGTAGCAATCTCGGGATTGCTGCCAGTGCCATGTGATAGTGAAGGTAGGAATAGAAGGAGGTGGCAGATAAATGTGTGGCTGAGAAGTTGGTGCAGGAGGGAGGGTTTTAGATTTCTGGATCATTGGGATCTCTTCTCGGGAAGGTGGGACCTGTACAGAGAGGACGGGTTACACCCGAACCAGAAGGGGGCCAATATCCTTGTGGCGAGATTTGCTAAGGTGGTACAGGAGGGTTTAAACTAGTTTGTGAGGGGGAAGGGAACCGGAGGAGTAGGTCAGAGGAAGAAGGGAATGGGGAAAAGTTAGATCAAACAGGCAGAGAGGCTTTGGGGAAGGAGAAGCAGAATACAGGCTGTAAAAGTAGTAAGGTAGATGGACTGAAGTGTGTTTACTTAAATGCAAGAAGTGTCAGGAATAAGGGGGATGAACTGAGGGCTTGGATAAGTATGGGGGACTATGATATCGTGGCTATTACTGAGACGTGGCTGACGTCAGGAGAGGAGTGGATATTGAATATTCCTGGTTTTCGATGTTTTAAGAGGGATAGGGAAGGGGGGAGAAGAGGAGGAGGGGTGGCGATACTGGTCAGGGACACTGTTACGGCTGTGGAAAAGATGGATGTTGTAGAAGGATCATCTCTAGAGTCCGTATGGGTGGAGTTAAGGAACAAGAAAGGAGCAGTTACTCTACTAGGAGTATACTATAGGCCGCCCCCCCCCCCGTAGCAGTAGAGATATGGAGGAGCAGATTGGCAGGCAGTGTTTGGAGAGAAGCAGAAATAACAGGGTTGTTATAATGGGAGACTTCAACTTCCCAAATATAGACTGGAACCTGCTTAGTGCCAAAGGTTTAGATGGGACAGAATTTGTTAAGTGTGTCCAGGAGGGATTCCTGACGCAGTATGTTGACGGGCCGACTAGAGGGAATGCCATGTTAGATCTAGTTTTAGGAAATGAACCGGGACAGGTGAAGGATCTATTGGTGGGTGAGCATTTGGGGGACAGTGACCATTGCTCCATAACCTTTAAAATTGTCATGGACAGGGACAGGTGCAGAGAGGACAAGAGGTTTTTCAATTGGGGAAGGGCGAACTATGAGGCTATAAGCAGAGAACTTGGGAGTGTAAATTGGGATGTCCTTTTTGAAGGAAAATGTACCATGGGGATGTGGTCGATATTCAGGGATCTTATGCAGGATGTTAGGGATAAATATGTCCCGGTGAGGCAGAGAAGGAATGGCGGGGTGAAGGAACCGTGGGTGACGAGAGAGGTGGAACGACTTGTTAGGGAGAAGAAGGTAACATACGTGAGGTATAAGCAGCAAGGTTCAGACAGGGCCCGTGAGGAATATAAGGTAGCGAGGAAGGAACTTAAGAAAGGGCTGAGGAGAGCTAGAAGGGGACATGAAAAGGCTTTGGCTAGTAGGGTTAAGGAAAATCCCAAGGCCTTTTTCAAGTACGTGAAGGGTAGGAGGATGGCTCGGGTGAAGGTAGGTCCGATTAAGGACAAAGGTGGGAGAATTTGCCTGGAGGCGGCAGAAGAAGGAGAAGTTCTGAATGAGTACTTCTCTTCGGTATTCACCAGGGATAGGGGTCTTGATGATGCGGAAGGGAGTGCTGGTAGGGGTAATGTTCTCGAGGTTGTTGATATCAAGAGAGAGGATGTGTTGAAGTTGTTAAATAATATTAAGACAGATAAATCTCCGGGGCCTGACGGGATTTTCCCCAGGCTGCTTCGAGAGGCTAGGGAGGAGATTGCTGAACCACTGGTAAGGATCTTTGAGTCCTCGTTGTCTACGGGGGTGGTGCCAGAGGATTGGAGGATTGTGAATGTGGTCCCCTTGTTCAAAAAAGGTAATAGGGATAGGCCAGGGAATTATAGACCAGTGAGTCTCACGTCTGTGGTGGGTAAGCTGTTAGAAAGGATTCTAAGGGATAGGATTTATGAATACCTAGAGAATCATGGACTGATTAGGGACAGCCAGCATGGCTTTGTGAAGGGAAGATCTTGCCTCACAAGCCTGATAGAGTTCTTTGAGGAGGTGACCAGGAAGATTGATGAGGGCAGTGTGGTGGATGTGGTTTACATGGATTTTAGTAAGGCATTTGATAAGGTTCCTCATGGTAGGCTTCTTCAGAAGGTCAGAGGCCAAGGGATCCAAGGAAGCTTGGCTGTGTGGATTAGGAATTGGCTTGCATGTAGAAAGCAGAGGGTTGTGGTGGAAGGAGTGCCCTCGGATTGGAAGGCAGTGACTAGTGGTGTCCCACAGGGATCGGTTCTGGGACCTCTACTTTTTGTGATATTTATAGATGACTTAGATGAGGGGGTGGAGGGCTGGGTTAGTAAGTTTGCGGACGACACTAAGATAGGCGGTGTTGTGGATAGTGTGGAGGGCTGTTGGAGCTTATAGAGGGATATTGATAGGATGCAGAGCTGGGCTGACAAGTGGCAGATGAAGTTCAATCCGGAGAAGTGTGAGGTGGTACACTTTGGAAGGACAAACTCCAGGACAGAGTACAGGGTAAACGGCAAGGTACTTGGCAGTGTGGAGGAGCAGAGGGATCTGGGAGTTCATATCCACAGTTCGTTGAAAGTTGCCTCACAGGTGAAAAGAGCAGTTAAGAAGGCCAATGGGATGTTAGCTTTCATAAATCGCGGGATTGAGTTTAAGAGCCACGAGGTGATGATGCAGCTTTACAAAACTCTAGTTAGGCCACACTTAGAGTACTGTGTTCAGTTCTGGTCGTCTCATTATAGGAAGGATGTGGAGGGATTGGAGAGGGTGCAGAGGAGATTTACCAGGATGCTGCCTGGATTGGAGGATATTGAATAAGAGGAGAGGCTTAAGGTGCTAGGGCTTTATTCACTGGAAAGGAGGAGGATGAGAGGAGACATGATAGAGGTATATAAAATATTGAGAGGAATAGATAGAGTAGACAGTCAGCGCCTCCTTCCCAGGGCACCAATGCTCAAGATGAGAGGTCATGGCTTTAAGGTTATGGGTGGGAGGTTCAGGGGAGATGTCAGAGGGAGGTTTTTCACCCAAAGAGTGGTTGGTGCATGGAATGCACTGCCTGGGGTGGTGGTGGAGCCAGATACATTGAAAAGGTTCAAGAGCTTGTTGGATAGGCATATGGAGGAACGTGAGATAGAGGGATATGCGGGATGAAGGGGTTAGGTAGTGTGAGGGTGGTCTGATGGACGGCACGACACGGTGGGCCGAAGGGCCTGTTTTGTGCTGTATGGTTCTATCGTTCTATGGTTCTATGATGTTCAACAGAACACAACAAAAATACATTCTGCCAACTTATAACTTCATGGATAAATATAGATATAAATAAATAACTGACAGTAAGGAAAGAGGTGTGTGGGCAGCACTGGAGTACACAATCAGAGACAACAGGGAAGAATTAGGAGAGATGTGAATAAAAGAATTGGGAAGGCAAAGAGGAACTTTAAAATTATCAAGGAATACATGACAAAACAGGTTGGGATGGTCCTACCACTTAAGGAATAGAAAGGATAATAACAGAAATATTAAATCATCAATCTGTTGTATTTGCTGAGGAGACAGAAGATAGACATGATATCAAATGATGAGATGAGTAATGAGGTGAGTTCATTTAATATAGAAAAAGGGGATATATTAAACAAACCAATACAATTCAAAGAGGATAAAACTGCTAGTGTAGATCAGGTGCATTCATGCATTTTAAAAGAATCTAGGGAAGAGATAGCAGAACCATTACTAGACATTTTTAATAAATTCATTAAAAGCTGTGTAGTTCCAGATGATGAATGATAGATAATGTATTATTTATGTTTAAGGGAAAAAAAGCACAGCCAAGGAATCAGGGACCTTGGCTTAACATCAGTGTTGAGAAAAAGTAGAAGAATTCTTACTGAAGGAGAGGGTAGAAGAACATCTAAAAACATAAAAGTAAAAGAAGGAATCGTCATCATAGATTTCAAAAGGGAAAATCTTGCTTAACCAACCTGTGGCTTTTTTAAAGAGGTGCCAGAGAAATCAGGCAATAGTAGTGCAATAGATGTAATTTATCTACATTTTCAAAAAGCTTTCAATGAACTATCCCATCAAAGGCTAATGAATAAGGTCAGGGAATGAAGAATCAATGGACAAATAACAGAATAGATTGCTACCTGACTTCAAGAAATAAAGCAGAGAGTGGCAAGAATGGGTAGCTACTAATACTGGAAAAAGATGGAGGGTAACGTCTTACAAGGATGAGTCCTGCTCTTCATAATTTACACTAATGTTCTAGACTTTGGAATCAATTGCTAATGATACCAAATATCAAATTTATGTCAGAGATGGGTAGGTTAGTCTGTGTTGAGGGGGGGCTACAACAAATTACATGAAGACATAATAGATTCAGAATTAGCAAATAATTGGCACCTTTAAAAAGATTCCACCACCAGATACATCCTTCCCCTTTCAGTATTTTGCAGGGACTGTTCCCTCCATGACCCTGCCCTTTCCCTTGCAAAAGCACATTAGGCAAAACTTGTCCTTTCACCTCTTCCCTTCCCACCATCCAGGCACCCAAATGGTCTTTCCAGGTGAAGCAGGGATTCACTACACTCCTTCCAGTCTAGTGTACTGCATTTGGTGTTCTCAGTGTAGTCTCCTCTACAATGGAAAAATGAAAGGCAGATTGAATTATCACTTTGTGAACACCTGCATTTAGTCTGCAGGGGTGACCCTGAGCTTCCCATTGTCTGTCACTTTAATTTTCCATCCTGTTCCCACTCTGACTCATAGATCTGTGGTCTCCTGTGCTGTTACAATAAGTCCCAATGCAAGCTTGAGGAACAGAACTTTATCTTTTGTCTGGGCACATTGCAGCCTTCTAGACATACTGAATTCTATATCGTCAAGTGACGATTTCTGTATCAATCATCCATATCTGATATTGGCTCAGTTTGTTTGTTTCTATTTCCTTTTATTTCCCTCTGGGAGGGGAGGACATGCCCAGTATGACCTGCCAGGCATATCTTTCTGCTTTGCATTTCACAACTCCATAGTGTAGCGGTTGGCGTTACGCTATTACAGCACCAGCGACCCGGGTTCAATTCCTGCCGCTGTCTGTAAGGAGTTTGTACATTCTCCCTGTG
This sequence comes from Pristis pectinata, assembly GCF_009764475.1. Lineage (NCBI taxonomy): Eukaryota > Metazoa > Chordata > Chondrichthyes > Rhinopristiformes > Pristidae > Pristis > Pristis pectinata. The sequence continues at coordinate 102,195,016 of NC_067413.1, forward strand.
ACTGCATGGGTTTCTTCCCGGTGCTGCAGTTTCCTCCCACATTCCAAAGACGTACAGGTTAGGAGCTGTGGGCATGCTATGTTGGCGCTGGAGGCATGGTGACACTTGCAGGCTGCCCACAGAAGACTCTACGCAAAAGATGCATTTCACTGTGTGTTTCGATGTACGCGACTAATAAAGATATCTTATCTACATTCATCATCTACAGAAGGGGACATGAAAAGGCTTTGGCGAATTGGGTTAAGGAGAATCCCAAGGCTTTTTACTCGTACATGAAGGGCAGAAGGGTGGCTAGAGTAAAGGTAGGTCTGATTAAAGACAAAGGTGGGAAGATGTGCCTGGAAGCTGTGGAAGTGGGTGAAGTTCTCAATGAATACTTCTCTTCAGTATTCACCAAGGAGAGGGGTCTTAATGACGCTGAGGGCAGTGTTGGTAAGGGTAATGTTTTAGAGTATGTAAGTATCTAGAGAGAGGATGTGTTTGAGCTGTTAGAGAATATTAGGACAGATAAGTCCCCGGGGCCTGACGGAATATTCCCCAGCTTACAGCTTATCCCCATGGTAAGATAAGGTAAAATAAGCTATATTTATTAGTCACATGTACATCGAAACACATCATGAAATGCATCTTTTGCATAGAGTGTTCTGGGGGCAGCCCGCAAATGTTGCCACGCTTCCGGCACCAACATAGCATGCCCACAACTTCCTAACCCATATGTCTTTGGAATGTGGGAGGAAACCGGAGCACCCTGGTTTTATACTATTTGAGACATCCCACCTCATCCACTCTCCCTGAAACTTAACAAGCTTCTTTAGTGTCCTTCCTAGTTCAGACTCTGTTTCACTTCCTACAGATGTGGCCTGACCTACTTAGTATTTCTAGCAGTTTATATTTTTTAATTCACATGTCCAACTGAAAGTGGGCCTTCAAGGACACATCCCGGTGTGGTGAGGGTTTCTGCCTATTCAGGCAGTGAGTTCTGGACCCCTATCGTCTCTGGATGAAAAGTATTTTTCTCATCTCCCTTCTAATCTTCCTACCAATTACATTAAGTCTGTACCTGCAGGCTTTTAACTTGTTCACTAATACTGCCCGTTCCAACCTAGCTCTTTATAATTAGCGCGCAGTAAAGCAGACAGGAAGGACAGGCAGGTGATGGGGCAAATTTGCAACCAGTGGGATGAGTTGCAGTGCAATAGAGTTGCAGTGCAATCAAAGCAAAACGTACCAAATACTGGACTTAAAGTATTATACTTAAATGCATGCAGCATAAGAAATAAGGTGGATGATCTTGAAATACAGCTACAGATTGGCAGGTATGATGTTGTGGCCATCACTGAGACGTGGCTAAAGGATGGGTGTCTTTGGGAGCTGAACATCCGAGGATACACGGTGTATCAGAAGGATAGGCAGGTGGGGAGGGGGGTGGCGTGGCTTTGCTGGTAAGAAATAATATTAAATCATTAGAAAGAGGTGACATAGGATCGGAAGGTGTAGTACCTTTATGGGTTGAGTTAAGAAATCACAAGGGTAAAATGACCCTGATGGCAGTGATATACAGGCCTCCAAACAGCTGCCGTGATGTGGACTCCAAATTACAACAGGAAATAGAAAAAGCTTGTCAGAAGGGCAATGTCATAATCATGGGGGATTTTAACATGCGATGAATCAGGTTGGTACTGGATCTCAAGAGAGAGAATTTGTAGAATGTCTATGAGATGGCTTTTTAGAACAGCTTGTTGTTGAGCCCACCAGGGGATCAGCTGTACTGGATTGGGTATTGTGTAATGAACCAGAGGTGATTAGAGAGCTTAAGGTGAAGGAACCCTTAGGAGGCAGTGATCACAACATGATTGAATTCACTTCGAAATTTGAGAAAGAGAAGCCGAAATCCGATGTGTCGGTATTTCAGTGGTTCTGAGGTTCTGGAACCTCTACTTTTTGTGATATTTATTAATGACTTAGATGAGGGGGTGGAAGGCTGGGTTAGCAAGTTTGCAGATGACACAAAGATCGGTGGTGTTGTGGATAGTGTGGAGGGCTGTCGAAGCTTGCAGAGGGATATTGATAGGATCCAGAGCTGGGCTGACAAGTGGCAGATGGAGTTCAATCCAGAGAAGTGTGAGGTCGTGCACTTTGGAAGGACAAACTCCAAGGTGGAGTACAAGGTAAATGGCAGGATTCTGGGCAGTGTAGAGGAGCAGAGGGATCTGGGGCTTCATATCCACAGATCACTGAAAGTTGCCTCACAGGTGGATAGGGTAGTTAAGAAAGCTTATGGGATGTTAGCTTTCATAAGTCGGGGGATCGAGTTTAAGAGCCGCGAAGTAATGATGCAGCTTTACAAAACTCTGGTTAGGCCACACTTGGAGTACTGTGTCCAGTTCTGGTCGCCTCATTATAGGAAGGATGTGGAGGCATTGGAAAGGGTGCAGAGGAGATTTACCAGGATGCTGCCTGGATTAGAGAGTATAGATTATGAGGAGAGACTAAAGGAGCTAGGGCTGTTCTCATTGGAGAGAGGGAGGATGAGGGGAGACATGATAGAGGTGTACAAGATATTGAGAGGAATAGATAGAGTGGACAGCCAGCGCCTCTTTCCCAGGGCACCAATGCTCAAAACAAGGGGACATGGCTTTAAGGTATTGGGTGGGAAGTTCAAGGGAGATGTCAGAGGGAGGTTTTTCACCCAGAGGGCGGTTGGTGCATGGAATGCGCTGCCTGGGGTGGTGGTGGAGGCTGATACATTGGACAAGTTCAAGAGATTGTTAGATAAGCATATGGAGGAATTCAAGTTAGAGGGATATGTGGGAGGAAGGAGTTAGATAGTCATAGGTGTGGTTTGAAGGGCGGCACAACATGGTGGGCCGAAGGGCCTGTGTTGAGCTGTATTGTTCTATGGTTCTATGGTTCTATGGTAAAGGAAATTACAGTGGCATGAGAGAGGAACTAGCCAAAGTTGACTGGAAAGGGACACTAGCGGGAAGGACAGCAGAGCAGGAATGGCTGGAGTTTCTGCAAAAAGTGAGGAAAGTGCAAGACAGATATATTCCAAAAAAGAAGAAATTTTCGAATGGAAAAAGGACACAACCGTGGCTGACAAGAGAAGCCAAAGCCAAAGTAAAAGCAAAGGAGAGGCATACAAGGAAGCAAAAATTAGTGGGAAGATTGGCAAGCTTTTAAAAACTTACAAAGGGCAACGAAGAAGGTCATTAGGAAGGAAAAGATGAACTATGAAAGGAAGCTAGCAAATAATATCAAAGAGGATACTAAAAGCTTTTTCAAGTATATAAAGAGTAAAAGACGGTTGAGAGTAGATATAGGACCGACAGAAAACGACACTGGAGAAATTGTAATGGGGGCAAGGAGATGGCAGAGGAACTGAATGAGTATTCTGCATCAGTCTTCACTGAGGAAGACATCAGCAGTATACCAGACACTCAAGGGTGTCAGGGAAGAGAAGTGTGTGCAGTCACAATTACAACAGAGAAGGTACTCAGCAAGCTGAATGGTCTAAGGGTAGATAAATATCCCATACCAGATGGAATGCGCCCTCGTGTCCTGATGAAGTAGCTGTAGAGATTGTGGAGGCTTTAGTAATGATCTTTCAAGAATCAATAGATTCTGGCATGGTTCTGGAGGACTGGAAAATTGCAAATGTCACTCCGCTATTTAAGAAGGGTACGACGCAGCAAAAAGGAAATTATAGACCTGTTAGCCTGACATCGGTGGTTGGGAGGTCGTTGGAGTCGGTTGTCAAGGATGAGGTTATGGAGTACCTGTAGGCACATGACAAGATAGGCCGAACTCAGCATGGTTTCCTTAAAGGAAAATCCTGCCTGACAAACCTATTGCAATTTTTTGAGGAAATTACAAGCAGGCTAGACAAAGGAGATGCAGTGGAAGTTGTGTATTTGGATTTTCAGAAGGCCTTTGACAAGGTGCCACACATGAGGCTGCTAAACAAGATAAGAGCCCATGGAATTACAGGAAAGTTATGAGCATGGATAGAGCATTGGCTGATTGGCAGGAAACAGAGAGTGGGAATAAAGGGATCCCATTCTGGTTGCTACCGGTTACCAGTGGTGTTCCACAGGGGTCCGTGTTGGGGCCGCTTCTTTTTATGTTGTATATCAACGATTTGGATTATGGAATAACTGGCTTTGTGGCTAAGTTTGTCGATGATACAAAGGTAGGTGGAGGGGCGGGTAGTGTTGAGGAAATGGAGAGTCTGCAGAGAGACTTGGATAGAATGGGAGAATGGGCAAAGAAGTGGCAAATGAAATACAATGTTGGAAAGTGTATGGTCATGCACTTTGGTAGAAGAAATAAACGGGCAGACTATTATTTAAATGGGGAGAAAATTCAAAATTCAGAGATGCAGACTTGGGAGTCCTTGTGCAGGATACCCTAAAAGTTAACCTCCAGGTTGAGTCGGTGGTGAAGAAGGAGAATGCAATGTTGGCATTTATTTCTAGAGGAATAGAATATAAGAGCAGGGATGTGATGTTGTGGCTCTATAAAGCATTGGTAAGACCTCACTTGGAGTACTGTGTGCAGTTTTGGGCTCCTTATTTAAGAAAGGATGTGCTGATGTTGGAGAGGGTTCAGAGAAGATTCACTAGAATGATTCCAGGAATGAGAGGGTTAACATATGAGGAACGCTTGATGGCTCTTGGGCTGTACTCCTTGGAGTTCAGAAGAATGAGGGGGGACCTCATAGAAACATTTCAAATGTTAAAAGGCCTGGACAGAGTAGATGTGGCAAAGTTGTTTCCCATGGTAGGGAGTCTAGTACAAGAGGGCACAACTTCAGGATTGAAGGGCGCCCATTCAGAACAGAGATGCGGAGAAATTTCTTTAGCCATTGAGTGGTAAGTCTATGAAATTTGTTTCCATGGGCGGCTGTGGAGGGAAAGTCATTGGGTGTATTTAAGGCAGAGATTGATAGGTATTTGAGTAGCCAGGGCATCAAAGGTTATGGTGAGAAGGCGGGGGAGTGAGGCTAAATGGGAGAATGGATCAGCTCATGATTGAATGGCGGAGCAGACTCGATGGCTGAATGGCCGACTTCTGTTCCTTTGTCTTATGGTCTAATTACCCTGAACTTCTTGAACATCCTTCACATTGCTCTGAGGCTGATTTACCATCAAGTGGCTGGTCCGGTCCACTTTTGCTAAATCACATTTATCATTCCTTCTCATAGTGTTATTGTTTCTTGAACCAATATTGTCACACCACTCCCCTCCCCTTTATTTCCCTCTCAATCTTGTCTGAAAGCCTTGCAGCCAGGAACATTGAGCTGCCATTCCACCACCTATTTAAGCCAGGTGTCCCTGATAGCCATAACGTCAAACTGCTACTATCAGTGCCTTTAATTCATTCACTTTCCTCAGTATGCCAACAGTTCTGATGGTCCTTTCTATTCACATAAATGGTAACAAAGACTTGGGAGGATAAAAACATGTGAGCATGATGCAGTGGTGCATGCTAAAGTGGCATTTGGATGAAAAGAATGTGACAGTGGTAGGGGCCAGACTACTTGGATGGATAAATATTATTTTTTACAGCCACACCCAGGAGACTAAGAAGTTTTGCTGCTTAAGAGTATCTTGGGGTGCAGAAGAACTTGGAGAAGGAGAGACGAGGAAAGTGGATTCTATTTTTGTGGTCTACATATGAACCAACAACAGAAGTTAAATTATGAGTGAGATTCAGCTAATGCAGTTTGAGGAGCTGGGGTCAAAACTAGAAAGCAGAACGATAATATTTGGGCTACTAACTGAGCCACATGCACACTGGATGTTTAAATATGTGGCTGAGAGAAAGCACGGGAAGCAGGAATTCCAATCCTTTGGTCATTGGGGAAATAGAAAGCTATTCTGTTGGGACAATCTCCACTTCATCTGGGTTATTTTATACAACCTTCACAAGCAGTGTGAGGAATTCCCACAAAACAATCAATTATCAGAATCAGGTAACTAAGTCTTTAGATCAGTCCTTAAACTAATGAGGACAGCTTCAGGTAAGGTTGAGTTTATACATGTAAGAGAAAAGCTAACATTGCAGATCTGACTAACAATTTGGGTAAAAAAAACAAAGGGATAGAATTTACTTAAACCTAAAAAAAGTAGTGCCGTGCGCTTGAAAAATCAAGTTAACCTCAGAAGAGAAGTTTCTGGATACCTTGCCACCATACAGAAAATTAATTCCTTTTTATTGTGTGATTTTATTTTCCTGGCACTTTTTAGCATAAAACTCCCCTAAATCTTCAAGTTCACCAATCTGAAAATAAGGGTTTTTATTTAATGACTGAACAATCAGCTTTTACTAACCCTGTTTCCCTGAAACCAATGCTTAAAGGGCCCACACTCAAATTGCATTCTTTACAAGTCCCATTTTAACCATCCTGATTTGAACATATATCACTAATCCTATATTGTTTCTCTGTTCTATAACATTCTCCAGGGCCCTGCCATTTGCTGTGTACATCCTGCTCTGGTTTAGCTTCCCAAAATGAATCCTAGAACTCCTGCCATAATAGAAATATGGGAATAACAAATAAATGCAATAACTTAAAAAAATAACAGAACAGAGGAAATTAAAATGTATTTTCTTTGTTCTCTTTGATTCTCTTTCCCTCACCATCTGAATTGAACCTTACATTGAACACATTGACTTACCTGGAGATTTGCGATCAAAGCTGAAAAGTTGAACCTTGTGCTAGCCCGCTGACAGCAGGTCTCCAAGTGAAAAAAATCAAAATGTCACCAGCTAAAAGAGGAACTTCCTTTTTTTGTTGCAGTCAAGACCAGAGGAAATAAGCATTCTAAATATATGCATTGGGTTTAACACAAGCCGAAATACTAATTTGGACAGGTTAAAATAGTTGTATTAAAAACAACTTGGTAATTCTCACATTTTAACTGATAATATACAGAAATATAATGCACACCAAAATCAAAAATACTGTAGCTGATTCTCCTGTGGGCGAAGAAATGCACACAGAACCTTGCTGCTTTTTCTAATGCTCAGAGACTGTTATGAAACCAACACAGGTAAAGTCTTCTTCCTGGTTGTGCCACTGTGGCTTCCATTAGATCTGAGAGTTATTTTGGGGTTCTTAAGTCAACATAACACTATAAATTTTCCTGGTGCCTCTTTCCAATTATTCTTTGTTGATGGTTGAATTTGGCATCTTAATCAACATACAGTATTTTGCCTTTCTGTTTCAGTCTGCAATATGACTTCACTTGTTCCACCCAGCACACCCTAGACAAAAGGTTTCACACATGTTCCTCTAGAGTCCACTGTATAGCAAATAGGATCATGAATTGGGGCTGAATTTTACTTGCTTGCCGAGGTTTTTACAGTGGATTGTTTTCAGCATAACAGTACAATTAACTCTTAACTACCTAAGTGCCCTAAGTAATGGCCCAGCATTAGAACAAAATACTTAAGAAATATGAGCAGGAGTAGGTCATCCAGCCCTTCATGCTTGCGCTGCTATTCATCATGATCATGTCTGATCTAATATCTCAGCACTATTTTACCAACAATGTCACCATGTAGGTGACACGGTTAGTATGACACCAAAATTGGTGGTAGTGTGGACAGTAAAGAAGGTTGTCTAAGATTACAACAGGATCTGGATCAACTGGGAAAGTGGGCAAAGGAATGGCAGATGGAATTTAACTCAGCTGGATGACCTTCGGCTCCTATGGGATACCGAGGAGCACATAGACAAGAGCTACAGGGAGGCAGTCACTCCTAAGCCGCAGGAGGCAGGTAGCTGGGTGACTGTCAGGAGAAGGACGGAGAATAGGCAGGTAGTGCAGAGTTACCCCTGTGGTCGTTCCCTTCAATAACAGGTATTCCGCTTTGGATACCATTGGCAGGGGGGAAGCCGCAGTGACCAGGTCTTTGACACTGAGCCTGGTCGTGTGGTGCAGAAGCGAAGCGGGGAGAAGAGGAGAGCGGTAGTAACAGGGGATTCCATAGTAAAGGAGGCAGACAGGAGATTCTGTGGATGTGAAAGAGACTCCCAAATGGTATGTTGCCTCCTGGGTGCCAGAGTCAGAGATGTCTTGAATCGGGTCCACAGCATTCGGAAAGGGGAGGATAAACAGCCAGAGGTCGTGGTACCTATTGGTACCAATGACAGAGGTAGGAAAAGAGATGAGGTCCTGAAGAGGGAATATAGGGAGCTAGGTAGGAAGCTGAAAAGCAGGACCTCAAGGGTATTAATCTCTGGATTGCTGCTTGTGCCACGCGCCAGTGAAGGTAAGAATAGCTTGATTTGGCAGATGAATGCATGGCTGAGGAGTTGGTGCAGGGGGAAGGGTTTCAGACTTGTTGATCATTAGGATCTCTTCTGGGGAAAAGGGATGGGTTACACCTGAACTTGAGGGGGACCAATATTCTTGCTGGCAGTTTTGCTGGAACTGTTGGGGAGGGTTTAACCTAGTTTGGCAAGGGGATGGGAACCAGAGTGATAGGTAAAAGGTTGGTGCATTTAGTGTACAAGTAGATGCAGAGTGTAGAAAGATTGTAAGGAAGGATAGGCAGTTGAAAGGGCAAAACTGCAGTCAGTTGGATGGGCTGAAATGTGTCTACCTTAATGCGAGAAGTATCAGAAAAAAGGGTGATGAACTTAGAGCATGGGTAAATACATGGAACTATGATGTGATGGTCATTACAGAGACTTGGCTGTCACAAGGGCAGGAATGGCTGTTTAGGGAGTACTTGCATGGGGTTCTGGATAGGTTTGTCTTGTTGAGGCAGGGTAAGGATGGTAGAGTGAAGGAACTTTGGTTGACAAGGGACATAGAATATCTTGACAAGAGGAAGAAAGAAGCTTACCTAAGGTTTAGAAAGCAAGGATCAGACAGGGCTCTGAAGAGTTACAAGGTAGCCAGGAGGGAGCTTACGAATGGACCTAGGAGGGCTAGAAAGGAGCATGAGAAGGTCTTGGTGAGTAGAATTAAGAAAGATCCCAAGGTGTTCTACACATATGTGAAAAACAGGAGGATGACTCGAGTGAGGGTAGGACCAATCAGGGATAAAAAAGGAAACATGTGCCTAGAGTCAGAAGAGGTAGGGGAGGTCCTTAATGAATACATTGCTTCAGTATTTACCCGAGAGAGAGATGGTGTACGACAGGCTGATACACTAGGCCATGTTGACGTGAGGAAAGAGTATGTGCTGGAACTATTGCAAACATTAGGATAGATTGCAATACATTGCAATCACATTGCAAACACTGGGGCCGGACAGGATATATCCAAGGTTATTACGGGAAGCTAGGGAAGAGATTGCTGCACCTTTGGTGATGATCTTTGTGTCCTCACTGGCCACAGGAGTAGTGCCAGATGATTGGAGGGTAGCAGATGTTGTGTCTTTGTTTAAGAAAGCGAGTGGAGATAACCCAGGGAATTACAGATCAGTGAGTCTTACTTCAGTGGTGGGCAAATTACTGGAGAAGATTCTTAGAGACAGGATTTATGGGCATTTGGAGAAGCATAGGCTGATTAGGGACAGTCAATATGGCTTTGTGTGGGGCAGGTCATGCCTCACGAGCCTGATTGAATTCTTTGAGGATCTTACAAAGCTCATTGATGAAGGTAGAGCAGTGGATGTGGTGTACCATGGATTTTAGTAAGGCGTTTGATAGGGTTCCTTATGGAAGGCTCATTCAGAAAGTCACAAGGCATGGGATCCAAGGCAACTTGTCTGTGTGGATTCAGAATTGGTTCACCCATAGAATACAGAGGGTGGTGGTAGATGAAGCGCATTCTGCCTGGAGGTCGGTGACCAGTGGTGTTCCACAGGGACCTGTTCTGCGATCCCTGTTCTTTGTGATTTTTATAAATTACTTGGATGAGGATGTGGAAGGGTGGGTTAGTAAGTTTTCTGATGACATGGTTCGTGGTGTTATGGATAGTGCAGAAGTTTGCTGTAGATTACAACAGGACATTGATATGATGCAGAGCTGGGCTGAGAAGTGGCAGATGGAGTTCAACCAGGAGGACTGTGAAGTGATACACTTTAGAAGATCAAATTTGAAGGCAGAATACAAGGTTAACGACAGGACTATTAGCAGTGTGGAGGAACAGAGGGATCTTGGGGTCCATGTCCATAGATCCCTCAAAGTTGCCGCGCAGGTCGATAGGGTTGTTAAGAAGGTGTATGGTGTGTCTTAGTCAGTCGGGGTATTGAGTTCAAGAGCTGTGAGGTGATGTTGCAGCTCTATAGAACTCTGGTTAGACTACACTTGGAGAAATAGATCGAGTAGACAGTCAGAGACGTTTTCCCAGGGTGACAATGGCTAACATGAGGGGACATAATTTTAACGTGGTTGGAGAAGGATATAAGGGGGATGTCAGAGCTATGTTTTTCATATAGAGTGTTGGGTGCGTGGAACTCACTGCCGGCAGAGGTTGTCAGGGCAAATACATTATGGACTATTAAGAGACTCTTTAGGTAGACACATGAATGATAGAGAAATGGAGAACTATGTGGGAGGGAATGGTTAGATAGTGTCACAAACCAGCAACAAAAGAAACACACTGAGCATGATTCAGTGTTAAAAACTATTTTATTAATCACTACTTATGATAATACGTAAAATAAAAGCAAAAATGTTAGTATGTTAGAATTCAAAAATGTTAAACCTCGAACGTTAACCCCAAAACTAAACTCTTCGTGTGTGTGTGTGACAAAGTCCAAAACTCCCAGTTCTGGAATGGTTCTTAAAGTTCAGTTCCACAAGCCATAAGGTGAAACATGAGCAAGGGCTTCTTCAACAACCACCGTTGTCTGAAGATAAGATGTAGATGTAGAAAAACATAGAGAGAGTACATACGAAATCCAAATGTTCCACGATGGAACCCAAACGACACTTCAGTGTTTACTCGGTAGTGACTTCCTCACCCCGAAAAGCATCCGAATCGTGGTCGTCCACATACAAATACCTGTTTCCTTCTACAGGTCAGCAACAAAGTGAACTCCACCGGATTACTTCCAACTTCCATACATGGATTTCAGTGGCAAACACAGTTATTGTTTCTCATCCATCGAAAGAGAAAACAAGCAGGCTGGTGTCTCTCTCCCTTCTCTCTCTCTCTCCTTCTTCTTCTTCTTCTTCAACAACGTCATTACGTCCTTTATCTTCTATTGACGTAAGCACACCCCACACACACATACACACACACTCTCTATCTTAAAGGGACTTTCACTGAGTCCATAACACCTCCCACCTAAAAAAAATTTTTCCTAAGAAAAATTTAACCGCGCATACAGTTAGTAATGTTAATAATTATCATGCTACACAACTACAGACTATCAGATTAGTACAGATACATGTTTCCCATTTAACATCGGGAAAGACAATCAGCAATCACATTATCTTTGCCTTTAATGTGAGTTATCATGAGATCAAACTCTTGCAAAATTAAACTCCAGTTTAACAGCCTTCTGTTCTTGTTTTTGACTCGGCTCAGAAACACCAATGGGTTATGATCTGTATACACAGTCAATGGTTTCTGAGCGGTGCAAACATATACACTGAAATGTTGCAAGGCTAAAACAAGCGACAGTAATTCTTTCTCTATGGTGGAATAATTCTTTTGATGCTCATTAAATTTCTTTGAAAAGTAAGCTACAGGATGGTCAATATCATCAAGGTCACCCTTCTGCAACAACACAGCTCCTGCAGCTTCATCACTGGCATCTACTGCTAATGAAAATGGCTTGTCAAAGTCAGGTGTTTTGAGCACAGGATGGTAGCATAAAATGGCTTTCAGCTTCTCAAATGCTTCTTGACAAGAATCTGTCCAAACAAACTTTACTCCCTTCTTCAGAAGATTAGTTAGGGGAAGAGCAATATCAGCAAAATTTTTACAAAATTTTCAATAATATCCAACCATTCCCAAAAATCTTCTAACAGTCCTCGTACCTGTGGGAATAGGGAACTCAGATATTGCTTGAACTTTTGCCTGAACAGGAGCTTGCTTGCCTTGACCTACAACATAACCAAGATACGTCACAGTGGCATGGCCAAATTCACTTTTAGCCAAGTTAACTGTAAGGTTAGCCTTGGAAAGTCTTTCAAACAACCTTTCTAACGCAGAGATATGATCTTCCCAAGTATCACTCCCAGTCACTAAGTCGTCAATGTAGGCATCTGTATGTTTTAACCCATGAATCACTGAATTAATCATTCTTTGAAATGTTGCTGGAGCATTTTTCATTCCAAATGGCAAAACATTGTATTCATACAATCCAGAAGGGGTTACAAAGGCTGAAATTTCCCTTCCTCTATCCGTTAATGGAACACACCAGTACCCTTTTAATAGGTCAATCTTTGTAAGAAATTTTGCCTTTCCCACTCTATCTATGCAATCATCCACTCTAGGAATAGGGTAAGCATCTGACTTTGTTACAGCATTCACTTTCCTGTAATCTGTGCAAAATCTAACAGTTCCATCAGGTTTAGGTACAATAACACAGGGCGAACTCCAATTTGAAGTAGAATGTCTAATAATATCATTTTCCAACATGTACTTTATTTCCTGATCAACAAGTTTACTTTTTTCCACATTCATTCGATATGGGTGTTGTTTGATTGGTTTTGCATCCCCAACATCAACATCATGGGTAATTATCGATGTTCTGTTTGGAACATCTGGGAACAAATTTTTAAATTTTAAAATTAATTCTCTCATCTGTTGTTTTTGTGAAACTTGTAAATGGTCCAACTTCGTTTCAAGGTTCTCCATGATATTTTGGTTTTTTTAGTTTCGATGGAACAATATTTGGTCTAAATTGGCCTTCCTCAACATCAACATCAGGCATTCTAGAAACAACCTTTACATCATCCACCAAGGCCACAACTGAATCCCTCTCATAATAAGGTTTTAGCACATTTACATGACAGAGTTGTGTTTTCTTGCGTCTATATGGTGTTTTGATTATATATGTTAGATCAGTCACTCGAGATTCAATAACATAGGGTCCAGAAAAATGAGATTGCAAGGGATTATTTTGGCTAGGGAAAAATACCAACACCTTTTGCCCCACTGCGAATGTCCTAGGCCGAGCACGTCTATCAAAATATGTCTTCATTCTTATCTGGCTTGTTTTCAGATTCTCTCTCGCTAGCTGGCAGACTCTCTCCAACCGAGTTTTAAATTTTTGGACATAGTCCAACAGACTCAAGTGAACTTCCTCATTAACCCATTGCTCTCTTAACAACTCCAAAGGTCCTCTCACCCTATGTCCAAATACAAGCTCAAACGGACTAAATCCTATTGACTCCTGGATTGATTCTCTAACAGCAAACAAAAGTAAATGGATACCTTCGTCCCAATCCTTTGTGTTTTCAAAGCAATAAGTCTTCAGCATATTTTTGAGAGTAGAATGAAATCTCTCCAGAGCTCCTTGAGATTCTGGGTGATATGCAGATGATACAATCTGCTTTGCTCCCAGCTCATAGACTATTTGTTGAAAAATTTTTGACATAAAATTACTACCTTGATCAGATTGGATTTCTTTTGGCAAACCAAACAAGGTAAAAAATTTTACAAGAGCCTTTGACACCGTCTTGGCCTTAATATTTCTAAGGGGTATTGCCTCTGGAAATCTAGAAGTGGCACACATGATGGTTAACAAATACTGATTTCCAGTCTTAGACTTTGGTAAGGGGCCAACACAGTCCACAATCACCTTCGAAAAGGGTTCACCAAAAGCAGGAATTGGCTTCAAAGGAGCCACAGGGGTTTTTTTTTTGGTTTACCTACCATCTGACATGTGTGGCAGGTTCGACAAAACATCACCACATCTTTTCTCAAACCAGGCCAATAGAACTGTTTCAAGATCTTCCCTACAGTTTTATTCACACCAAAATGACCACCCAAAGGCATACTATGGGCCAGGTTTCTTACAGTAATAACAAGTACGCTCAACAGGTTTCTCCAGCCCTGGCTTCTTTTCATCTTTTCCTTTTTGATTACCTCCCAATTTAATCTCTGGTTTACCTGGATTGTCTTTGTAACTCTTTTGAAAGGTTTTAGGTTGTCCCCATTTGGATTTATGGGTTAAAGCATAATCATCTGCCAACCTAGCAGTTTCTTGTAAAGTTTCCACTGCCTTTTCATTTAAATATGTTGTTAATTCAGCTGGAACACATCTTTTAAAGTCTTCCACTAGTATCAATTCTGTCAATTTATCATAATCCCCATCTACATTTTTAGCCAGGCACCATCGTTCAAAACATATTCTCTTTCCATTGGCAAATTCCATATAAGTCTGATCTGCAGATTTCCTCAAGTCTCTGAATTTTTGTCTATAAGCCTCAGGGACCAATTCATAGGCCTTCAAAATAGCTTGTTTTACCTTGGTATAATCAGCTGCATCCTCAGCAGACAAAGCAGAATAAGCTTTTTGAGCTTTACCTTTAATCACACTCTGTACCATAAGAGCCCATCCTTTCCTTGGCCAGTTTGAACTCACAGCAACCTTTTCAAAATGTTGGAAATACTGATCAACCTGATCTTCCTCAAACGGAGGGACTAATCGAACCTCCCTGCTGGCTGAAAAACCATCATCAGAATCAGATTCCGAACTCCTACGCTTCATTTGTAACTCATGCTGCCTCTGTTTTTCCTTCTCCTCTGCCTCAAACTTTAACCGAATTAGTTCCTGTTCCCGTTCAGCCTCTAACTTCATCTGAGTTAGCTTTTGTTCAGTCTCTAATTTCTTTTGTTCGGCCTCTAATCTCTTTTGTTCTCGTTCAGCTTCTAATTTATATTGATCTCGTTCAGCCTCTATCTTTGCCAGCTGCACCTGTGCCTCAGAAATTGCTATTTCACTGCCAGGAAACTGTTTTAACACTTCCTTCTCAAACACCTTCTTTTCCACATAATGGCCAGCTATCAGTCTCTGAATATCTGCCTTTCTCATAGACTGCTTTACTTCTGTAAGGTTTAACCTTGTAGCAATCTTTATCAAATCATCCTTTTTCGCCACCTCCAATCCCTTTTGGGTTGGTGACTCCAAAAATGCCTTAATATCCATTGCTGCTGGTTTCCACACACACAAGCCAATTAAAAAGAATTTATCAGACCTCCCTCAAAAATCTTTGGATTGAATCCCGAACAAATCTCGTCAACCTTGGGAACTATCCCGGACGAGCCCCCAATTTTGTCACAAACCAGCAACAAAAGAAACACACTGAGCATGATTCAGTGTTAAAAACTATTTTATTAATCACTACTTATGATAATACGTAAAATAAAAGTAAAAATGTTAGTATGTTAGAATTCAAAAATGTTAAACCTCGAACGTTAACCCCAAAACGAAACTCTTCGTGTGTGTGTGTGACAAAGTCCAAAACTCCCAGTTCCGGAATGGTTCTTAAAGTTCAGTTCCGCAAGCCATAAGGTGAAACATGAGCAAGGGCTTCTTCAACAACCACCGTTGTCTGAAGATAAGATGTAGATGTAGAAAAACATAGAGAGAGTACATACGAAATCCAAATGTTCCACGATGGAACCCAAACGACACTTCAGTGTTTACTCGGTAGTGACTTCCTCACCCCGAAATGCATCCGAACCGTGGTCGTCCACATACAAATACCTGTTTCCTTCTACAGGTCAGCAACAAAGTGAACTCCACCGGATTACTTCCAACTTCCATACATGGATTTCAGTGGCAAACACAGTTATTGTTTCTCATCCATCGATAGAGAAAACAAGCAGGCTGGTGTCTCTCTCCCTTCTCTCTCTCTCTCTTCTTCTTCTTCTTCTTCAACAACGTCATTACGTCCTTTATCTTCTATTGACGTAAGCACGCCCCACACACACATACACACACACTCTCTATCTTAAAGGGACTTTCACTGAGTCCATAACAATAGATATTAGAGCAGGATAAAATGTCAGCACAACATTGTGGGCTGAAGGGCCTGTACCGTGCTGTGATTTTCTATGTTCTATGAGGAAACAAACCCAGGCTGTCCAATCTGTCATAGCTGAAATGCTGCATCGCAGGCAACAAGGTGAATTTCCATTGCATCCTCTCCAGTAAGGTCACATACCATCTGCTTTAAGAAGGCCATTATCATCCTGGTACCTAAGAAAAACAAGGTAACATGCCTTAATGACTACCACCTGGTGGCTCTGATATCCACCATCATGAAGTGCATCAAGAGGCTGGTCATGGCACGCATCAACTCCAGACAACCTTGACCCACTGCAATTCGCCTACTGTCAAAACAGATCTACGGTAGACGCCATCTCCCTGGGCCTACACACATCTCTGGAGCATCTGGACAATAAAGACACCTACATTAGATGACTTTTTATTAACTATGGCTCC
Source organism: Pristis pectinata (assembly GCF_009764475.1). Lineage (NCBI taxonomy): Eukaryota > Metazoa > Chordata > Chondrichthyes > Rhinopristiformes > Pristidae > Pristis > Pristis pectinata. The sequence continues at coordinate 102,211,393 of NC_067413.1, forward strand.
ACCTTCAATAGTATAATTTGAAGCAAACTCATTACCAACCTCCGAGACCTGGGACTCAACACCTCCATTTGCAACTGGATCCTTGAATTCCTGACCAACAGACTGCAATCACAGTAGTGTAGCAGTTAGCACAACACTATTACAGTGGGTTCAATTCATCTGTAAGGAGTTTGTACGTTCTCCCCGTGACTGCGTGGGTTTCCTCCAGGTGCTCTGGTTTCCTCCCACATTCCAAAGATGTACGGGTTAGGAAGCCGGAAGTGTGCCGACACTTGCAGGCTGCCCCCAGAACACTCAACGCAAAAGATGCATTTCACTGTGTGTTTTGATGTACATGTGACTAATAAAGAAATCTAAAAAAATCAGTGAGGATAAGCAGCAACACCTCCACAGCTCGATTATTCTCAACACTGGTGCCACACAAGGCTGCATTCTCAGCCCCCTACTCTACTCCCTATACAGTCATGACTGCATGGCCAGATTCTTTGGTATTGGTATTGGTTTATCATTGTCACTTGTACCGAGGTATGGTGAAAAACTTGTCTTGCGTACTGATCGTACAGGTCAATTCATTACATAGTGCAGTTACATTGGGTTAGTACGGAGTGCATTGATATAGTACAGGTAAAAACAATGACAGTACAGAGTAAAGTGTCACAGCTACAGATAAAGCGCAGTGCAATAAGGTGCAAGGTCACAACAAGGTGAGGTCATAATCCATCTCATCGTATAAGGGAACCAACCGTTGAATAGTCTTATCACAGTGGGGTAGAAGCTGTCCTTAAGTCTCCTGGTACGTGCCCTCAGGCTCCTGTATCTTCTATATCTCCTGTATTTTCTACCCGATGGTAGAGGAGAGAAGAGAGAATGTCCAGGGTGGGTGGGGTCTTTGATTATGCTGGCTGCTTCACCAAGAAAACGAGAGGTAAAGACAGAGTCCAAGGAGGGGAGGTTGGTGTTCGTGATGTGCTGGGCTGTGTCCACAACTCTCTGCAGTTTTTTGCGGTCCTGGGCAGAGCAGTTGCCATACCAAGCCGTGATACATCCAGATAGGATGCTTTCTATGGTGCATCGATAAAAGTTGGTGAGTGTCAAAGGGGACAAACTGAATTTCTTTAGCCTCCTGTGGAAGTAGAGGTGCTGGTGAGCTTCTTGGTCATGGCATCTATGTGATTTGACCAGGACAGGTTGTTGGTGATGTTCACTCCCAGGAAATTGAAGCTCTCAACCCTCTCGACCTCAGCACCGTTGATGTAGATAGGTGCATGTACACCACCCCCTTTCCTGAAGTCAATGACCAGCTCTTTTGTTCTGTTGACATTGAGGGAAAGGTTGTTGTCAATGACACCATTCCACTAAGCTCTCTATCTCCTTCCTGTACTCCGACTCATCGCTGTTTGAGATACGGCCTACGATGGTGGTATCATCTGCAAACTTGTACATGGAGTTAGAGCAGAATCTGACCACACAGTCATGAGTGTTTAGGGAGTAGAGTACAGGGCTGAGGACGCAGCCTTGTGGGGTACCAGTATTGAGAATAATCATGCCAGAGGTATTGCCGCCTATCCTCACTGATTTTGGTCTGTTAGTTAGAAAGTCAAGGATCCAGTTACAGCAGGAGGTGTTGAGTCCTAGGTCTTGGAGTTTGGTTGCAAGTTTGCTTGAGATTATTGTATTGAGGGCAGAGCTGTAGTCAATAGACAATAGTCTAACGTAGGTGTCTTTACTGTCCAGATGCTCCAGAGCTGAGTGTAGGGCCAGGGAGATGGCATCCACTGTAGACCTGTTTCGGCGATAGGTGAATTGCAGTGAGTCAAGATCGTTTGGGAGGCTGGAGTTGATGTGTGCCGTGACCAACCCCTCAAAAGCACTTCATGATGGTGGATGTCAGAGCCACTGGTCGGTAGTCATTGAGGCATGTTACCTTGCTCTTCTTCGGTACCGGGATGATAGTGGTCTTCTTAAAACAGGAGGGAACCTGAGACTGAAGCAGGGAGAGGTTAAATATGTCCACAAATACTTCTGCCAGCTGATCAGCACAAGATCTGAGCACACGGCCAGGGACACCATATGGGCCAGATGGTTTCCTCGTGTTCACTCTCCGGAAGACTGATCTTACGTCCTCAACGGTGATAATAGGTTCAGCTGCATTGGTGGCTGTCAGGGTGGGTGATGACAATCCACTTCCCTTCTGTTCAAAACACACATCAGGAAGGGATGTGCTGTTGTTAGCTATGTAGCCCATCTTTGTATGTAAGCCCTGCCATAACTGACAGCTGGTCTGGGACTTTATTTTGAGTCGGTATTGCCTCTTGGCATCCCTGATAGCTTTCTGAAGGTCATACCTCGACTTCTTGTACAGATCAGGATTACCAGATTTGTGTGCAGCAGTCCTCTCCTTCAGTAGGGAGTGGATCTCCCGGTTCATCCATGGTTTCCTGTTTGGGAACGCCAATATTGTCTTCTTTGGTACACAGTCCTCCACACACTTGCTGATAAAGTCTGTGATGGTGGTGACATACTCATCAAGGCTGGCAGCTGAGTCTTTGAACATGGACCAGTCCACTGTCTCAAAGCAGCCATGTAGGAGCTCATCTGCTTCCTCAGACCAGCACTGCACGACTCTCCGTATTGGATCCTCCCGTGTCAGTTTCTGTTTGTATGTAGGGAGAAGGAGCACAGCCTGGTGGTCTGATTTCCCAAAGTGAGGATGAGGGATGGCTCGGAGGCATCTTTGATAGTTGCATAGCAGTGGTCAAGGGTGTTGGTGCCCCTGGTGGAGCAGGAGATGTGCTGATAGTATTTTGGAAACATACTCTTGAGGTTGGCCTGATTGAAGTCCCCTGTGATAATGAAGAGGAGCTCAGGTTATCCTGTCTCAAGGTTGTTGACCACGGAGTATAGTTCATTGAGTGCAGGCTTCATGTCCGTCTGTGGTGGGATGTAGACTGCCATCAGGATAGCTGAAGTGAACTCCCTTGGGAGATAGAATGGTCGACACTTCACCGTTAGATATTCCAGGCTGAGTGAGCAGGAGCTTGCCTGGACTGCCACGTCTGAGCACCACAAGTTATTGATTAAGAAGCAGACCCCTCCACTTCTAACTCCATCTACAAGTTTGCAGATGATACCACCATAGTAGGCTGGATCTCAAATAGCAATGAGTATGCTAAGTGACATGGTGTCATGACAACAACCTTTCCCTCAATGTCAACAAAAGAGCTGGTCATTGACTTCAGGAAGAGGGGCGGTACACATACACCTGTCTATGTCAATGGTGCTGAGTCAAGAGTGTTGAGAGCTTCAAGTTCCCAGGAGTGAACATCACCAATAGCCTGTCCTGGTCCAACCACATAGACGCCACAGCCAAGAAAGCTCACCAGTGCCTCTACTTCCTTAGGAGGCTAAAGAAGTTTGGCATGTTCCCTTTAACACTCACCAACTTTTATCGATACACCATAGAAAGCATCCTATCTGCATGCATCACGGCTTGGTATGGCAACTGCTCTGCCTGGTACCACAAGAAACTGCATAGAGTTGTGGACACAGCCCAGTGCATCACAAACACCGTGGACTCTATCTACACTTCTCGCTGCCTCGGTAAAGCAGCCAGCATAATCAAAGACCCCACCCACCCTGGACATTCTCTATTCTCCCCTCTCCCATCAGGCAGAAGATACAAAAGCCTGAAAGCATGTACTACCAGGCTCAAGAACAATTTCTATCCCACTGTTATAAGACTATTGAACGGTTCCTTAGTACAATGAGATGGACTCTTGACCTCACAATCTACCTCATTGTGACCTTGCACCTTATTGTCTACCTGCACTGCACTTTCCCTGTAGCTGTAACACTTTATTCTGCACTCTGTATTGTTTTAGCTTGTACTACCTCAATGCACTGTGTAATGAACTGATCTGTACGAAGGGTATGCAAGACAAGTTTTTCACTCTACCTCAGTACAAGTGACAATAATAAACCAATTCTGATTCCAATTCTAATTGTGGAATAATGTTGTCGCAAGGGTGCATGAGCTACGAGAGGTTGGACAAACTTGGGTTGTTTTCTCTGTAGCATTGGAAGCTGAGGGGAGACCTGATAGAAGTTTATAAAATTATGAGGGGCATAGATAGAGTAGACAGACAGAATATATTTCCTAGGGTAAAAATGTCAAGTACCAGGGGACATGCATTTAAGGTGAAAGGATTAAGTTTAAAGATGTGCAGGGCAAATGTTATACACAAAGAGTGGTGGATGCCTGGAACAGGCTGCCGGGGTGGTGGTGTAAGCAGATATAGTAGTGGCATCTAAGATGCTAAGGACACATACATATGCAGAGAATGGATGGATATGGATCATGTACAGGAAGAAGAGATTTAGTTTAATTCACCATCGTGTTCAATGCAGACATCATGGGCTGAAGGGTTTGTTCCTATGCTGTACTGTTCTATGTAAGATCTGTCGAGAACCTGGCAGTTTGGCCACCCTGTTGCCAGTTCTGGCCTTTGTGCATATATTATTGCTGGCATGTACCTCATTAGGCCAACATCTGCAGACCCAAGTAAACAACGTTGCTCTGGAGAAAGCACTGTAACTTTGCTTCATTTTCACATTGTGCTTAGAGAGTTTGGAATATCTGCTCAAAAGCTCTTAATCTTTTTGATATATTATCTTGATCATTGAAATATGGAAATTTGATCATTTGGATCATTGAAATTTCACCCAGTATTTGTTTATACACACAATTTTTTAAGTATTCACTGCCTAATAATATTAGCTCACCTGCCTTACAGCGAATAAAGGTAGATAAATCCCCTGGGCCTGACATGATATTTCCTCAGACCTTGAGAGACACTAGTGTAGAAATTGCAGGGGCCCTGGCAGATATATTTAAAATGTCCTTAGCCACGGGTACAGTGCTAGAGGACTGGAGGGTAGCTCTTGTTGTTCCATTGTTTAAAAAAGGCTCTAAAAGTAAACCAGGTAATTACAGGCCAGTGAGCCTGACATCAGTAATAGGTAAGTTATTGGAAGGTGTTCTGAGAGATCGGGTATACAAGTATTTGGACAGCCAAGGGCTGATTAAGGATAGTCATCATGGCTTTATGCGTGGTAGATAGTGTTTAACGAATCTTGTAGATTTTTTCGAGGAGGTTACATGGAGAGGTTGTAAACTGGATTCGAAATTGGCTGTATGGGAGAAGACAGAGTGTGGTAGTGGATGATTGTTTCTCAGACTGGAGGCCTGTGACTAGTGGTGTGCCTCAGGGATCTGTGCTGGGGCCATTGTTGTTTGTTGTATATATCAATGATTTAGATGATAATGTGGTAAATTGGATCAGCAAGTTTGCTGATGACACTAAGATTGGAGGCATTGTGGACAGCGAGGAAGGCTTTCAAAGCTTGCAGAGGGATCTGGACCAACTGCAAAAATGGGCCAGAAAATGGCAGATGGAATTGAATGCAGACAAGTGTGAGGTGTTGCATTTTGGAAGGACAAATCAAGGTACACAGTAAATGGTAGGGCACTGAGGAATGCAGAGGAACAAAGGGATCTGGGAGTTCAGATACATAATTCCTTGAAAGTGGCATCACAGGTAGACAGGGTTGTAAAGAGGCTTTTGGCATCCTGGCATTCATAAATCAAAGTACAGGAGTTGGGATGTTATGGTGAGGTTGTATAAGACATTGATGAGGCCAAATTTGGAGTATTGTGTGCAGTTCTGGTCACGTAACTATAGGAAGGATATCAGTAAGATTGAAAGAGTGCAGAGGAGATTTACTAGAATGTTGCCGGGTCTTCAGGAGTTGAGTTACAGGGAAAGATTGAACAGGTTAGGACTTTATTCCTTGGAGCACAGAAGAATGAGGGGAGATTTGATAGAGGTTTACAAAATTATGAGGGGTATATGCAAGTAGGCTCTTTCCACCTAGATTAGGAGAGATAAGTACAAGACGATATGGTTTTAGGGTGAAAAGGAAAAGGTTTAGGGGGAACATTAGGGGGAACTTCTTCACTCAGAGAATGGTGGGAGTGTGGAACGGGCTGCCATCTGACGTGGTAAATGCGGGCTCACTCATTTTAAGAATAAATTGGATAGATACATGGATGGGAGAGGTCTGGAGGGTTATGGACTGGGTGCAGGTCAATGGGACTAGCGGAATAAAGTTTCAGCACAGACTAGAAGGGCCAAATGGCCTGTTTTCTGTGCTGTAGTGTTCTATGGTCCATAGTGGGCTGATTATTTGCATTAATGGGTTGATCATTGGTCAGGACAGGTTTATTGAAAGTTTTTGCACCTGCCAGTACCTCGTACAAACTCTGAGATGTAGGTATGGGATAATATTTGATGTCTATGCTCTATTCTGAGCCACATTGTAGTCACCGTGAAGAAGAACAGTATCGTCAGACTTGGGGACAACCACATTGGTGAAACCTAATCCCTCTGATGTATCTGCACCAACAAGCACTCCACAATGTTTCAATTTAAATTCTCTTTTATCTGAGCTTGATGTAGGAAACAGGTCCTGGCTTCTTATAAACACTGTTCACTCTCACACTATCTGAGCTTTGATATACACTCCTACCCTTCAGTTGTATAACTTTATTGGTTTAAAATTTTCTGCATGTTAATGTGGACTGCTATATCCTTAGAACAAACTTCATATCCCAAGTTAGGAGCCTTTTTGAACCTGGTGTGTTGTGTTAAAGATGAATATCCACTGCCAATCAAGCTCAAGCATCTTCTTCCATTCTGATTAAGGGTCTCAAACCCACAGTTTTGAAATTTTTTTCTTTCCCCAGATAGACCTGACTTGCTGCTGTGCCAGCATTTTCTGTTTTATTGTCGTTCTTTGCCTGACAGGGTACATTTGTTTATTCAAGCAGCCATCATTATTGACAACTGAATCTTTTTCGTAATAATGTTGAACCGTGCACTATCTGCCCTAGTGTGGCAGCACTTTGGTTGAATATTTAGTATCACGTTGCTGTTTTGTTATTGGGGTCTCTTCCTCTAACTACAGAAGTGAACCAGTACCAATACAAGAAGTGTCTACACCTCCTTCAATGTGATTGGACTACTCTATCAAATCCCTCTTGAAATTACTGCTTTTATTGGTTTAATCACAGTTTACAGAGTATATGCTGTTTAAAAGCACACTCCGCATCCACTTCATAAGTACAGAGCTTGTGCATGTTATAGAGACGTACAGCAGAAACAGGCCCTTCAGCCCAACCTGTCTATGCTGACTAAGATTCCCTAAACTAGTTCCAATTGCCTGCATTTGGCCCATATCCTTGTAAACCTTTCCTATCCATGTACCTGTCTAATTGCCTTTCAAATGTTGTTAATGTACTTGCCTCTGGCAGCTCATTCTATATTCTCACCACCCTCTGGCTGAAAAGGTTGCCCCTGAGCTTCCTATAAATCTTTCCCTTCACCTTAAACCTATGCCCTCCAGTTCTTGATTCCCCAACCCTAGGAAAAAGACCGCACATTCACCCATCTATGCCCCTCATGATTCAATACACCTCTAAAAGATCACCCCTCATTCTCCTACTCTCTAATAAATAAAGTCCCAAACTGCTCAAACTCCCTCCAAAACTTAGTCCTTCAAATCCCAACAACATAGTTTTATTACCTTGAAGTCAATAGACGATCATGAACAGAAACCCCCAGTTAAAACAACAAGCCACCCTAGAACAGTTGCAGTTTGGTCCAAACCACCATTCACACCATGTAAAGATGACGGCATTGCGATTATCACTCTCAGGCTGTGCATACACATCCTCCACCACACCAAGATCACTTTTTTTTAAAATGCCATTTCTATTGTTTCTCAGACTGGAGGCCTGTGACTAGTGGTGTGCCTCAGGGATCTGTGCTGGGGCCATTGTTGTTTGTTGTATATATCAATGATCTAGATGATAATGTGGTAAATTGGATCAGCAAGTTTGCTGATGATACTAAGATTGGAGGCATAGTGGACAGCGAGGAAGGCTTTCAAAGCTTGCAGAGGGATTTGGACCAACTGGAAGAATGGGCCAGAAAATGGCAGATGGAATTTAATGCAGACAAGTGTGAGGTGTTGCATTTTGGAAGGACAAATCAAGGTAGGACATACACAGTAAATGGTAGGGCACTGAGGAGTGCAGGGGAACAAAGGGATCTGGGAGTTCAGATACATAATTCCCTGAAAGTGGCATCACAGGCAGACAGGGTTGTAAAGGCAGCTTTTGGCATCCTGGCATTTATAAATCAAAGTATTGAGTATAGGAGTTGCAATGTTATGGTGAGGTTGTATAAGTCATTGGTGAGGCCGAATTTGGAGTATTGTGTGCAGTTCTGGTCACCTAACTATAGGAAGGATATTTGTAAGATTGAAAGAGTTCAGAGGAGATTTACTAGAATGCTGCCAGGTCTTCAAGAGTTGAGTTACAGGGAAAGATTGAACAGGTTAGGAATTTATTCCTTGGATTGTAGAAGAATGAGGGGAGATTTGATAGAGGTTTACAAAATTATGAGGGGTATAGACAGTTAATGCAAGTAGGCTCTTTCCAGCTAGATTAGGAGAGATAAATAAGAGGACATGGCTTTAGGGTGAAAGGGGAAAGGTTTAGGGGGAACTTCTTCACTCAGAGTGGTGGGAGTGTAGAACGGGCTGCCATCTGATGTAGTAAATGCAGGCTCACTCTTGAGTTTTAAGAATAAATTGAATAGATACATGGATGGGAGAGGTCTGGAGGGTTATGGACTGGGTGCAGGTCAATGGGGCTAATGGAATAATGTTTTGGCACAGACTAGAAGGGCCAAATGGCCTGTTTTCTGTGCTGTAGTGTTCTATGGTTCTAAATATTTTTTTTTTGACAGACCCTGTCAAAGGTAAGATTTTTTGTTATGAAGAGTTTTGTTTGAATGTGCACAAAAAAGTCTAGGAACTTCCCAAAATTGCAGTGCAACAAATTTTTAATGTGTGCTGCTCCAGGCTTTTGACTATATACAAGATCTGTAGCTTGCAAAAAAAGTTGCTAGTGCTAGGTGAACACAATTCCATAGTATTTCAATAACCTTGCTGAATGAGCATCAAGTGTCTATCTACAAGCTAGGAAGTTGACCACATTGTTTAGGTATCCTGCTGTAATTCTATCATTAAATAGCTGCAATAGCTTCACTTTGTAGAAATAGCAAATCAATGCTGCAGTGTTAGACCAACAACTTCAATTGACCCAGTAGTCACTTAATTTGTCACTACAGCCAGTCCAAGTCAGGCAGTCAACCTGCTCTGCATGCATTACCTTCTAATCTTCTGAATCAGTCCACACTTTAGTCAGTCATATAGCATTGAAACAGGCCCTTTGACCCAACCCATCCATACCAACGAAGGTGCTATTACACAAATCCCATTTTCTTGAATTTGGCCCATATCCTTCTTATTCCTTTCCTATCCATGTACCTGTCCTAATGCTTTTTAAACAATTTATGTACAAGTTATGTTGTGTATTGTCTGAATCTACACGCCTGTAATGTTGCTGCAAGTTTTTCATTATACCATACCTCACCATACTTGTGCATCTGACAATAAACATGACTTGTCACCTACCTCTACCACCTCCTGAGCAAGGACCTGGACCTGCTGAAATTCACCTACCTCCACAACAGACATGATCTCACTGACACTCCACTGTGCTTTGGAGAACTTAAGACAACTACAAGACATACATCAGGCTACTATTTTGATTACAGCTTGGTATTCAACACTATCATTCCCTCAGTACTAATAACCAAGCTTCAAAACCTGAGCTTCTGCAACTGGATCCTCAACATCCTTATTGGGAGACCAGTTAGTGCAGATTGGTAACATTTCCTCCCTGCTGACAATACAGGTGCACCTCAAGGATGCATGCTTAGCCCCTTGCTCCACTCTCTCTACACATGACTGTATGGCTAAGCACAGCTCAAACACCACCTATAAATTTGCCAATGGCACCACTGTTGATAGAATCTCAGATGAGGTGTACAGGAGTGAGATGGATCAACTGGTTGAGTGGTGTTGCAACAACCACCTTGCCCTCAGAGGTATTGGTACCAATGACATAGGCAGGAAAGGAGATGAGATCCTGAAGAGGGAATATAGGGGATTGGGTAGGAAGCTGAAAAGCAGGACCTCAAGGGTAGTAATCTCTGGACTGTTGCCTGAGCCACACATTCATCTGCCAAATCATCCTATTCTAACCCTCACTGGCATGTGGCAAAGGAATTGAAGGGGGCAGGGTTTCAGATATGTTGATCATTGGGATCACTTCTGGGGAAGGTATGACCTGTACTAAAGGGAAGGGTTACACCTGAACTTGAGGGGGACCAATATTCTTGCAGGCAGGTTTGCTAGAACTGTTGGGGAGGGTTTAAGCTAGTTTGGCAGGGGGATGGGAACCAGACTGATAGGTCAGAGGTTGGTTCATTTAGTGTACAAGTAGATACAGAGTGTAGAAAGACTGTGAGGAAGGATAGGCAGTTGAAAGGGCAAAATTGCAGTCAGTTGGATGGGCTGAAGTGTGTCTACTTTAATGCAAGAAGTATCAGGAACAATGGTGATGAACTTAAGAGCATGGGTAAGTATGTGGAACTATGTGGTGGCCATTAAAGAGACTTGGCTGTCACAAGGGCAGGAATGGCTGCTGGATATTCCAGGGTTTAGAAGTTTCAAAAGGGACAGGGACGGAGGTAAAAGAGGTGGGGGAGTGGCTTTGCTGATCAGGGACAGTGTCACAGTTGTAGAAAGGGAGGATGTCCTGGAGGGATCATCCACTGAGTCAGTGTGGGTGGAAGTCAGAAACAGGAAGGGAACCATCACTATTGGCAGTATTCTACAGTTCCCCCCAATAGCAGCAGAGACACTGGGAGCGGATTGGGAGGAAGATTTTGGAGAGGTGCAAAAAAAAACAGGGTTGTTGTCATGGGTGATTTCAACTTCCCTAATATTGATTGGCACCTCCTTAGTGTAAAGGGGATAGATGGGGCAGAGTTTGTTAGGTGTGTTCAGGAAGGATTCCTGGAACAGTATGTGGACAGGCCAACTAGAGGAGAGGCCATTCTGGACTGGTACTAGGCAATGTGCCTGATCAGGTTTCAGATCTCTGTGGGAGAGCATTTTGGAGATAGTAACCATAACTCCTTGACCTTTACCATAGCCTTGGAAAGGGATAGGAGCAGACAATATGGGAAAGTATTTAATTGGGGGAGGGGGAATTATTATGCTATAGGCAGGAACTTGGGACTAAATTGGGAACAGATGTTCTTGGGGAAGTGCACAGTGGAAATATGGAGGTTGTTTAAGGAATACTTGCATGGGGTTCTGGATAGGTTTGTCCCATTGAGGCAGGGTAAGGATGGTAGAGTGAGGGAACTGTGGTTTACAAGCGACATAGAATATCTTGTCAAGAGGAAGAAAGCAGGTTACCAGAGGTTTAGAAAGCAAGGATCAGACAGGGCTCTAGAGAGTTACAAGGAAGCCAGGAGGAAGCTTAAGAATGGACTGAGCTGGAATGTGGGGGGGGGGGGGGGGGTGGGAAGAGGTGGGGGGGAAGCAGGGGATGAGAAGTCCTTGGCAAGTAGGATCGAGGAAAACCCCAAGAAGTTCTACACATGTGAAGAATAGGAGGATGACTTGAGTGAGGGTAGGACTGCTCAGGGATAAAAGAGGAAACATGTGCCTGGAGTCAGAAGAGGTAGGGGAGGTCCTTAAAGAATACTTTGCTTCAGTATTCAACAGTAAGAGACTTTGATATTTGTGAGAGTGGTGTACAACAGCCTGTACTAAACTGTAATGTTCTATGTTATGTCAGTAAGACCAAGGAACCAATTGTGGACTTCAGGAAGGGGAAGTCAGGAAAACAGAGTCCTCATTGAGGGGTCAGCAGTGATTGAAGACCGAATCGGGTGAAATTATTACGGGAAACAGGGAGGTGGCAGTCGAATTTAATAAGTACTTTGGATCTGTCTTCACGGGGGAAGACAGATCCAAAGAACTAAGGATGGACAAAAGGCAGAGGGTGACAGAGGAACTGAAGTGGATTGACATTAGGAAAGAAATGGTGATGGGTAGACTAATGGGGCTGAAGACTGACAAATCCCCAGGTCCAGATGGTCTGCATCCCAGGGTACTAAAGGAGGTGGCTCTAGAAATTGTGGATGCATTGGTGATCATTTTCCGATGTTCCTTAGATTCGGGGACAGTTCCTGAGGATTGGAGAATAGCTAATGTAATCCCACTTTTTAAAGAAAGGAGGGAGGGAGAAAATGGGGAACTATCGTCCAGTTAGCCTAACATCTGTGGTGGGGAAGATGCTAGAGTCCATTATTAAGGATGAAATGACGGCATGTTTGGATAGTAATGATAGGATTGGGTCGAGTCAACATGGATTTACTAAGGGCAAATCATGCTTGACTAATCTACTGGAGCTTTTTTTTTTTTGAGGGTGTAACCAGGAAAATAGACAAGGGAGATTCAGTGGATGTTGTATACCTCGACTTTCAAAAGGCATTTGATAAAGTGCCGCACAGGAGATTGGTGGGTAAAATTAGGGCTCATGGAATTGGGGGGCGGGTATTAACATGGATAGAAAACTGGTTGGCGGATAGGAAACAAAGGGTAGGGGTGAATGGATGTTTCTCAGAATGGCAGGCCGTGACTAGTGGGGTGCCACAGGGCTCGGTGCTGGGACTGCAGCTGTTTACGATCTATGTTGATGATTTAGATGAAGGCATTGTGAATAACATTAGCAAGTTTGCTGATGATACAAAGTTGGGTGGCAGTGCGACATGTGAAGAGGAGGTTAGGAGAATTCAAGGTAATTTGGATAGGTTGGGTAAGTGGGCAGATACTTGGCAGATGAAGCTTAATGTGGATAAGTGTGAGGTTATCCACTTTGGGAGCAGGAACAGGAAGGCGGATTATTATCTGAATGGTGTGGGGTTAGGTAAGGGGGAAATACAAAGGGATCTAGGAGTCCTTGTTCATCAGTCACTGAAAGTGAATGAGCAAGTGCAGCAGGCAGTGATGAAGGCTAATGGAATGTTGGCCTGTATTACAAGAGGAATTGAGTACAAAAGCAAAGAGATTCTTTTGCATTTGTACAGGGCCCTGGTGAGACCACTCCTGGAGTATTGTGTACAGTTTTGGTCTCCAGGGTTAAGGAAGGATATCCTGGCTATAGAGGGCGTGCAGCGTAGGTTTACGAGGTTAATTCCAGGGATGTCGGGACTGTCTTATGCTGAGAGGTTGGAGAGACTGGGATTGTACACGCTGAAATTGAGAAGATTGAGAGGGGATCTGATTGAAACATACAGGATTATTAAGGGATTGGACAAGATAAAGACAGGAAATATGTTCCAGATGTTGGGGAAGTCCAGGACCAGGGGGCATGATTTAAGAATAAGGGCTAGGCCATTTAGGACAGGGGGGAGGAAAAACTTCTTCTCCCAGAGGGTTGTGAATTTGTGGAATGCACTGCCTCAGAGGGCAGCGGAGGCCAATTCTCTGGGCACTTTCAAGAAGGAGCTAGATAGGTTTCTTATAGATAGGGGAATCAAGGGATATGGGGACAAGGCAGGAACAGGATATTGATTGTTGAGGATCAGCCATGATCTCAAAATGGCGGTGTAGACTTGAAGGGCCGAATGGTCTACTTCTACTCCTATTGTCTATTGAAAGGGTGAGCAGCTTCAAGTTCCTGGGCATCAACATCTCAGAATCTATCTTGGGTCCAACACATTAATACAATCACAAAGGTGGCTTGCCAACTGCTCTACTTCATTAGGAGTTTGAGGAGATTTCGTACATCACCAAAGACTTACAAATTTCTACAGGTGTACTGTAGAGAGCATCCTGACTGGTTGCATCACCACCTGGTATGGAGCCTCCAATTCACAGGATCACAAGAGGCTGCAGAGCTCCATCACAGGCACAACCCTCCCTGCCACCAAGGACATCTTCAAGAGGCAGTGCCTCAAGAAGGCAGCATCCATCATTAAGGACCCTCACCAATTAGACCATGCCCTCTTCTCATTACTACCATCATGGAGATGGTACTGGAGCCTGAAGACCCACAATTAGGAACAGCTTCTCCACCATTAGATTTCTGAACAGTCCATCAACACTACCTCATTATTCCTCCCCCCCCCCGCACTATTTATTCTTGTAATTAGATTTGTCCTTGCACTGTACTGCTGCTGCTAAACAAATTTTACATCATACAAGTTAGTGATAATAAATCTGATACCAATTTTGTATACCAATTCCCCACAAGATCTTTTAAAATATAATAGACATGTAGAATTCTTTTGAGAGGTGACAGCCTTTAGGTATATGCCAGCTCTTTAAACAGGGCATCCAGTCAGTATTGCCCCACCAATTTAAACCAAATATTGATCCAATTCTTTTACAAGCAAAAAAAAAAAATCCACATCTGCCATAGACAGTGCATTCCAAATTGTAACTTCTGCACAGGAAATTTCATTCACACCGCCCCCAGATCTCTTGCTAGTCATTCTCAGTCTTGGTCCTCTTCTCCTCCGCTATCAGGAAATGCTTGATGTAATCCAAATCGGTTATGATTCTGTATACTTCTTGGAGCTGTAAAGACTGAGGTTTACTGGAAGAGCCACTGCAGTTTCTTGAGTGTCTCCCCATCTGCAACCGAAGTCCTCAAGTTTTTCTATATGCTCAGTAGGACTTTGTAAAGGGAACTGGGTGCTAGTGATGGTCTTTCTAATATGATCTCTAGGTTTAACTACCTCATTTTTGTACTTGTGCCTTTATGAAGACCATGTTTTGTTAACTACTGCCTTGTCACCTTCTTTCATGCATATCTACACCATGTCCGTTTCTGCACCATTTTAGATTGCAGAATTTGATCCAGCTTCCATTTCTCCCTTCAGCCCATTTCATCATCTTCATCACTGATTCTCCACATTTCCAAGCTTGTCATTACTAATTGAAAATTTTCCCTATAATCCTATGACTGTCTTTCAGTATGGAAAATGTAGTTCAAGCACAGAACCTTTCTGTAAAGTAGCTGTTCCAAAGTCTGCTTCCTCTCCAAACCGATTTCTTATACCTCTTATTCCATAAACTTCAAAGTTTGTTAACAAATTTTTGGAATGTAGTCAAATATCTGAAAGTATGTTGTTATCTCATACATTTCCCTCAAATCAAGGTGACTATCTGCATCTCTCCATTTCACAAGTGACAGCAATTAGGAAATTACAAAGCAAATTTAAGGGACACTAGCAATTCATGCTCCAACTTTGCATTGCAGGGGGAATGGGAAATTCCAGTTTCACATATGAATATTAGCCCAGATAGTTTTCTAATACAACTCCCTAGCTGCTTGTTAGTAGATAGGGTGACAGACCAATTTCCTTCAAATAATAAGTTATTTAAAAAATCAGCAGCAGAAATTTGGTTGCAACATTAAACAAAGACCCCATTGCATGTTCTGCTCTATTGAGAGCATAGCACATTAAGCCACTGTAACTGATCTGTTCCAAAAATATGACCAAACACATTAGTACCAACTAATCAGGTTGAAAATGCTAAAACAGGACTTATGGCAACTACAGACAGATCAGTGAGTGTTCTAGATCAATTAACTTTCATTGAAAATTAATTTGCTGAGTAAAGCAGAAATGTGCTTTTATTTCAACATCAGTGCCAAAGCACTTGAACTTGAAGTAGAGATGCTGGGATTTTCCTACAACCAAGAGGTTGCATGAGGTCCCCTTGAGGGCCAAAGGGGTAATCCATGGGGAGCCAGGGGATACAAGTGGGGTTTTAAATGAATACTTATGACCAATATTCACCAGGGAGAAGGGTGTGGGGGCTGGAGAGTTGAGGGGTACACTGATATCCTAGAGCATGCCTTTACAAGGGAGGAGGAAGCGTTAGAAATATTGCCACACATCAGGGTGAATAAACCCTGCAGGGCCTGATGGGATCTATCCCAGGATGCCAAGGGAAGCAAAAGAAGAGATTGCTAGGGCTCTGATAAAGTTTTTGCATCTATTAACCACAGATGAGATACCCAAGAGAGGATAGCCATTGATGCTCTTGTTGAAAAAGGGCATCAAGGACAAGTCTGGAAACTATAGGCTAGTGAGCCTTACATCAGTGGTAGGGAATTGTTGGGGATTCTGGTGGGCAGAATTTGTATTCATTTGGAAAGGTGGGGACAATTTTGGAGGGGCTCAACATGGTTTTGTGCAGGAAAATCATGCACTTGGTTTTTTGAGGAGATAATTAAGAAAATTGATGATGGAGGCAAAGTAGTAGACATGGTTTACATGGGCTTTACTGAGGCTTTTGACAAAGTCCCACATGGCAGGCTGGTCTAAAGGTTTAAGATAGCCTCTTATTTGCAGTGACTCAGCCTAAGGTGGTGACCTTTTAGAGGTTTATAAAATTATGAGGGAAAGGGTACATTGTTAGACCCTTTCCCAGGACATGCAAGTCTAGAACTAAGGGCAAAGGTGTGAGGGCAGAAATTTAAAGGAGATTGGGGGGGGGGGGGGGGGGGGGCGCAAGGCAAGATTTTCCAGAGGGTGGTGGTTATCTGGAATAAGCTGTCAGGAGATGGAGGAGACACATACAATCACAATAATTCAAGACATTTTGATATATTTGGATAGAAAAGGCAGAGGGATACAAACCTAATGCAGGTAAGTTGGGGGGCCCAGCCCGAATATAAAATTCAGAAGGACTAGAAAATATTTAAATACAGGACATTATGTACTGCTTTTGCACCAATTTATTTTCAACTAAGTGTTTAATCACTCTGCATCATGAAGGTACTTCAAATAATTTGAGTATTTTTGAATTGCATCCAAGTGGTGTTTGTTGACATGGCACAAAGGTGCAACCCTTTTGGCACTTCTAGTCCTTCCTCTCCTCAGTGCATTTCCTAAAATACAAGGAAAGAAAGTCAAGGTCTAAAATGTCAGACTTTATGGTTCAGCATTTTCACTAAGAATTAATGTTTTTTTTAAAGAAATGCAAGGTTTTCAGTGATGGGCTGAAGTGACTGATGTACAAAGGAATTTGTACTTCGACAAGTGCAGATTTTCACTTAGAAAATAACTTTCATATGAAATCACAATTACTACCCTCTTGGATAGTGTGACAAACACTTGTTTATGGTAGGTCACAAGTTAATCACCTTGAAATCCATGCAAATCTGACAAATCCCAGAAATCCATCTCATTAAGCTTCTGAGCAGCTCTCTTTTGAGGGACTGATTTGTAGCTGGGCTTGACTTGTTGCAGTTTCTCTGTACAAAAATAAAATACACCCTAGTTTAGACAAGATACAATTTCAACTGTCACCTGTGCAATGCTCAATGCTCACTTTTAAGAACAATTGTTCAAGGGTTGTGGACTCT
The DNA here is from genome assembly GCF_009764475.1 of Pristis pectinata. NCBI lineage: Eukaryota > Metazoa > Chordata > Chondrichthyes > Rhinopristiformes > Pristidae > Pristis > Pristis pectinata. Next base: position 102,228,830 of record NC_067413.1, read on the forward strand.
GCAGGCTGAGCCAGTGTTTAATTGCCCATCCCTAGTTATAGAATCAGAGTCATACAGCACAGAAACAGACCCTTTGGCCCCAACTGGTCCATGCCAACCAAGATACCCATCCAATCTAGTCCCATTTGCCCATATCCCCCTAAACCTTTCCTATCCATAGTTGCTGTTGAGAAAGTGGTGGTCAGCTGCATTCTTGAACTACTGCTGACCTTGAGATGCAGGTATACACACAATGCTGTTAGCTAGCAAGTTTCAGGATTTTTACCAAAAATGAACTACTCATTAATTATTACCCATCAAAAGTCAAGTACAGGCCCCAAAAGTAGAGGTCACAGTCAAGTTTCCACAAGTTCAGTTTTTTGATTGCAAGGTATAAGTGGATGAAGCAGGCACTCAAAAAGAAATCAAATGGGTTAATGGCACATTGTTTTAAGGTTAAAGACAACACTTGAGCATAGAATTCCTTTGATACTACATTGAAGTCTCATCCCACAAGACGTGCAAGTATTGTAACCCTAACCCTAAAGCCCAAGTAAAACTGGAACCCACTATCTCATGACTTGGGAAAATTTACCATTCACCACTCCAAATGTCACTTAAAATATTGCTAGTAAAAATAAACAGTTAACCAAAAGCTAATAGTATTTTAAACTACCCAGACTTATCCAGAATATAATTTTAATTTTCTACAAAATACCAAGGGCAGGAGAATAAATATTAAATCTGAGTCAATAAGAGATCCCACTGAAGACCAGAACAGCAGCTTTAGCAATAGCTTCAAATGCTAAAAGATGCCAAAGTGGCCAAGATAGTGTCAAGTTGCAAACCTGGTTTAGCAAAGGATATCATCTTGAAGTACATGCCAGGAAGGGCCACCTGGAGGATGGTTAGGGTGCTGATAAATGCTCATTAGTGTAGCATGGAAACAAACATTTGACCCAACATCCTCTCCAAAGAACAGCAAACATGATTAAAAACAAACTGGATTTTGAGTTGATCATTGAATGATTTTAAACTTTCAGGACAATATAATATTGTTTGGAAATGAAGGGTTTTTTTTATATACATGAAAAACAATATTAGGAGACTAAATTAATTAGCAGACCTGCCTTAATCCCCAGGAGAGAAAATCCAAGCAGAGCAGCACTAGCTGATGCAGGAGTCTGTGGGATAGAAGGGAGAGGTGGACATCTCCCTCATGGGTGTAATTCAACTTTCTATCAGGCCCAAAAGTCAAAAGTATCTTTGTGACATCAGTGCAGGTGACCCTGTAGTATGCCAGCCAGCACACTTCACACATTTTGCTCAGTCACACAGGTGCTAAATCTGCAGGTTTCCATACAGCTGCAATCATAATCAGCAATTAGCTAGAATTAACTCAGTCAAGGAAGCTAAAAAGTCTGCCAGAGAAACAAAGGGCTGCAGATGCTGGAATCTAGATGAAAAACACGATGATGCTGGAGGAACTCAGCAGGCCAGGCAGCATCTGCAGAGAAAAACAGGCAGTCAACATTCTGGGTCAGGACCCTTCTTCAGTCCTGAAGTGTCCTGATCCAAAATGTTGACCACCTGCTTTCTCCACAGATGCTGCCTAGGCTAAGTTCCTCTAGTATCATCATGTTTTTCATAAAAAGTCTGCCAATTGTTTTACATGCCATATGAAGTTATAATTCAATGCAATATACCACAGCACAATCTAAGTAGCAGTGTGGAGATGATGCTTCAAATCTGCAAAGACTTGAGTCTTTGTTTTCCTGCTCCAGTGTTTCTACTACACTTGTACTCCTTTCGTCTCTGCTTTTACCAGGAATGAAGTTTATAGATGTGCATAGCTGTTGATGCTTAGTCATCTTGCAGCTCACTCTGAGTGCTACATGGCTGTGTCAGCAAGTACCATCCAGAATTAAAATTAATACAAGTTTAAATGTATCCAAGGCATTTGAAATCCAGCTAGCCTTGCTTATTTAGTACTATAAATCACATTTTACGTCCACCTCTCCCATCTATCCCACAGACTCCTGCATCAGCTTGGATTCTCTCTCCTGGAGGCCAACAAGGCAGACCTGCTAATGAATTTAGTCTCCTAAAAGGAACAGTGTAGAATCAACTTAAATCAGGTTATGCATAAACCAAATCTATAGTTATTATATTAAATGTAGACATGTTCTTACCATACTCGACATCAAGTGACTGAGTAGCTGACTTGGGCTTTGCACCAACTTTATTCCAGTATTCATCCACAGAATCTTCACCTGCATTTTGGACTTAACACCAAATTGAGAGATTAATGAATCAGTATTGAAAATGTTTGTAAAGTCATCTTTAAGTAGGTCTGATTAGTCCCCATTAATTTGAATCTTGGAAGCAAGTCATACAACATCCAGCTCATTCCCATCCGTGGGACGAACGAATTATGAAAGTGTAGGCAAATATCATGGCAAAACATCTTTTCAAATGTACATTTGAATGTTCAGTTTTTTCCAAATTCAATGCAATTTCTGAATGGGTCTTGGTCTGGTGGGACCTGTAAACTAAGTGCTATTCAAGGTTATTGATGGTCGCGTGCAAGAGCAGCTGCTCAGAATGAGAATCATGGACCAATTACAGCACAGAACACCATTTGGCCCACTGAATGCAAGAGCAAACCAGCTACACCCACTTCCCTGACCACCTCTTGGCCCTGCAAATTCTTCTTTCAGAAGCTTATTTAGCTCCCTTTGAATGCTACAATTAATATTGCCTCAACTACCACCTTTGTTGTGAATTCCAGACTAGCCAGAGAAATCTCAGGTCACTGTTGTCAAGCAATGTCCCTCCCAATTCTCAACTCCAATAGGAGCCTCCTTTGAGCACAAGAAAATAGGATTAGACCACTAGGCCCCCAAGCCTTGTCCATCATTCAATATGACCATGGCTGATCTATGCTCATCTCAACTTTGACTTTCAATACCTCCATCAGATTTCACTGAACCACTAGTGCCTCCAGTCTATCCACTCAGGTCCCCATTCCTAGAATCATTTTGGCAAATCTCTCACCGTTTCTTAAATCCACAGAACATAAAACAGTACAGCATAGGAACACGTACTTCAACCCACCATGTTGTGCTGAACTAAACTTTAATTAAACACCCAACTAAACTAATACTTTCTACCAAGACAATGTCCATATCTCTCCATTCTCTGCACATTCATGTGCCTATCTATAAGCCTTTTAAACTCTGATTGTATTTGCCTCCACCACCACCCCTGGCCGTGCATTCCAGGCACCCACCATTGTGTAAAAACTTGCCCCACACATCTCCTTTGAATTTACCCCCTCATTAAATACATGCCCTCTAGTATTAGGCTTTCGACCCAAGAGAAAGATACTGGCTGTCTACCCTATCTTGGCCTCTTAAGATCTTAAACTTCTCATGTCTCCTCATCTTTCTTGAAGGACAGCACCTAGAATACCCAGTTGTAACCAAATGAATGTTCAAGGTTCACCACATTTCCTTGCTCTTTTACTGCACATCGCCACATACCAAGGCCAGAATTTCAAATGCTTTAACTGCTTTTTTGCCTTCCTTACCACTTGCTCATCGTGCACACAGATTTGTGTTCCTGTATTCCTACAAGAACTTCTCCTTAGTTTATAGGAGATTACTTCCTTTGAAATCACAATAAAATTCAACGTTGCCTCTATAATAATAATCAATAACATTGTGGGAAAGATCCAAGAGATCTGATTCATACAAAAGCTAATGACATGGGAGAAATGCATATCTGAGAAAGAAACTGTTGCCATTGGCAGGATATTCCAGAACCAGAAGACAAGGTATGAAGGTGATTGGCAAAGACAAAGATAGTGATATTCTATATATATATATATATATAGATATATATCTATATATATATATATATAGATATATATCTATATATATATATATGAATATACACATACACACACACACACAGAGCCAAAAGTTGCAGGGCTATCAAGGGAGGTGTACTCTTGAATTGATGCAGTCCTGAAGACACTTAGTTCAATGAGGCAAATTGTTCCATAATTTTGACACTGTTGAACAAAGATTTCCAAGATTGCATACAATGCTGACAAGAGGATATTTGGCAGGTTTTGGTATTCCATGCAATCTTCTAGGTGCTGTAAGAATTGTATTTAAGTAGTGCTCTGAAACCTTGGCCATTAGCTAAATTTCATCTTGTGGGTAGTGTACACTGAAACTATGTGCTGTGGTAGAGTGCAGTCAAACTATCATTCTGGAGAGTGGAGTTCCAGTGTGAGGTTATTCATTTGGGCAAGAATTAGAAACAAATTGTAAAGTGAATACATGGAGAGATCTGGTACAAGTATACAAAATCTGAAGGTAGCAAGACAATAAGCAGCATTAAAAAAAATCAACAATTCTATATCCAAGTTATGGCAATAAATAATGACATTTCACAATATTAAATCCATGCAGCAAATTTGAGGGCTTCAGTTACTGGAGACTTGAAGTTTGGCGGGGGGATGGGTACAAAAGCAGAGAAGTAGAGATTTGACAGGTGTTCAAGAAGGATTTCAGCAGAGTAAACAAGAATCAGTCCCCAGTGGCAAAAGATGTAAAGATCCAGTAAATGCAGATTTACAATAATTAGCAAAAGAATCAGCATCATAGACAAAGGTGATGGAGCAAATTCAATAGTAATTTTCAAAAGGAACAGCAGATAAATCCTGGGTGGGCAAAAATAGCAGGGGAGTGGATCTAAATTGATAAGTCAAAGCCATTTGGTAGATCAAGCTCAATTTGGCTTTACTTTCAGGCAAATGGATTTCATAGTTCCAGTAAACAATGTTTCCTTTATCCAATTCAATAGTACAGTATAATGAATCCTTACCACTCATTGTTTTTCGTGTACATTTGCGTCTTTTCCCCTCGTGTTTTCGTTCTAGTCTTGAGATTTGCCCAGGTTTCTGGAGCTCCTGGTGTTCAGACACTACCTTAGTTTGCTCTCGTTGGTTAATAATATATTTAGCCATGTCTGATCTTTTCTTCACCCTCAGTTTTTCTTGTTGCAACCGATTGGATATCTGAAGTGTGGAGATTTTAGGTGATCTACGGATTATTTTCTTATGAGAAAATCCATCAGCTTTGGCTTTTTCTGGAATTCCTGCCCTGGAATCATCATCATTCTCCTCTGAAACCTGTTGGAATTGGAAGTCAGAAGTTGTACAATATAGAGGCCATGTAGCTGATTTGTCCTTGCTAGTTAAGAGGTACCAACTATCCAAGGCGAGTTGGCAAACCGGATCCAAAATTGGCTGCATGATAGGAGGCAAAGGGTGGTGGTGCGTTTCTGACCACAAATCTGTAACAAGTGGTGTATTGCAGGGATATGTAGTGGGATCTTTGTTTGTTATTTATGACTTGGTTGAGAATGTAGGGGGTATGGTTAGCAAGTTTGCAGATGACAAAACGTCATAGGTAGCAAAGGAGGTTGTTGAAAGATAAAGTAGGATAAAGATCAGCTGAAAATTTTGCAGCACAGTGGTAGGTGGAGTTTAATCCAGACAGTGAGACACTGCACTTTGGGAGGTCAAATTCTGGTAGGACAGTAAATAGTAGGGACCTTAGAAACATTGATGTACAAAGAAACCCTTGGGGTGCATCCATAGTTCCCTGAAAGTAGCAACAGTGAAAAAGGCATTTGGTATGATTATCTTCATAGACTGAGGCACTGAGTAGAAAGTTGGGACATTACATAGCGGTTAGCATAACACCTTACAGCACCAGCAACCTGGGTTCAATTCTGACCACTGTCTGTAAGGAGTTTGTACATTTTCCCCATGTCTGCGTGGGTTTCCTCTGGGTGCTCTGGTTTCCTCCCATATTCCAAAGACGTATGGGTTAGGAAGTTGTGGGCATGCTATGTTGGCACCAGAAGTGTGGCAACACTTGCAGGCTACCCTCAGAACACTCTTGTGCAAAAGATGCATTTCACTGTGTTTCAATGTACATGTGACTAATAAAGATATCTTATCTTGCATTGCAGCTGTAGTTTTGGGTTGGTATGCACTTGGAGTATTGTGTACAGTTCTGGTCACCACACTATAGGAAGGGTAGCAGCACAGAAGGGATACACTAGAATGATGCCTGGAATGGAGAGATTTAGTTACAAGGAGAGATTGGTTAGGCCAAGTCTGTTCTCACTGTTGCATGGGATCTCTTCCCTTCCCCCCTCCAACCCCCCAAAATGGGCAGGCAAGTCTAGAACTAGAGGGCACAGGTTTAATGCAAGGTGAGAAATTTAAAGGAGATCTGAGGGGCAAGTTTTCCCATAGAGGGTGGTGAACATCAGGAATGAGCTAACTGAGGTAGTAATGGAGGCAGATTCAATTACAATGTTTAAAAGGCTTTTGGACAGTACTGAAGATAGAAAAGAGGTAGAGTGATGCAGGCAAGTGTGATTAGCATAGATTGGCATCACCATTGTGGTGTTAGTTGGCCAAAACCACCTGCTTTTCTGTGCTGTACATTTCCATGAGTCTATGAACCCAGTCCATTCTGCCAACATTGTTTGTAGCCCTGCATGTTATGGCTCTTCAAGAATGCATACAAGTACCATTAGATGTGTTGCGGCTTTTTACCTCTACCACTGTCAGGCAGCAAGTTTTGAATTCCTACCAGCCCTCTGAATAGAAACATTTCTCATCTCTCCAATTCTTTTCCTTGAATCTTACTGTTTTCAATGACTCAACTTCCTATTCAGACTTATCTAAGCCTCTCAACTTCTTTCACTTCCTGTTCTAATAAAAGGAACTCTGAACTATCTTTATTCTGTTAAACTTCCTTAGCCCTAGCAACATCCTCAATCTTCAGCACCCTTACCAGCAAAATTGCAGAACTACCTACAGTATTCAAGCTGTAGTCTAACTGGTATTATAGACAATTCCAACATAACCTCATCGCTCATATATCCCATGTATCAGCTACCCTATTCACCTTATTGACCTCCTTGCTATCCAAAGAACTGAAAAGAAAATCTAAAGTCATTCTATTCCTCCACACCTTTCTTTAGATTTGTGTATTTCTTTGTTATACCTTCTCCTATTTCTCCAGATTGAATTCCATATGCCACTTCTCCATTCAACTGACCACACAATCTATACTTTCCCAGTCTAAAGCATTCCTTCATTGTTTACTTCAGTCATCTTTGTATCATCTACAAACTTGGAGGACAAAGTTTAAATCTTTAATATAGACAACCATATAACAGTAAGTGTACCAGGGCCTGTGGAACCCCACTAGTAAGCCTTTTCTCATAATACCTTTTGTTTCCTGTCACCGAGACAATTTGCTACTCATTAGATCTTACAAGATTTCATTTTAAAAACTCTTGCCAGGTTGATCAAAAACCTTGACAAAATCCATGCAAATTATAACACTGCTTGATTCAACCATCCTGGTTACTACCTCAAAAGAAACCAGTTAGTCAGTACCAACTTCCCTTAAATCTATGCAGTCTGTTCCCAATTAATAAGTGCTTTACTAAATAGAACATAGAACAGTACAGCACAGGAACAGTCACTTCAGCCCACGATATCTGTGGTGACCATGATACCAAATTTAACTAATCCATCATATCTGCTTCCATCTCCCAGGCACCCACCACTGTGGGGGGGGGGGGGGGGGGGGGGGCTGAAAAAAAAACTTTCCCTGCAAATCTCCTTTAGACTTCCCTCCCTCACCTTAAATCTATGCCCTTTATACCCAGCAAGGGGGGGGGGGGGGTAGATATGCTGCTCATAATTTTATATACTTCTATCAAGTCACCCCTCAGCATCTGATGTGTCAGGCAAAAAACAAATGTCACTTTCTCCAACCTCTCCTTACAGCTAATACTCTAATCCTGGCAACATTCTGAAGAAATTTTTGCATCCTCTCCAAAGCCTCCACATCCTACCTGTAAGGCAGTGACCAAAACTGCACACTGTACTCCAAATGTGGCCCGAAGTTTTATACAGCTAGAATATGACCTCCCAACCTTTATACTCAACGCCCTGACCAATAAAGGCAAGTTTACTCTATGCCTTTTTAAATACTACTTGTGTTGCCACTTTTCGGGAGCTATGGACTTGCACCCCAAGATCCCTTCGTACATCAATGCTCTTCCAGGTGCTGCCATTTACTGTATACTTTCCTCTTACATTTGACCTGCCAAAGTACAACCTATGTCTGCAGTAAACCATCTTCCATTTCTCTGCCCATATTTCTATCTATATCCTGCTATATCCTTTGATAACCTTCCTCACCATTCACAACTCCACCAAGTTGTGTGGTCTGCAAGCTTAATCAGCCCACTACTTTAATCCAATTTATATATCGGAGCTTCTAGCACTGATCCCTGCAGAACACCACTGGTCACAGACCTCCTGTCAGAATAATATCCCTCCAACACTATCCTGTCTATCACCAAGCTAAATTTGAATCCAGTCTACAAAGTCTCCATGAATCCCATCTGAATTAAATCTCCTGAATCAACCTACTGGTAGGAACCTCATCGAAAGCTTTTGTGAACTCCATGTATACAACATGCACTGCCTTGCCTTCAATCATCTTCATCACCTCCTCAAAATACTCAGATCAAGTTTGTAAGACATGCTGGCTATCCTGAATAAGCCTATGCTTTTCCAGATGCAAGTAGATCCTATTCAAGAATCTTCAATCATTTCTCTACTACTGATGCAAGGCTCACTGGCCTTAGGGACTTAACCACCCAACACCACCTTTCTTGATATCAAGATGCCATCAGTATTGGCATCCCCCTTCCTGATCTCAGTACCCTCCTTGTCCTTCTCCTTGGTGAAAACTGATGCAAAATGCTCCTTCAGTATCTCACCCTCTGGCTCCAGGCATAGATTCCTCCTTTGTCCTTGTGGTCCTACCCTCTTGTTCTTAGTGCATAAAATGCCTTGGGATTCTCCTTAGTCCTACTTACCAAGGACATTTCATGGCCCCTTTTAGCACCCCCCCCCCCCCCCCCGCAATACCCTGCTTAAGTTTTCTCCTGATTCCTTTATATTCCTTAAGGGTGCCATTTGATTTCAGTTCCTAAACCTTGCATATGCTTTTCCTTTGACTAAATTTTCCAACATCCAAGCTTCCTGAACCTTGCCACCCTCATCTTTCTTCATCACAGGAAAGTATTGGTCCTGAATTCTGACCAGCTAGCTTTTAAACAACCCCCATGTTAGATTTACCCAATAACAGCTGCTCCCAATTTACTTTCCCCAGCTCCTGCCTAATACTGTTCTAATTAGCCTTTCCCCAAGCTCTAGTCTTATTAAACACAACTATCTGAAAACTTAACAGAATAGAGGTTTACTCTGATCCCTCAAAATAGTTTCCAATAATTTGCCCAAATTAAACTAACCAGTCTGAACTTACCCATTTAGAAACAGTTGAAGCAACAAACCAAAACTAAAGCTACTTTCCTGCTCCACTAAGTCATGTTTCAGTAATAGCTAAAGTATCATTACCTCTATGGAATCTGAAGAGTAACGAGATTTTTTGTTTCTGTTTGATCTGAATGATTCTCTGGAAATCCTACGACATCTTCGCCGTCCACTGGACACTGAAATCCCATGAGTTAATTGGTCTTTTTTCAAATCCTCCCTCTCAGACAGGGCATCGCTACTAATATTCCAAATAGCCGAGTTATTTCTGCAAATATGTTTTATGCCTTTTCCTTTTAAAAGTTCTTTTTTACAACAACTGCAAAATTGCTCTCTCTCAGCATAGTGTTGATTCCCTAAAGTTTTACTGCCAATTTCATCATTGCAGACAGATGTTGCTGGGCAAAAGGATGGAGAATGGGGATTACACATCAGGTGAGAGTATGACACTTGGTTTTTTCCATGCATGACATCAAAGAAATCAAATGATGATTCCTCATCCTTAGAGGAGATTTCTTCAAAAGATCCATCAAGGTCCCTTGGTTGATGTTGCACTGTTTGAGGAAGACCATTTTTCCGCAAACTACTTTGTGCTTGGTCTTGTAGCCATGCCAGTACACTTGCGGAAGGTATATATTCTTCAGCCGACTCAAGGGAAACATCACTTTTCAATGCCTCACACATTTTTTCTTCATTTAATGGTTCTTTTGAAATAATCTGCTCATTTTCTTTATTGGTTGCATCCTTCTCTTCCATTCCATTTTGACGAACAAGTCCACTAGAGCTCATGTGCAGTGGAGGCTTTTCAGGTGCCTCATGTACAAATTCATTTGTTGGAAATTTGCGGCTTTTATTGGTTTTGCACAGCAAGTTGTCCACTTTATCAACCATGGTTGTGCAGCACGAAACCTCATCTTTTGTCCTGGATTCAAACCCTGTTTCTGGACATTTGTTTGAATCCAGCAACATCCCTTGTGACATGGCTGGAAGAGGACACTGTTCTGGAACTTCAGTTTTCCGGATTATTTTGTCAGCTTCAAAGGAGCCATAAAAAGGCACCCCACTCTCACAGGCACTTACAGACCAAACTTCACATTGAATACCATCTTCTACCTTCTTATTAGGAGTATTATATATGGGAACCGTGGCTTCAAATGACCTCCATACATTTATAGAAGGTGCTCCTTCACTGCACTCTATCCGTATTTTTTCCTTTTGTAAAGCATAGCCACCTGCCTTGGCACTCTTGGAAGCCACAGCAGCATTGCTTTCTTCTGTCTCATTTGACTCACCTTGCAATCCTTTATGCAAACCTCTTTCTTGGAGGATATCTGCACTGCCAGAGGCTGATTCAGTACCAAGGGGCTTCTGGTGCCTTATTTCAGCAGCTTGACTGCTACATGCCATAGTTTCAGTAACCACATCTGTCCTTTTAGGTTGGACTGGATTTGTCTCACTTGTGTCCGTTTGGACTTCTGTATTAGTCACATTTCTTCGAAAGGGATAGTGTCTGAATCGAGTAGAATGATAAAATGTTGGGCGAGCGACAAATGAATTAAAATAGGGTCTCCTAAAGTTCGTGTGAGCCATTGGTGACCGCGGGCCATAGCTTCTTGGGAATGGCATTGGGCACACAGGATAATACAAACTACCACCAAAGTCTAACAGAAAGGAAGACACAAGTTAGTTTTATGCAACCAATAACTTATTCTTACAAACCAGTTACAGGCTCTTAAACCACATCACAGAATTCTACACTAGGCAAAAGCAAGTACTAAATATTTTTAAAGGAGGCATTCCCTCACAATCTCACCTTTGCAACCAACACCTGACTAACAAGTATTAAATTCAAGCCCAAATCATAAGTTGAACAAAATGGTAACAAAAGGAAGTTACAATGCTGACAATGGAAAAGTTTGATTCAGCATTTTATTTCCATAGTGGCCAATTAGTCCACTCACTACTCGTTTTGTTCATTTCAGGATGTGGGTGTTGCAGAGTTTATTACCCATCCCCAACTGCCCCTGAGGAGATGGTTGTCATGGAGCACAGAAGCTGACCCTGCAGCCCACCGTGGCTATGCTGACTATGACAATTCCATTTATAACACTTGGCCCGTAGCCTTCTATGCCTTGAGGATTCAAGTAATGGTCCAGATTTCTTTAAATGTTGTGTAAGTACTGCCCTCACAACCTTCTTGGGTGGCGCATTCAAGATCGCCGCCACTGAGTGAAAAAAATCCTCAGATGCCCGTTAACCCTCTTACTCCCCACATTAAGCCCATGTCCTCTGATTTTGGACGTTTCGGTCACGGGAGGAAGTTTCTCACCATCCACCCCTTCTACGGTGGAGGTGCTGCCGAGGGGATGTTCCACTGACCAAGTACCGGCGGTGTTTCCAAGTCCAGATGGTGCGAGACTTGGAGTGGAATCCGCTGGTGCTTCAGGCCATCCCACATTGGAGTTTTGAAAAGATGTACGGCTAGTGGTGGAAACTGATTCAAAGAAAAATTGTTTGAAATTCTCAAACGTTGGTGTTTGACAGCGAGGGGTCCTGGAGGGAGCCGGCGAGCAGCCGCTGACCCAACTACACCAGGTCACCTTTCCGTAAGCAACCACGAAATGCTCGCCTCCCACTCGACTGCCTCCATGACCACACTCTGACCGTCAGTAATACCTGGCAAGTGGAGGAGTAATGAAGGGGCGGAAACCGTTCAGTTCGGGCCTCAGGATAGAATTAATCGATCCCGGTAGATCCTTCACCTTCCCCCAAACAAAGCTATCACAGGTTAAAGGTCAACCTGGAACCTAGGTGAACAATTGCGGAGTCGTCAATTGATGGATTGTGTAAACTAAAGGCATTAATCAAGCGATCACACTGATGGAGGGGAACACCAGTAAAACCAAATCATTGGATGAACTCAGCGGGTCGAGCAACATCTGTGGGGAGAGAATTGTCGACGTTTCGGGGAGAGATCCTGAAAGCCCAGAGTTAGTTGACCATCCCTTTGCCTCCACAGACACTGCTTGACCTACTGAGTTCCGCCAGCAGTTTGTCTTGTGCTCCGGATTCCAGCCTCTGGCGCTCTGAACCAGTCACTAATCTCTCATCTGCAATTGTTCGAGAATGGCGACGCTACTTACCCACGGTCGGGTAGAAGTGTGGGTGGAAGGCTGCAGGGTGCATGAAATGAGACACAGGAGGTACAAACACGTGTGGTGCCGGCAGTGGCTGGAAGAAGAACCGGTTGTGATTTGGTGGGTGACCATCTTCCGCCCTTTGGTAGGTTGGTGAAGAATTCATCGCGATTCGTGACAAGCAAAGAATTAAAATTAAAATCCAACTATCTGGGATCGGTGGCAGATTCATCGGAGCTCCAACTGGAAAAACAAAGACAAAACACTTACTGAGCTCACAAACCCGTGGCTCAAACACACTTCCACGCAATAGGTCTGTTGTTTCTTTTAAATATAAACACCTAGGAGCAACTAAAATGGATTCTAGCCGTGGCTTTGAAATCACCCCATAAACAACAAACACACCTATACTTCAAAATCCCTATTTAAACCAAAGGGTAGAGAGAAAAATACTCAGTCACTGTGGATAAAATCCATCAGCCTGATCCTCGCATTCGCACACTACAACCGCAATAAACCCAACGACCTTATCTGCCATCGCCTCCCCTACAACATGCATTTATCAATTAGCGGCGAACGACCAGCCAGTCAGGAGAAGCCATTAATTTCACTGACAGCACTTGACGCTCCACTAGCTGCGTGTTCTACCGACCAAACAGGTTTTATAACTTTTTTAACAGCAGTTGTGGCTCCGGCTTGTTACTCTACAACAATTTGGCGTCTCCCTTTAGACAAAAGTGACAATGGTGTAAATATTCAACAGGTGGGGAAACTTAATGCCTTCTACTATCTAGAACTATTGTGACCACTGTTTGCCAACGGAACTAATCGATGTGATTAGGTCAAACTAAGAGTAATTAGAAACAACTTCAAGTTTTTATTTTGGATTTTCAGCACCCACATTTTTCCATTTGTAGTTTCAGATGATTCTGATTCTCCTATTTTGTCATTTTCATCATCTGGTTTTATTGGATCTTGTGCCTCTTATCATTGGATTTGTCTTCCCTTCCACTCCTGATAGCCCTTCACTTTTGTTTACTGTTCCCACTTGAACTTCCCTGCATCTTGAAACTTGTTTGTTTCTGATGCAAGAGATAAGATATCTTTATTAGTCACATGTACATCGAAACACATGGTTAAATGTGTTGATGAGTATAGGAATAGGAACGTAGGTTAACGAAAGTGTGGTTCAAGTATAGAGTTATAGAGAGGGAGCCATGCAGTCGTACAACATGGAAATAGGCCATCTGGCCCACCACATCCATGTAGACCAATCCATCTAACACCCTGCTCTTGTTAATCCTCTTGATCACCTCTTCAATAAACTCAATCAATTTCATAAGTTTCCCACACACAAAGCCATGCTGACTATCCCTAATCAGTCCATGCTTTCCCAAATGTAGGTAGATCCTGTCTTTCAGAATCCCCTCCAGTATTTTCCCAGTACTGATGTTAAGCTGTCTGGCCTGTAGTTCCCTGGCTTGTCCTTGCGGCCATTCTTACATAAAAGCACAACATTAGGCACCCTCCTGTCTGCCAGTACCTCACCTGTGGTTAACAATGATACAAATATCTTGGTCAGGCCCTGAGGATTTATCCACCTTTAAGATGGACATCACCTCCTCTTTTGTAATATGGATGTTTCAAGACATCACCATTCTCTTTCCCAAAATCCCTAGCTTCCATGATCTTCTTCATGTTAAATACAGACAAGAAATATCCTTTTAATTCCACGCCCATCTCCCATGGCTCCACACATAATGACCATATTGATCCTTAAGAGGACCTATTCTCTCCCTAGTTACCCATTGGCTCTTAATATACATAGAATCTCTTAGGATTCTCCTTTACCTTATCTGCCAAAGCTTTCTCATGTCCTCTTTTTGCCCTCCTGATATCCCTCAAGTGTACTCCTACTTGTCTTATACTCCTCAAGGGACTTGCTTAATCCCAGCTGCCTATACCAGACATATGTCTCCTTTTTTCTGACCAGAGCATCAATATCCCTTGTCAGCCAGGGTTGCCTTATCCTACCAGCCTTGCCCTTCAATCTAACCGGAACATGCTGTCCCTGAACTCTCCCTATCTCACTTTTAAAAGCCTCCCACATTAAACATCACTTTACCTGCAACAGCCTCTCCCAATCAACCTTTGTAATTTCCTGTCTGATGCCTTCAAAATTAGCCTTGCCCTAATTTAGGACTTCAACTTGTGGACTTGTCCTATCCTTTCCCATAATTATTTTAAATGTTAGAATTATGGTCACTTGTACCAAAATGCTCCCCCACTGACACTTCAGCCACTTGCCTATCCTCATTTCCCAAGAGTCGAGCCATCTACATATCACTTAAGAAAACCTTCCTGGGCACACTTAACAAATTCCACCTCATTCAAGCCCTTAGCACTATGGCAGTCCCAATCAATATTAGGGAAGTTAAAATCATCTGCTATTGCAACCCTATTATTCCTAGAGCTACTATGATCTTATCTAGGTATAGCCATGATGTTCTCAAGCTCAAAAAAACAACTCTCCCTCCTTTCTTACCCCTACCTCTATCACGCCTGTAGCATCTGTACCCCGGAACACTGAGCTGCCAATCCTGCCCATTCCTCAACCATGTTTCTGCAGTAGCTATAATATCCCAGTTCCATGTCCCTATCCATGCCCTGAGGGCATCTGCCTTACCTGTCAGACTTCTTGCATTAAAATAAATGCAGTTTGGCCTATTGGACCTTCCTCACTCCCCGTCCTGGTCCTGCCTGTCCTCCCTCTGAAATTGGTTGCTTCAAATTCTATATTTGCATCAAGTTTCTCATCTGCCACACTACTGCTTTGGATCCTATCCTACTGCCAGACTAGTTTAAAGCCTACCAAGCAGCACTGGCAAATCTCCCTGCCAGGATTGGTCCCCCTCCAGTTAAGGTGCAACCTGCCCCTTTTATACAGGTCACCTCTGCCCCAGAAGAGATCCCAATGGTCCAAGCATCTGAATCCCTCCCTTCTGCACCAACTCCTCAGACACACAGTCATCTGCCCTATCCTCCTAATCCTACCCTCACTAGACGTGGCACCAGGAGTAATCCAGAGATTACAACCCCTGAGGTCCTGCTTTTCAACCTTGTGCCCAACTTCCTATATTCACTCTGCAGGACCTCATCTCTGCTTTCTTTTTTCTCTTTATCTAACCATGACATCCAGGTTTCCCTGTATCTGTTACCCTTGGATTTCACCCTTGCAGGAATATGTTGGCTCTGAACTGTTGCTATTTCTGCTTTCAATGCTTCCCACTGTGCAGATGTAGTCTTACCTGCAAGTAGATGCTCCCCGTCTATCTTTGCCAGGATCTTTGCCAGGTCCTGTCTTACTTTAATGAAGTTGGCAGGATCTTTGCCAGGTCCTGTCTTACTTTAATGAAGTTGGCCTTCCTGTAATTTAAAACTTTTATTCCTTGTCCATCCCTACCTATCTCCAAAATGATTCCCCCACTGACACTCCCTTCACTTGACCAGATACATTCCCCAAGACCAGGTCCAGTAATGCTCCTTGTCTAATTGGCGTATCTACAAACTGAATCAAAAAACTCTCCTGTACACACCTCAAAATTCCACCCCCTTTGAGCCTTTTACACAAAGGCAATCCCAGTTAATATTCAGGAAATTGAAATCCACTAGTACTATTACCCTATTTTTAGTACACCTTTTTGCCTACATATCTGTTCCTCTATCTCCTTCCTGCTGAGAGCTCTGAAATATTCCCCAGCAAAGTGACAGCACTCATTGTGTTCCTAATCTCTAACCAGATGGCCTCATCTGAGCAGCTTTCTAGGACTGGCTAACAGTGCAATACCAGCTCCTATTTTACATCTCCCTCTGTCTTGCCTGAAACTTGATATGAGGATACTGAGTTGCCAGTACTGCCCACCTTTCAACCACCTCTCAGTGACAGCAACAATATCATAAATTAAAGCTTTGAGTTTATCTACCTTACAAGTTAGATTCCTTGCATTAAAATAAATGCAATTTAGCTTTGTGTTCCCTTCACGTGCACTTACCCACCTGCTCTGCCTACTGAATTTATTAACTTTTTGTCCTCTAGGTGACTGTACTCCTCATCTGAACATCTACTCTGAGCCCCATTCCTTTCCCAACTCAGTTTAAACTTTTCCCTACACCATTAGCAAACCTCCCCACAAAGATGTTGGTCCTGTTCTGGTTAAGATACAATCCATCGCATCTTCCCCAGAAACAGTCCCAGTGATCCAGGAACCTAAAGTCCATAACCCTGCACCAGCCCTTCAACCACTCATTCATCTGACCTATCCTTCTGTTCCTATACTCGATCTCTCTTGGCACCATAAGCAATCCAGGGATTACAGCCTTTGAGGTCCTGCACTTTAAACAGCCACCTAGCTCCTTAAACTTTTGTTGCAGGATCTCATCTCTTTTACCGATATAATTGGTACCAACATGCACCATGACTGCTGGCTGTTCACCCTCCCCCTTCAGAATGTCCTGCAGCTGCTGCAAGACGTCCTCGACCCTGACAGCTGGGAGGCAACCTACGATCCTGGAGTCTCATTTGTGGCCACGGAAATGCCTATCTACCCCCCTCCCCCTGCTTCTGGTAGAATCGCCTATGACTCTGCCAGTCTGGTTACTCCCCTTCTGTACAGCAAGGTGCCACAAACTGGGATGTTACTGCTGCTTTTCCTTGGGAGGCCATTCTGCCCCCCCAACAGTATCCAACACAGTATAGTTGATAGGAGGAAGGCTTTAGATTTCTGGATCACTGGGGACATTTTTGGGGAAGGTGAAATCAGAACAAGTTGGCATTGCAATATTGATTAAAGAATCAATTACTACAGTAATGAGGGAGAATACCCAAGAAGCCTCTTCAGTTGAGGCCATGTAGATTAGATTACAGTGGTTTATTGTCATATACACCAGAGTGCAAGAAATTCACAGAATAAACAGTATACATGGTAATAATAAATACAAATACAACAATAAATAAAATGAGTGCAAAACAGTTCGGAAAAGGGGTAATCACTTTACTAGACTCCAGCAGTCCGCGGATATATTGGCAAATCATTGAGAGATATAAGCTGAGATTCCCTGGGATGTTGCCTGGGGTGGAGAGTGAGACTGGATGCCTGAGTATGCTTTACTTAGAGCAGAGCAGATTGATGGAGGCCTGACAAGAAGTACCCAAAATTATGAGGGGTATAGTAGGAAACCTTTCCCCTTCTCAGTGGTATCTAAATCTAGAGGGTTTAGGTTTAAGTGAGAAGTAAGAGATTTAGAGGGATCTGAGGAATGATTTTTTGATACAAAGGCTGGTTGGAATCTGGGGGAAGTGGAAGCAGAGACTCTCACAACATTTAAGAAGTATCTAGATGAGCACTTAAATCACCAAGTTATAGAAGGTTACAGATCAAGTGCTAGTAAATAGGATTTGCATGGGTAGTTACTTGATGGCTGCATGAACAAGGTGGGCCGAAGGGCCTTTTTCTGTGTTGTGTGAGTCTGTGACTCCATGAGTAATAGGTTCCTAGTAGGGGATTTCAACTTCCCCAATAATGACTGGATTTCCCCAATAATGACTGTATCACTTTAGTGTGAAATGTGTAGAGGGGGTAGAACTTTTATGAAGCATACAGGAGAGAGTTTTGAGCCAGTATATTGATAGTCCTACCAGAGAAGGGGGAGTACTGGGCCTAATCTTAGCCAATGTAGCCTGGCAATTCATTAAGTGTCAGTGGGAGACCATTTTGGAGATTGAGACCATAGCTCTGCAAGTTTCAAGCTAATGGGAAGGGATAAGGTGAAACGGGACCTGGCAAAAGTAGACTACTTGCAGGTGGGTCTGCATTGGACAAGTGGGAGACATTCAAAAGTGAAATAATGAGTTTCAGGGTCAATGTGTTCCCATAAGTGTGAAAAGTGCAGAAGCAAGTCCAAGGAACTGACACATCAGAAGACAGTTCCTAAGTTACTAATTTACTTCATTGAAAGCAAACTTTCAGCATCTAATAATTTGGGACTTTAATCCTGGCTACCTTCTACATTAACTACATTTCTTTGTTCTGAATTTCAATGTATTTGAGTTGTCCAGTGATATGTGAATTAAGCAATGTAAATTAGTTGTATTCATCTTTTGTGATTTGGGCATCATTTGCAATGTTTAGGGTGGTGGAAGGGTGCCATTCAAGCAGGCTGCTTTGTCCTGGATGGTGTCAATCTTTCTGAGTGATATTTTAGCTCCATTTATGTGGGCTTGTGGACACTGTTCTATTATATTCCTGATATGCCTTGTGGATGGCAAAAAGGCTTTGAGGTGGCAGGTGAGTCATTCAGTATAGGATACTGAACCCCTGATCTGCTCTTAGAACATAGAACATTACAGCACAGTACAGGCCCTTCGGCCCATGATGTTGTGCCAACATTTTATCCTGCTCTAAGATCTATCTAACCCTTTCCTCCCACATAGCCCTCCATTTTTCTATCATTCATGTGTCTGTCTAAGAGTCTCAAATGTTTAATGTATCTGCCCCCACAACTTCTGCTGGCAGTGCGTTCCACGCACCCACCACTCTCTGTGTAAAAAACTTTCCTCTGACATCCCCCTTATATCTTCCTCTAATCGCCTTAAAATTATGCCCCCTCGTGTTAGCCATTTTTGCCCTAGGAAAAGATCTCTGACTGTCTACTCGATCTATGCCTCTTATCATCTTGTAGACCTCTATTAAGTCACCTCTCATCCTCCTTCTCTCCAAAGAGAAAAGCCATAGTTCACTCAAACTATCCTCATAAGACATGCTCTCCAATCCAGGCAGCATCCCGGTAAATCTCCTCTCCACCCTCTCTAAAGCTTCCACATCCTTCCTACAATGAGGCGACCAGAACTGAACACAATACTCCGAGTATGGTCTAACCAGAGTTCTATAGAGCTGCAACATCACCTCATGGCTCTTGAACTCAATACCCCGACTATTGAAGGCTAACGCACCATACGCCTTCTTAACAACCCTATCGACCTGCACGGCAACCTTGAAGGATCTATGGACGCAGACCCCAAGATCCCTCTGTTCCTCCACACTGCTAAGAATCCTGCCATTGACCTTGTATTCTGCCTTCAAATTTGATCTTCCAAAGTGTATCACCTCACACTTTTCCAGGTTGAACTCCATCTGCCACTTCTCAGCCTAGGTCTGCATCCTATCAATGTCCTGTTGTAATCTGCAGCAACCTTCTCCATTATCCACAACACCATCAACCTTCGTGTCATCAGCAAACTTACAAACCCATCCTTCCACATCCTCTTTTTTCTTTTTCAATCTTTTTATTAGTTTTCAAATTAATACAGATTAATATATCAATGTTTCTACATGTAATACAAAGAGATCAGGAGAACAATCATGACATGGATAATCATAAAGAACAATAAAGTATTAAAAAAATCTGTAGATCCAACAATCTGTTAGTGAATGAATATAATATAAAAGAAGATTTATTATAAAATATAAAAGAAAAAAAGCCAAAACAATAAGAAAAATTATAAACAATATATCAAACCAAACTAAGCTAAAGAAAAAAAATAAAAAAAACACAGAGAAAAAAAACAGAGAAAAAAACCGGACTAAAATCTCTCAATAGAAACAGAGCAATATTATGTCGTCAACTCCGTTCCTCTAAATTGAAAGATTATTATGAGGGGATCTATATCATGTGAAAATATTGAATAAATGGACTCCAAACTTCCTCAAATTTAAGCGAAGGATCAACAGTACCACTCCTAATTTCTTCCAAGTTTAAACATGATATAGTTTGAGAGAACCATTGAAAAGTAGTAGGGGGTATTGGATCCTTCCATTTAAGCAAAATGGATCATTTGGCCATTAATGTAACAAAGGCAATCATACGGTTAGCAGAGGCAGATAGATGGCCAGATTCTAACCTTGGTAAACCAAAAATTGCAGTGATAGGGTGGGGTTGTAAATCAATCTTCAGTACATTTGAAATAATGTTAAAAATATCTTTCCAAAAGATGACAGGACCAAAACATATATGTCAAAGAAGCCACATTCGATTTACATCTGTCACATATAGGATTTATATGTTGATAAAAACGAGCTAGCTTATCTTTTGACATGTGGGTCCTGTGAACCACCTTAAACTGTATCAACGAGTGTCTGGCACACATTGAAGATGTATTAACTAAATGAAGAATTTTCTTCCCAGTCTCTGTAGGTATAGATGTCTGGAGTTCACTTTCCCATTCATTCTTAATTTTGTCCAGTGGTTCTGAATGAATTTTCATAATTAAATCATAAATTATTGCTATCAAGCCCTTCTGACAAGGATTAAAACCAAAAAATTTTTCTGTAATTTCAGTTTTGTAAGGTGTGGGAACAGAGAGTATAGTAGCTTTTAAAAAATTTCTAATTTGCAAATATCGAAAAAAGTGTGATCTGGGCAAATTGTATTTGTTAGACAATTGTTCAAAAGATGAAAAACAGTTGTCAATGAATAAATCACGAAAACATACTATTCCCTTCCTTTTCCATATGGAAAAAGCTGAGTCAACTCTGGATGGATGAAAGAAAAAATTAGATTGAATGGGACTTGATAGATTAAATTTATTCAATCCAAAGAATTTACGAAATTGAAACCATATTCGTATTGTGTGTTTAACAATTGGGTTAATCATATGTTTACTTAATTTGGTAAGTGCAAAAGGGAGTGAAGCTCCTAAAATAGAAACTAATGAAAATTCAAGTACTGATTGAAACTCAAGGCGTACCCATTTTGGGCGTTGAATTACATCTGAATCTTGTATCCAAAAAATTAAATATCTAATATTGATTGCCCAATAATATAATCTAAAGTTAGGCAAGGCCATACCACCATCCTTTTTTAGTTTTTGTAAATATTTCTTACTTAGCCTTGGGTTTTTATTCTGCCAAATATATGAAAGAATTTTAGAATCAATAGTGTCAAAAAAAGATTTCAGAACAAAAGTTGGAATTGCTTGAAATAAATATAAAAATTCTGGTAAAATGTTCATCTTAACCACATTAATTCGGCCTACCAATGATAGAGACAGTGGGGACCATTTAGTAAATAATTGTTTAACATGGTCAATTAAAGGCAGTAGATTAGCTTTAAATAAGTCCTATGTCTCTTAGTAATTTTAACACCTAAATACATAAAATAGTCAGTTACCAATCTAAAGGTAATTGGCTATAAATTGGGATTTGCATATTTAATGAAAAAAGTTCACTCTTATTAAAATTTATTCTATAGCCAGAAAAAACACTAAACTGATCTAATAGTGATAGTACTGCGGGGATAGATTCCTCCGGATTAGAAATATAAAGTAACAGGTCATCTGCATAAAGAGATATCTTATGAATCTTCTGTCCACGAGTAATACCACATATATTTGAAGAATCCCGAAGTGCAATAGCCAAAGCTTCTAAAACAATATCAAATAATAAAGGGCTTAACGGGCAGCCTTGTCCAGTACCTCGAAAAAGCCCAAACAAAGGAGATCTTTGATTATTAGTAAGTATTGAAGCCATAGGTGCATAATAAATCATTTTAATCGCAGATATAAATTTAGGACTAAAATTGAATTTTTGAAGTGTACTGAATAGATATTCTCATTCAAACGCCTTTTCAGCATCTAGTGAAACAACACGTTCTGGAATTTGGGATGAAGGGGTATATATAATATTCATTAATCTCCTAATGTTAAAGTGTAGATAACAATTCTAAATAAGTCCTGTCTGGTCTTCAGAGATAATTTGTGGAAGAACCTTTTCCAATCTAAAGGCCAGTATTTTGGAAAATATTTTGTAATCTACATTTAGTAAAGAAATAGATCTATAAGATGCACAATCAGTGGGATCTTTATCCTTTTTAAGAATTAAAGAAATAGTTGCTTCATAGAAAGATTGTAGTAGTTTACCCACTGATAGGGCATCTTTAAAAATTTTGGCTAACCAAGGAACAAGAATATCAGAAAAGGATTTTAAAAATTCAGCTGTATATCCATCAGGGCTGGGTGCTTTACCCGAATTCATTGACAATATTACATTCTTTATTTCTTCCTCCGAAATGGGAGCATCTATTGTAGAGCGTTCATTTAAAGATAATTGGGGAATCTTCAAATCTCTTAAAAATTCATGTATTAAAGTAGGATCCTCAGGGGATTCTGATTGGTATAAAGAAGAATAAAATTCTTGAAAGGATTTGTTAATTTGAACTTGATCTATCGTGTAGGTACCATCTGGTTTATGAATTTTATTAATCCGACATTTAGATATAGTAGCTTTCAATTGGTTGGCCAATAATTTACCAGATTTGTCACCATGTATATAAAATTGACTGCTGTTTTTAATTAGTAGATTTTCAATTGAAGATGTTAATAATAAACTATGTTGTACTTGCAGTTATGTTCTCTTTTTAAAAAGCTCCAGATTAGGAGTAACAGAATATGTTTTATCGATTTCTTTAATCTTGTCAGCTAATGTATGTATTTCATAATGAGTTTGTTTTTTCAATCCAGCGCACTATGAAATAATTTGACCACGGATGTATGCTTTAAACATATCCCATATTATCCCACTGGAGATTTCT